>NW_009260072.1:1297896-1339714 GCF_000687185.1 Egretta garzetta
ATGTTTTTTCCACATAGATATTCAAGAGAAAGGAAACTAAATAATCTACTATATTGTATATGTACTGGCTACTATGACTTATCCCTGTGTCAGTGGATAGCTTTTCTCTTTTGAAACTTGGCTCAGACTTATGCAACTTTTTTGTTTAAATGTGACCAGCCAAGAGAAGTTATTAACCAGAAAAAAACTCATCCGCTGAATCTAAACTTTTATATAACAAAAACATTACACCACTTGCTCAAACTTTTCCCTAGGTGTACACTGTAATATACATTTATATATCCTGATATAGAATCATAGAATCATTTCTTTGGAAAAGACCTCCAAGATCATCAAGTCCAACTATACCTGTCCACTACTAAACCATGTCCCTAAGCACCTTGTCCACCCATCTTTTAAATATCTCCAGGGATGAGGACTCAACCACTTCCCTGGGCAGCCCATTCCAGTGCCTGACAACCCTTTCAGTGAAGAAATTTTTCTTAACATCCAATCTAAACCTCCCTGACACAACTTGAGGCCATTTCCTCTCATCCTATCACTTGTTACTTAGGAGAAG
The DNA here is from genome assembly GCF_000687185.1 of Egretta garzetta. NCBI lineage: Eukaryota > Metazoa > Chordata > Aves > Pelecaniformes > Ardeidae > Egretta > Egretta garzetta. Next base: position 1,298,456 of record NW_009260072.1, read on the forward strand.
TAACTTACAACCTCCTGTCAGGCAGTTGCAGAGGGCGATAAGGTCTCCCCTCAGCCTCCTCTTCTCCAGGCTCAACAACCCCAGGTCCCTCAGCTGCTGCCCATCAGCCTTGGGCTCCAGACCCCTCACCAGCTTTGTTGCCCTTCTCTGGACACATTCAAGCCCCTCAATATCCTTCTTGTAGTGAGGGGCCCAAAACTGAACACAGCATTCAAGGGGTGGCCTCACCAGTGCCGAGTACAGGGACACGATCACTTCCCTACTCTTGCTGGCCACACTATTCCTGATACAAGCCAGGATGCCGTTGGCCCTCTTGGCCATCTGGGCACACTGAGGGCTCATATTCAGTTGGCTGTCGACCAGTACCCCCAGATCCCTCTCTGCCAGGCAGCTCTCCAGCCACATTTTCCCAAGCTTGTAGCATTTCATGGGGTTGTTGTGACCCAATTTGGTGTTCCTCTCCAAGGAAATCTTTAATAAAGGCTAAAGATTTATATGATCTGAAGAAAAACCAGAGAATACATACCTACATACCATATATACATACCTACATACAGTCCCTCTTTTCAAGAGAAACTCACACTAGCAATAGGACAATCAATACAGGTAGGAAGGAAGGATGGAATAATTTTACAGTGCTCTAACAGATTAGGCTACATCTTTTCATGAGCTACACTTGAGTAACAAACAAACTAATATGAAGAGATATTGAAAGATTTCTTAAAGGTACCGATATTCATGAAATTATATTAAAGGCATTAATGGATTAGGTCCCACATTTTGTCTATTACTTTTACTAGGTTCTGTTTATAGGCAGTCTTCAGATTCTACAGCGCACAGATAGAGAACCAACTTTAGAAAGTACTTTATTAGCCTTGCTGATTTTATTAATTGTGTATGATAGAGTAACATCTAATCACGTAAAGTAAGATTAAAGATTCTGACACCCACAGAACAAGAACTAACAAACAGCAATTTTTCATTCCTTTCTATATAGACTAATAAAATATTTTGAATTATTACTCTGCAAATAGTAAAGGATTAGAACTGCTAATTGCATATAACTTAAAAAAGTATGTCTCTTAATTAATAAACCATGGAGTCTTTGACATTACAATTTATATTCTTCAAGAGAAAAATCAAGTGCAAGAATATAAAACATTAAACAACACACAATTAACAACACTCTGTTTTAATTAACTTAGGCCACAATTAACGTTGGCCCTGCAGTTCATCTTTCTACTTTGATAGCTCCTTAGACTATTTATGTAGATTAATTCTTGAACTATTGGCATAACCTATTATGTGTTTTTGAACAAGCCACTGCACAACACTGACATCAGCAAGGAGACCTATTACTGAACCTCCAGAACTAGATTCTGTCTGTCCATAATGTTACGTTATGTATCTGGGCAATCTGCCACAACTGATAAAGGTGGTGACATTACTGAACAACTTCCTACCAACTGAGGACATAAAGAACTGCAGCTGTCATGCAGACTGATTAAGAACAAGGCAAGGCAAACACAAATCATGCATATTTGGAAATAAAAGACCACAAGGAACCTACAGTTACTCTCCATCGACAGATCAAGTAAGACTATAGTAAACTGTACAATTATCAGAGTTTTATGGGCCTTAAAAATTTCGTATCGTGTTTTTTTCCCAGGGCAAAATTATAGTTAATTAATATTAAATGTGTTTATTTTACAAACAGCCTAAAATTTTAAAGGAAAGAAAAATTGCAGAGACTTCCAGAATTCAGATTCCATATTTAGATCCAAATATGATTTTAACTGTTCCTGTTTTAACAAAGTCCTCAAGAAAAAAATTCAGAGTTCTCATTTGATCAGAGTACAACTCAAAATAAAAACTACAACGCAAAGCAACCTTCACGCTTAACCACAAATGTGTAGGCCCAGGGATGAAGCCTTTGTTTACTGAGATCTGCATATGCAAAATGCCACTAAGATCGTTCTAAGGCATTAATTTACCTATACATACAACACTACACACTTGAACAGAAGATAATGGAGGAAACACTTGATAAGTTAAATATATGCCTTTGTACTAGTTCAAAATTATATTAAAATATGCATAGTCTTATTTTTTTATATAAATTGAAACCCATGCTTCTATCAAGGAAGGAGCACAAAATAAGCTCATATATAGAGCGGTTACAGCCTTACCTGCACCTTGTCTGTGGTTGCCTAACAAAACTTTAAAACTTTTCCTCTAGTTAGGAATTACCACAAGGTGCACTGTTTTGCACATCCTAATTTTCCAGAAATGCACTCAAAATATAGAGCGTGCGGTTCTCCATGTGGTGTACAAGGAAATAGATTTTCCACAATCTAGCAGTAGAAAGACCTAAGCTCTCCCAAGCAAGCAGTCCAGCAATTAAAGGTTGAGCAATAAACTACAATGAAGCAACACTGGTTTTATGACATTTTTTTAAACCACCTGTATTAGTCTTACAATATTAATAATTGAAACAAAACTAGTAAACACGATTTTTATTATTAAGTGTTGTCAACTGAATTAAAATAATGTGTGAAGTTCTTTTTAAAGATATCTGATGCTCAACATTAGAGAGGGATCCTTTCAGTGGTTCTAACACTAAGCTTCTTGCTCATCCTTGGTAAATGAATCATAAAAAAAATGCCCCATAACACGAGTACAGGTGAACTGTGAAAGATTAGATATATACTACAGGGTCATTCAGTGCCAATAAATGAATAAGGCAGGGGGAAGGGTGCTCTTTTATGTGTGAAACAGCTGTACTTCTTACCTCCAGAGCTTTCAAACGCTCCAATAGCAATTTTGTCTTTTCCTTTTCCTCTTCAGTGCTGCTGCTTTCACTTCTTGAATCGTTGTCTGCTGGTGTGTGAATTTTTTCCATGCCTTCTTTACATTTCCTACTGTCTTCTGGCAGCTTTTCCTGAAATGATTTTTTAAAATGTCATTACTCACAGGTGGAAATTAAGTTAACTACACAAATATCTTCAAATCTACCTTTTATATGAATGAAAAAAAAAAGACAGAGCAAGTTGCTACATGATTACAGTACTAAATAAGTAGAGTCATGAAGGGTCTGTGAAACATGCTGCTATGCCAATTCTGCAAAAGTGTATGCCCAACTTAACTGCTACACCTACTTAAGATTTTTAAAAGGCGCAACTCACCATCTTTTTAATAAAATAACTTGCATTTTCTTCTTTAAAAGTTGCAATGAAAATTGAGCATACCAGCTTTCAATGGAAGCATTTTGCCATTGAGATATAAAGCAGTTTACTGAGGAAAAGCTAACATATGTTCATGCCTAATGTATTTCACCTTTCTTCATCTAGAGCTAATATTTGAATTACTAAATAATGGGCTGAGAACCAAGCTACCACCTGAATACTGAATTAAGATCCATGCTACTATATAACTGGAGAGAATCAAACTGAGAGCAAAATTTTCAGAAGTGCCCCAGTCTATTGCAAGTCAGATTGGGTTATTATTATCTGTTGCTGCTGAGTGGACTATGGCTGCTGAGTTTTACAAGAGGTCTATAAAAATCATAGGACTGAACAGTGAATCATACTAACTCCATTAATTATGTGTCCAAGTTCTGTGTTGAGAGAAAGAATGAGATAGAGCAAGCAAAACATTGAGACTACAAGCAGGCAATGTAAAATATTGCCCCAAGTGACAAGGCAAGCATAAGGGGAAAAAAGAGAGCTACACAGATGTAGGGAGTGCATGATCATCTGAGTGCAACACAAAGTGGGCAGTCTCTACCTTGCAAACCATGTTCTCTATACGAGCAGATGCAGTGACAACTAATGAGAAGATTACGAATGGAAAATGTGAGGTAAATCAACATTAAATAACGGGTGTCAACATAAATCTAGAGAAGTCCTTTAATGAGCATTTAGTTTTCTTTGCGTGCCTTTTTGATAATTCTTTATATATAAAGGCACATACTTTCATGATCTTTGGGCTAGTCTGTAAGTGAGATGTATTCCCCATAATCACTACAGAACACAAACTCTATCTAAGCATAAAAATATGTATTTTCATGAAGAACCGATCCAGCTTCAATAACTGTGCAAATATAAGTCTTTGAGAGTTAACAGCAAGACATTATCTTAATTAAAACCCATAAACACAACTGAATTAAAAATCAGCACTGTGAATCACATTTCTAACAATGTCTTTCTAAAATATTAACTAGCTTCGAAATTGACTATTACTATGTTAAAACTTTAATCAAGAATCAATTTTGTAAGCTATGGGCTTAATCACTGAATACTCTTACACAAACCATGAGGCACAGATCACATTCAGAGACTCAAAACATAGACGTCAAAGAGCCAATCCATCAGATTTCCAGCATTACTGCTATCCTGATCACAAAGGAACATAAATATAGTAGTCGGGGCTTTTTTTTTCTTGCTTGCTACTCACTGGTGCAACAATCAAGCATCTGCAAAAGAGCCATTGAATGATTTTCCCTTCAGGTTGCCCCGATGAGTACATTCACATAAAACACTTCAATGAACTTGGGGAAAAAAATCGACAAAGGTATCTCTTTGATGTAATTCAAGCACAATCATTTTTAGGAGAGAATGTGATATGAATTAGATGTGGCTAACGATGGAAGAAAATATAAACATCTGCACAGGGACAGCTTTCCTGCCCAAACTAGAGGGCAGCAATTTCAAAGAATAGATAGAAGAATGCATAGGTTATGGCATTTCATCACAGAAAAGGGAGTAATGCATCCACTCACAGAGTAAATCTCAGTCACCTAAAGAAGTAACCCGTTTATTTTGTAACTACAAAATTTGATGAATTTTGCACACTAGTGGCATAAACAAGAATACACATCCTATTTTACTACGATACGCTCTAGAATACCTAAAGATACTACTGGTACACCTGCCTGAGTGTTTAAGTACAGTTCACGTATTTTCAAAACTAGTTTATTACGGAGTAATACACGAGTTTCAGTGCTTCAGGCATGGGCTAAAAAGGTTCCTTATATGTCACCCACCTGGAAAAGTTGCAGGATAGAGGAAAACATTGCTAACCTTAGAAATTGTGCTTAGGTATGCAATTTGCTGAAGGCACTGTCCCATCACTTTAACCCGTTCTACCTGGGTGACATACAGAAAGGGTAGAGTGGAAAATCCACACGCCAGAAAGCAAAGAAAATGGGTGCTTCTTAAGCACTCTTTGTGCTTAAAGTCAAGTCAAGTAAAAGGGAGGATGACAAAGGCTTTTGGAACAACAGAATTCTCTTTAAGAGTGAAAAATCTGCTAATATCAAAGGCAGCTGCCTGCTGGGGAGAGGCAGGAAGGGGCAGAGAGAGAGTCGCAAGAGGAAATCTCTATCTCCTACATGATGTTGATCAAATCCTACAGAAAGCTCTGGAGTGAGCGTGCTGAGGGTAGCAAACAATAGCGTAGAGCAGCTTATTCCTTTTTTTTCCCTAGATTCCTATACTTCTTGCGTTACCTGCTCAAAAGACCATATTTTGAATCTTCCAAGCAGTCTGTTGTATGCTTCATGTAATGCACAATTAAAGGCACGCTGGGTTTTCAAGCTGAATAGCAAAATACTCTCCAGGTCAGAAGTCCAGCAAAGGCAGAGTAAGTGCTATCCTGCTGATCAATGCAGTTTCATTTCTGTGAAAAGGTAACAAATGGAAATGGTGCTCTGGAAGTAAACTTGACAGGTTAAAAAAAAAAAAAGACAAAAAAAAGGAATAAAAAGCAACAACACAGCTCTTGGTCTCCCCAGACCAATAAGAGTTTAAGACACATGCCTGTACCATGAAAGGATGCAAACACAGCAGCCTGATGAGAATTCTACTGCGCTACATCTCTAATGCTCTGTGTCAACAAACAAACAATAAAAATATTAAACAGTCAAATTTTACTAAAAGGAAACCAGGATTATGCTGCTCACTGTAGACCTGTTCCCACAGAAATTAATGAGAAACTTACAATCAAGTCCCATATTGTGTAAGCCTCTCAAGCTGGTTTAAACTGTCATTGCTTTTCTGAAACTAACAGTATTTTGCAAATCTAAAATGACATCCTGCCCTGACCATTATTCCTAAATATTCAGTTTGTCCTATAAATCAAACAAATAGTACAGTGATGACAAACCCTTTGATCAAACACTATAGGCCCTAGAGCCAGTAGAAAACAACAGATGAAAACAGACCCCGCAGTCTGGAAACGGCAAGCTTTCCAGAATCAATGAGAAGATATAAATCACTGAGGACATTGATCTATGAAGCTGTACAATGCAGCAACCTGACTGAGACTTATCAGAAAGCTGGGTTTCAGTAGATGCAGTAGGAAGGAGCAGTATAACCCTCCCTCTTTCCACTAATAAATTAAAGAAAGAACAATAAATTAAGAGAGCAGGAAATCCACCTAGAATTCCAAATGTTAATTTACTAGAATTTGTAGAATATAAAGAAATATGTAGAATATAAAGCCAATCTTCTCCCTTCAACCCACCTTTCAGAATACTGAACAAGAAAGTGTTTTCACTGTTTACAAACAAAAGAAGTAACTATAGTGACAGAAAAGATCATATGGAAGCTTTCAAAAGATAAGAGACCAAACTGCCTATTTCAGAAATAACTTCTGTATGGGGTTTGCATGGCAAGGTTTTGGTGGCCGGGCAGAGGGCTACAGGGGTGGCTTCTGTGAGAAGCTGCCAGAAGCTTCCTCCATGTCCAACAGAGCCAATGCAGCCAGCTCCAGGACCGACCCGCCGTTGGCCAAGGCCCAGCCCATCAGCGACGGTGGTCACACCTCTGGGATAACACAGTTAAGAAGGGGGGAAAAAATGAAAAAGAAACTGTGCATTTGCAGCTGAAGAGAGGAGTGGGAATATGTGAGAGGAGCAGCCCTGCAGACACCAGGGTGGGTGCAGCAGGAGGAGCTCCAGGCACAGGAGCAGGGATTCCCCCACAGCCCCTGGTGCAGCCCATGGTGGGGCAGGCTGTGCCCCTGCAGCCCAGGGACCCCACGGGGGAGCAGATCTCCTCTTGCAGCCCGGGGAGGACCCCACGCCAAAGCAGGGGGTGCCTGAAGGAGGCTGTGACCACGTGGGAAGCCCGGGCTGGAGCAGGCTCCTGGCAGGGCCTGCGGCCCCGTGGGGGCGGCACCCCGTGGGAGGGATGGACCCACGCTGGAGCAGTGCGTGAGGGACGGTCTGCTGTGGGGGGACCCCAGGCTGGAGCAGGGAGGAGTGTGAGGAGTCCTCCCCTGAGGAGGAAGGAGCGGCAGGGACAGTGTGTGATGAACTGACCCCAACCCCATTCCCAGTTCCCCTGTGCCATTCGAGGGGAGGAGGGAGAGAAATGGGGAGTGACGTTGTGCCTGGGAAGAAGAGAGGGGTGGGGGAAAGGTGTTTTAAGATTTGGTTTTATTTCTCATCATCCTACTCTCATTTGATTGGTAATAAATTAATTTCCCCAAGTCGAGTCTGCATTGCCCATGACAGTGAATGCTGAGCGATCTCTCCCTGCCCTTATACTGACCCAGGAGCCTTTCATTGTATTTTCTCTCCCCTGTCCAGCTGACAAGGGCAGGGACAGAGCGGCTCTGGTGGGCACCCGGCATCCAGCCAGGGCCCACCACAACCTCCTCCTCCGTCCCAAGAAAGGCAAAGGCTGCTGACCCTCCGGACACAGTGTTAGTCATTGGGATGCCTTTCCTCTAAGACTTGTCACCTTTTCAAGGAACAGACAAGTGTCAAAGGGACACTTAGCCAGCTATTTCTGAACCATTACTATTTCAGAAATTATTGGACTTTTAGAGTTCTATTGGTGGTACCATCAGTTTTCATGCAAACAGAAAAAAAATTGGAAAAAAATGAACTCACTTCAAAATATTTCAGTTTGTAACTAGGAAATTTCAAACCAAGAAGAGTAAATGTCAGACGACCAAAAAAAAAAAAGGTAGCTAGCAAAAATCTATTCTAGATTTTCTTTTTTTACAGCGAAAACCATGATTAGGCACTAATTGGAATATAGGCTCTTCTCTGGTAGTAATGACAAATACATGATATGAAATGATCATATAGTTCCCCAGGTAACTCATGTTCCAATTTGTCCTAATTTGAGCTTTTACAATGCAGGAACTACCTGGCTAAGGAAGAAGCCTTTATAAAACAGAAATCATGAACAGTGATAATCAGCAGCTGGGCTTCCATGGGAGGAGGCCAAACAGAACCAGCAGCAGCACAGCGCTGGCCACAGCTCTCAGCAACGGGAAACCGAAGTCCTGCACCGGGGAGGAATAACTCCCTGCACCAGTAGAGGCTGGGAGCCAACTGCAGTGTACCTGGATTGCAAAACACAGTTGCTGAAATCTAAGGTAACTGTTTAGTAAATATCTTATTTAGAAAGTCCTGTGGAAGCTCCTGAGACACATTATCAACAGCACCCTTGTCCCTGGCACTTTACCTGTTGCAGGGAAGAGAGAAGGTGGAGCCAGACTCTGTCTTGGAATTGGCACGATGAAAAGATACAATGGACACAGCTTGGAACATCAGAAATTTCAATTAGATATTAGGAAAACTTTTTTTTTTTTTTTTTTTCCTCCCATAAGGTTTGTCATATCATCACCAGAACAGGTTGCCCAGGGAGGTTCCTGAATCACAGAGATACTGCAAAGTTCACTGGACAAGTGGCTATAACAATACAACATAGCATAATCGAATCCGGATATAACTGGATCTGGACTCTACAGTACTGATTATAAACAGCAATCTTTTATGAGGACATGTGACAAAGTTCTGCTTGAACGAAACAAGAATTTAAAAAAGATCAAGATGTTTGAAATGCTGATTTTCGCAACGAGTGTTGGATGACATGAATTGCTTGCCTGGAAACTGATAAGTAATAATTAGAGATGACATCTTTGCTTATAGAAGCTAAAGATCATTTTCATGTTATAAACACAAGTCCTCCAGAGAAGTGAAGCGTTTCAGATGCAATGCGATAAAGATCCCTCAGATACAAACAGTCTCTATTTTAATTTTGGGTGTCAGATTAAGATGCCTGAGTGGGGTTTTTTTCTGAATTCCTTTGAATTCTTCAGCTTCTGAAATTTATTAGTGACAATGGTTTTATAATGGTTACAAATTCAAATTCTTCTGAGTCATGCCTGCAATTTTCCCCAAACATGCTTTAATCACATGTTTAACCCAAGAATAATATATATGTAGGATATATAATTAAATAGTGCTTATGATTGCTCATAACCACTTATTTCAGAAAAAAAATTATTCACAATGTAGTTATCAGCAGATCATATACAGAGGCAATGGTAACAGGCATCCAAGAATCCAATCAATACTGAACCCAAGCTAAGAGGCTCACTCAGCATCTCAAAACATTTAGCACATTCCATGGTGTCGGTGTCTCAGGAGCTTCCACAGGACTTTCTAAGGAAGATATTTACTAAATAGTTATCTTCGATTTCAGTGACTGAATTTGGTGATCCAGGTACACTACAGTACACTTCTAACATTCTTTTCTGCTATAATAAAGGCAGACTCTTAACTTCTAAACCCAAACTGTAATTTACAAATCCATATACAGAATTGTTTCTGTAATAATAAAATGTGAATGTTGTTCCTTGCAAGGCCATTCTATAATTCTGATGTATTCCTAGATGATGTACTTTCAGTGTTATTTCCACTGCAGACCTCCTAGTGTTCAGCACTATTCTTCACTGCGAGTGAGAGATATGAAATGAGGATTTTCAGACTGTTGATACAGATAAAAACTGTAGATGAGGGTTTCTTTGTACTTTCATGAAAAAAACAGCCTCAAGCTATGCACAAGTAGTTCAGTCTGACTGCACAAGCTGAAAAAAGACAGCAACTGCTCCAAGAACTACTGACTTAAAGTTCCAAAAAGGTTAAAACTGTTTTCCGGTGGCAGCTTGCTCCCCCTTCTCCCCCCACCATGACCTTTTTTTCTTTAATCGTAATTAACACTTCTGTTTACTGTGGCTCAATCCCTCTTAAGTATGCCCTTTGGAATTTTGCAGTATCTTCTGATATGCTCTACGATCTATTTCATTTGGTGAAGCCTGAGACGTATAAAAGCCACTTGTATGTTAAGTCAGAGCAATGTGAAGTAAGACTGATGAATTTCACAAAGTGTTTCCTGCAAGACGTTTGGTACAAAAGTAGTCACTGACATCACTGTGACCTGAATATGTCTGGGTTTTTTAAATTTTCTTTATTTGTTAATGGGAATCCCATTAAACACCATGACCCAGGTCTGAAAAAAAACCTCTAACTGAGCACACAAATTGAAATGCAAAAAAAAGAGATTACATGCAACTAGACAGTGCAATCTAAATGACCTCTGAGTATAACGCTATAAAAATATGACTTCTGGTTTTACCTTGCTTACTTCTATCTATGTATTCAGCTGTTTTCTCTTGCTTTATTTTCTCCCAGTGGAAGGATGGAGTAAAATATAGCTTTGCTTTAAATAGCCCATCAGCAAGTGTAATAATTATATATATTTGTTTAGCTAACAGTTTTTGTTCAGAACAAGCTGACCAAAATTGAAGGAAAAGAAAGGAATGCACATATATCACAAAATTTTACAGAAACATCCCATTGTTCATAGTTTCACATTACCATTGTCAGGAAAAACACATAAAATTCTTCTTTTACATCTCTGGATTTCACTTAGAAAGTGAGCAGAGTGAGCAGTAATATTTCCTAGATTAAATACATGTGATGGATAAGAGAACAAAGTACTTTATGTCTCTGGTATGAGCCTCCTACCACTCGCATTTCAATCTAAATGTACTACATATTATTCTTTACTCAAAACACTTCTCACTAGTACAAGCTATTGAACAGTTCTGCAGTAACATTAATAAATTTCTTGATGATGCTTTTATTGGCTGTTCCAAGCATCAGAAACATCTATTTCTTTCGAAAAGGTTCAGATCAAAAAGGACTGTAAAAGAAGTTGTTATCAGATCGGTAAGAGTAGATGGAGTTTTTTCTCTTCAGGTCCACAGCTGAATGTCAGTCCGGGGTGTCAGAGTGAACTATGCTAACCTTGTGACCAAATATTGCTGTTGACACCATCCTGTCTTTAGTGAATGGATATTCACATTATCAACAGCACCCTCATCCCTGGCACTTTGTCTGTCAGAAGAGAAATCAAAGACTGACCATTCTGGAAGTGACTCTTCCAAGCCAGGTTTCAGGCATGGTGGTAGCAGGGCAGCGTGGCAGTAGCTCACCATGTTTTTTGTTCTATTGCCTTTTTGAAATGGAAGACTTCAGCTGCACTGAACAGCAAAGTTATCAGCAGAAAAAAAATTATTCTAGAAGCTAAGCTGTTCCTTCTTCATATGTGTATGTATGATATTATGAGAAGAATATGCAGTGTGATTTTTCATGCAGATATTCTGTTATAAATTGGTTCATTATCGTACCACACTTAAAGTAATCATCTATCCTCCCAGGAAACCTATATGCAGCATTTAAGCTTTCCTGAAGGAGTCTGTAAGTATTAAAGTAACTACACTTGACTAAAGTGACAGTATTAACATATCTACCTTTGACTGAAGTACAAACAAGCCAAACTATTCTGAAAATTAAATTCAGTAAATTTTATGTAACAGCAATTAAGGCAATAGAATTACTCTGTATTCAAATTGCTAGAAAGAAGCCAATTTTTCTTCCCTTTGCAGCCCTTCATTTTTTTTTTTTTTTAATAATGTCTTTTCACTACTTGGATGAAGGCCAAATGACTCTTTTTAATGAAATGAAAAACTTTGAGTGCAATTTTTTTTTACCACCAGAAAGTCTCCTAAGTACTTATACTTGTTGATCTAGTATTCCCTAAAGAAACCATCTATGGAAAACTACAAAGAAGCTTTAAAGGACACACCTGAAGTTGAGTATTTTGGGATGACAGCAATATATTAACTGACTAGTTCTCACCATTAGCACAATTGCAGAAGCTGACCTAAGAAGTTACCTGTGGGATTAGGGCAACAAAATTAGTATATTGTTACATAACTAGGTAATTTTTTGCAAATGCCAGGGAGCAGTTGGTTTCTCACAACCTTGTCAGGAAAACTTCTGAAAGAAGCTCAGAATGCACCTTCACACAAGAATAAAATGTAGGAATCAGCATTCTGGATCAGATCAAAAACTTCAACTTTTCAAATATGTTATTATAGTTTAGAATAAATGTATTTAACTGAAATAAAAAATACGTTTCTTGATCAGCAGTGCACATTCTTTCTGAAATACATATACTGGTATACTGGTAAGTGCATTCTTCTGTTAAAATAATTTTCAGAGAGAATGTTTGTGAATACAGTGTAATCTCCTTTTTTTTCCTCAGAAAATAAGGAAAATCTTACATTTTTTCAACTTTTTAAGTTTGAAAAACAGCATTGCTTTCTGCTGGCTGGAAAACATAAATGAATCACAGTTCAAAATGCAGAGTGAACAATATATTTTATGGAGATGTGGAAATAGGAAGAGATCAAGTGACTTGGCCATGTGAGACCCAACCTTGGAATACCAAGGAATACAAACTGTTTTTTCAGCTTTTCTGTCCAAACACTTCTGGCACTAGACAGCTGATTGCAGTAAATGGTCTCTATTATTTCTTATTCACAATCCTTACTCAGAAAACACAAAGTAATAGACAGATAAAAATGCTTCTTACTTACTTGCCAGACCCTCTTGCCCAGCCAGAACCTCTTCAATACCAGCCAGGATGGGCAATGCTGTGTCAGGTCAACAAAGCACATCTGGATCCTGACAGGGACCTGGATAGGCTACAGATAGGCAAGACCCCCTTATTAAATCTTCTTTTGGCCAAGAGCCAGGTGTCACACTACAGACCTGGTTGCTCTAAAAGCAGTTGCCAGATAGGAGATGACAACAACTCCTTCATTGCTCTACTGAGAAAGAGAGCGGGGCTGGAAGTGGTGCTGGGTCCCACAGCAAGCGTGCTGCAACAGCCCTGCAGGCCTGATTTCTCACACAGCCAAAGCACGGGCTGCCCTCAGCCTGCGTACCAGCACAGCCCGGCTGCTGGTAGCCCTGATTTGACGTGCGTGAAGAATACATGCAGATAAAGAGCAACAAGTTGGTGTTCACGTACAAGATACCGGCATCTCTCCAAGCAGCAGATAGATTATTTTAAAACTGATAGTTGCTGTAAACTCCAGGAGGTTATTCCAGTCTCTTAGGACTATCAAGCAAAGGCATGTTAGAGCCATACTCTTTTTCTCTCAAATACATCCCCTGAATTAGAAAAAAGGCAACCAGAAGAACACCATTAAGGGCAAGATTAAGGCTGCAGACAACTTGTTGTGCATAAATGGGAAGTCCCTGCATGCATTAGGATGACCTGTGTCAGTCAGGCTGTGAACCGCATCATCATTTTGCTTTCCAAAGAGTGCCTCTGACTTTCTGTTATGCCTGTTTCATATGGATAGGGTTCAGGCAATGCATATGGGCTGATTGTTGTGGATTCGTTCCAAAAGTAAGAACCAGAAGAAAGATACAGCAAAAGATAGAAACACTACATTGTAGAGGAAAATCTAAATGTAGAATTACAATCAGTATAGTACGTAATAGTATCATCAAATCAGTCAATCTTCACCTCTTGTTACTGTAGATATATAGAGGATTCTGGGAAGGAAAGAACAACTTGTTTTCTGAGAAACAGGCACACAAATGGCACATTTCAGTTATGAGACTTTGTTGTGTTAAACAACTCCATTGCTTTGTTACTGTATTACAAACAACCAAAAAGGGAAAACTATTTGCACATATGTTCCTTGCAACAAAACCGTAATTTTAGCAGTGTCTGAGGAGCACCATCACTCCCCTTTGGGGGCAAGAATCCAAACCTCAATTTAGTTAAATATGGGAAAAAAACATTTATCAGAATGTTTGCACTGTGATGGAAAACTAGCAGAAGAAAAGCCATAAGGAATTAGTGGTTACCGAGCTAGCCCTGGATTTCTATGTATGGGAAAGCAGTCCAACAGCAAATGCTTGTGTCCTTGACAGCCCTGGATTTCCGGTGGACCTCCCAAGGGCAGCTGGCTCCTCTTCTGCCCTTCTCTGGGAGACGCCAAACTGCTAAGCTTTGCCTAAGAATACACTCTTTAGTAGCTTAGGAGGCCTGATTGATGCAGTCTCCTCTGTGTACTCCCAATGCAGAGATATAAGTTTAATTTTAAGGATGCATTTCCTCTTTCTGCAATAGAAGCTAGCATTAAAAAGTCTTATGTGAATTTCAGCTAGGGAATTCAACTAGTGCCTTTTTTCCAATTCATGGCCATGCCCCATCTATAAAACGTTACGTATCAATGGCTTGAACATCAAGCGTGTATAATTTTGTGTTAAGATAAAATTATATCGCCAATAGATACAGTTTTTTCTTCTCATGAAAGAGCTGTTGACACCAACGGCTGTGCAAATTACAAGTGACAGTCACAACAACTGTTCCATATTTGAGTCTCACATAGCATGCAGACAAAAAATTGGGTTGGTCTGGCCAACAATGCCACCTGAAATGTGCCTGGATCACTTATGTACTCACGCCTCTCTGACACCTGCTTTGGAAAGCAATTGGCAAAACACTTCATGACTAGGAGCTAGAAGTCCTGTAGGACTGGAATTATTTTATCTTTGTATTGAAGTTATCGGTATTGAGTCTTCACAGATAAATCTTCTGTCTTATCTTTGGATAAAGGCAGGAACATGTACATGTATTTATATCCTGCACAAGGGCAGGAAATGGAACTGAACTTTCTTATGTTCAAAGCCACTCCTCCTGTGAAGCTGCAGTGTGAGTTAATGGTTGCAATGGTGGTGATGCCCTGCAAATGGGACAGATGTGGAGCTGTCTGCCATTCTTCTCATGGCGCACACTAAAGCCTGAGAAATCTCTATTGAACTCATTACTTCTCAAAATCCTGTCATCCCTCCAGAGTGAGAAAAAGAACAGAGCTGAACCAGTCACCTACCCTGCTCTTACTCGGCGAGAAGAGCCCATCAAAATGCTTTGGCTGCAATTGCTCAAACTGTCTGCCACTACTTTGATGTCAGTGTAATCAGATGGGTGCTGAAATGAGCAGTGAAGGAAAAATGAGACAGCACACATACCATTTTCAGAAAGAAATGGAAGGAATCAAGTTGTTCTTCTCCATTGCACCCAGGGCCAAAGAAACCTGAAAAAGTGCCCTACTATTAAGGTTACCTGTAATCCCCATGGAGTCTTTGAGCCAGACTTCTCTTGGTGTAGACTCAACAGCACTGACCTCAGCATAGGGATCGTTCTCCTTGACAAGCTTCCTACCCCATTACTCATAGCTTTCTCCTCTTGAATTTGTATAGTCAATCTCTACACTGTCCACCATGATGAAAATCCCTTCTGCTAAAAAGTAGGCTAGTCCATGTCAGCTGGTGAACAAGCACAGTCAGAGACGCTCTGTACTAGCACAGAAGCTGAGGGATGACTGGGCCCATGACGTTAGATGGGGTGAGTTTCAGGCTGTCTAAAATCCAAGATTTTAGGTCCTGCTGATCAAAAGAATGTGCCTGGTCCCCAGAGCAGTATTTGTTTGGAGTGTAAATCTCAAAGAAGTACAGTAGGGTTCTGAAAAGGTTACAATCCCTGCAGTCACAAGTTTTTATTTCCCGAAGTTTTTCATACGAATTCATGCATCAAAATCCCCAAATTCCCAATAGCAAAACCTCACTTCCATATTTTTTAATACAAGACAGGATAGACACTTGAAGACCATCCATGCTCCACTTTGAAATTCATTCCTTTTCTATTAAAAGTATTTGTATGGTAAGCAAACTCCTTGGGGAAATAAGCCTTTTTCCAAGTTTACAAGGAAATATGAAAAGCTTTTTTTTTTTTTTTTTTTAATCTCTTCATTATCTGGCTCAGTACTTGTAACAGTTCCTGTTAACACAGAAGCAGTAGTTCACATATATTGATAACATCTTAAATATACCAGAAATTAAATGATATATTGTTATCCTCTTTTTACAGACAAAGGCTAAAAATGGACAGATAAAGTGAATTTGTCCAAGGAAATGGAGAAATTTGTAGCAAACAGAAGAATCAAAATCTCGTCTCCCAAACACAGTGCTTTAAACAGCAGATCGCCCTTACTCTCCGATGTGACTGCACCATGTCTGTCCTGAGCTTTAGTGCACATATTGACATTTCCAGAATTATAACAAATTGTGAATGTACAACAAACTCTCTTTCTCATCTATTTTGATCACTGTACACTGACATAAAGTCAAAAGGAATTAAAAAAAAACACTTGAAAGCCTTTGAGTGATCAGGTAAGACTCCACCTAGATATCCAGTATTGTGATCAAACAGGAAAGACACTCTAGGTTTTTATATCCAAATCACAAGGACAAACTCAGAATCACAGAATAGAATCATAGAATCATTTAGGTTGGAAAAGACCTTTAAGATTATCGAGTCCAAGCATAAAACTAGGAAGGAATGTCTGCAGCATGCTTGTTTTAATGTTGTGAGCTCAAGTACTGCACAAAATTACTTCTGCGTATTACTCTCTCTCTTAGACAAAGTACTTGTGTCTTGAATGAGAATAATATTAATATATAAGGTATTGGTTTGGCCTTTCATGGTCTCCTTTTTGGGTGGACAATGCCTCTTGGAAACATCTTAAAAGACCTTACATACTACAGCCTTTTAGTCAAATAAACTTTTAAGCAAGAAATGTGATGGTTCATGGCAATTGAAATCACACATATTCTTGTCTACATTTACGTGACCATTAATTATAAATCTTCCCTCAGTTATTATTCTGTAAAATGGTAACAGAGGAGAATTTTATTTACAATCCTGCTTCTAAATTCATTTACCCTAAAGAAATCACATCATCCATCTGTAAGTCCAGCAAATTAAATTCCCATAGGGCAGCTAGCTCTATGGAAAGGGTTAGAATATTTTGCTTCAAGTGAGAATCCCAGCAAGCCCTAACACAATATTGCAATAATACTGCACGCTCTGGGCTCCATCTTATTATTATTCTTCTAACATGATCACTATGCAACATTTAATGTTCATTAGCAAGAATATTTATTCTGGAGTCAGGCATATTGATATTATAATAAGAACTCAATTTCATACATCCCAGAACAGTAATTAGATTTGTAAAAAAACAAATATGTAGACAATGGTCAATAGATCAAAGGCGTTTATTGCACAGAGGTATCTTTTATGACTATTCAGATACTAACTTGAGCAGGCTTCACACACTAAAACTAACTTACCATGGTGCCAGAGAATATGGGATATATGTTGATAAGTCGCACTGGAGATTGCCTAGGTCATGTCCTCATTTGTTATGAACTACATGGTTGTGCAACTGCAGGAAAATCTGATACTCTATTGCACTGAGTACTGATCGTATCATTCTGATCATATCGTAGGAATCACAGAGAACTGGTATGAATCAGAGTATAAGTTTCTATAAGGTAACTGATTGTAAAACATGGCTTTCAAAACAATGGTAGTCTTTATATATTCAGTAAGTCTTGTGTATGTATATGAAAATGCATATATACACACATAACTTGGAATTCAGATCATAAAAATATTTTTTTCACATTAGTTCACATCTATACTTCACTTAAAAATACAGGACGATAATATGGTTATCAAGTTCCCAAAAACTTGAATGCTTCTGCGTTTTTAAGAAACATTACCTAGGTTGTACATTTAAATTCTATTTCCATTTGTGAATTACCCTTATAAATATATAAAAACTACCTGAATGCATTTAGAAAGATATAAAAGAAATGCTTCTATTGCAATACTGATGCCTCTTGCCAAACCTGGACACAGTATTTGCAATAAAGTTCATCATATATTTAGATGATAGGTCTGTCCATGATTTCCACACATTTGGTTTCAATAACATATTAATGATTCACACAATGCTTATTAATATGTTTTTCAATGTTAAAATACTTCATAAATATTTCAGATCACAGATTCTTCACGAACTATTTGTTTTGAAGAGCCTTTCAGGTATTAGCTCTTACTATTACATGTGGTTGTTGCCTAAATCACACTGCAGAGTTTTTACCATGTGACTGACTAACAAACACATCAAGTGAACCCATTTCTGACCTGCATAGCAGGTAGCTATATAAGGGCAGGAATGTGCTGTTTTGAACGTGAATAGAGCCATTCCTTGAAATTCCAAGGAAGCAAACCATTTGTTCAGAGGTTTGCCATAAAAGTGAAAAAAAGGGATGCGAGGATGAACGAGACATTCAGAAAAAACACAACATTCATGGAAATTTTCCATATTTTTGACCTGTTTACCAGTCACAGACTGGTATATGATGCAGTCGCCTAACTATTCCTCCAGGAAAGGCAAAAACATTGCTTTTGAGTCATGAATTAGGAAAAGAAATTCATAAGCAAAGAAAATTGCATATTGGCAACATGGAAGAAAGGAAAACTGCTAAAAACCAACCTGACTTTGGTATCATGAGTGAAAATGTTCCCAAGGACAAGAAGAGAATAGGAAGAGAAGGAAGCTGTTATGCAATGGGGAGTACAAGATTGAAAATAAACTTAGAGCAACAAGTATATGGGCAGTTTAAGGTGCTGGGACAGAGATGGCTCCACTCTGTAAGAGACCTAGGCTTGGGTTTGGGGAATCAGCCCTGACTACCACCTAGCAGATTAAAGCAAAACCCCATATCCAGAAAGAAGGGGAAAAAGAGTTAGACAGCAGTTTTCTAGGTGGAGGGGGCTGTTTGCTAGAGCTGAAGGGAAATAAAGAATTGTTGTTGCTATTAACTGGGCAGAACTGCCTTGCTCTTTTGTTGGTCAGAAAATAAACCCAAGAGATTTTACACTAAACACACCACGGTACCCATTCTCCTGGCTGGCAGAAGACAATGAACGCCTATGTCAGTATGGCCCCAATAGAAAAGAAAGGAAAAGAAAATTAAACTCTCTCTTTTGCAAAAATTAAGAAACAAATGAAACATAGAGGAAAAAACATGCAGAAATATACAAGCATTGAAATTGGAATGACTAGTTTATCTCCCCTCTAAGGCAGCAGCACACAAAATTTCAAATTTAAAAAAGACTCCATAGCTAATTTTTTTCCATCTCAAAAGAAAAACAAAGAACACTCAGACCCTCAGTTCAACTGACACCAAAATACTTCATTGCTTTTCTTTTTGAAAGTGCAAAAGCAAAACCCTAATTGTGGTACCACCTTACTGCGGTTTCCAAGGCAAGACAGCATACAGAAAAGCAGATAATAAAATCATTCCAGCTGTGTTATAAGCAGACAGACAAGTAATCCACCCGAAGGAGAGACTGACACCAAGCCCACTTCAGAACACCCCCTGTACGGTGGCAGGAGTGAGCAGGAAGTATAGATTTAAACTGTGAAGCTAGAAGGGAACTGAGTTTCATTTTTGCATCCCAAAAGGGTAGTGAGTAAAATATAGATGCTTTTATCACCAGTTTCTAAAAGCACAATGTTCTATTATAACTTCAACAAAAAGTTTAATTTGTCCTGAAATTAAATTTTACAGGCTATCATTTTAACAAGAAAAAATTATTATTTTGGAAGGTTAATCTAAAAGATTCTTTTCCCTTCAGTCCAAGCTTAAAATGAAAATCTAATTACAATGATAAATACCCTTTAATACAAATTTTTGTTTAGTTGTATTGCTGTATTTTTGATCGATCAGTTGTAAGAATAGACTAATATAACTAGAATTTTTGAAAAGTGTTTTATCTGAGGGATCGCAACCTAGTATAGCCTTTAATATATTATTTCAATGTTTTCTATCTTTATAAGGAATGCTGATTCTGTTTGAAAATATACATGATAGGACTGACTTCATTAAGTGTTTTTGTTAAGAATTCATGTGCAGAATATCTGATTAACTGGGATGTATCTCATTCCTGTTTCTAGATACTTAAAAAGGCTTTCCACCACCTCAGGTTCACTGCTTCCAGAATGCAGTATATTAGGAAAATGTAAAACTCTCCCTTCTTATAAACAGCATAAACAGACCTGGTTCCCTCTTTGAAAAACCTCTAAAATCTTTGCTCTCCTAAATTCTGTCCTGACACACTCTCTCTCTACCCCAAGTGAGGCTGATAAAATGCACCTGCCACAAGCAGCAGTAAGAAACTACTGAGATCGATATGGAAACCTCACACCCAATAAGCATATGAGTGGATAAAATTATCCATCACGATCTGAAGTTCAAGTTGTCAAAAGCATCTGTTTTCTACAGATGCTGGAATATATTACTTTAAATATTAAGTGCCTTAATAGTTTCCAAAACTAGTTTCTCTGTCCCCTGCTAACTGTGAGGAGTAACAACTGCAGATAACACAAAGACAATAAAAATGAAAAACCTTAAAACCGTGGTGAGAAAACACCTGCAAAAATGTAGATGGTACCAACCACTACTTACAAGTATTCGTAACTAATAAATAAGTAGAGGAAACAATACCAGACATGTTTAACTCAGTAGTGCAATTTTTGTTTTAAAGAACTTTTCTATCCCAGGAAAACAGGTAATAAGTCATTGATACCTGATATACCTTCATGATATTGACAGTTCCTTCTCCATTCTGGCCTGGGGATCCTTGGCTCTGTAGCAGATTTCTCACTGTCTCCTCCATTCTAGAGAATGAAAATATTTATAGAAGTCAACTGTATGGAAAAAAATTAAGAGTTGCATTCAGTGTTTTTCTGCTTTACAAGAGCCTAATGCATCCATGGCTACCAAGAAATTAATATTTAAAGACAATCCTGGCCTTATAATGTTCTCATACTCCATGTTATGAATAACACATTAAGGGCACTCTTTTATCTTTTGCATATGCACAGTAATTAGTTGTATTGTTAAAATCCTATTGGAGCTCAGTTACAAAAATTAAAAACAAATGTGTGCAAAAGACATCACCTTGTCAACAGTGTAACCAAACACCATGATAAAATTACTGTCATTTAGGAACAAAACCAGTCAGATTAAAAAAAAAAAAAACAAACGACTGCTGTATTTCTAGCCAATTGTCAGTTTTGTGCAATTTAGACAGACTGTCAAACACATTACTAGCATTTACTCTCTATGTTATAGGTGCAGCAGTGTGTGCCAGTACATTTGTTTATAGAGGCACAGCTGCTGAACACATTCACCCTTCTCTGCCCTTTCAAAAGGATGTAAAAAGCAAGTGTAGGCTACAATCTGGTACTACCATCTCATGAAAACATAATCAACTTCACTTCCATCCGTGAAAGAAGGAAGGTTTGCACTTTCATTTCAAAAGGTGTTAATAGACACCATCAAAAGTTGTCTTTGATCTACACACATTCATCAAGCATGTTAAAACTGATAATAATGCTAACCCTCCTGAACGGAGGCTGAACAGAATAAAGAGTTCTGCTCCTTCGCACAATAGGACGCTGGGGATAACAGAAGCCACCTACAAAACACTGGTCCCATTCAAGGTAGATCAGAAGTTAAATCCGTGGG
The DNA here is from genome assembly GCF_000687185.1 of Egretta garzetta. Lineage (NCBI taxonomy): Eukaryota > Metazoa > Chordata > Aves > Pelecaniformes > Ardeidae > Egretta > Egretta garzetta. The sequence continues at coordinate 1,320,081 of NW_009260072.1, forward strand.
CTTAGGAGATGTCACCAAGGCTGACCACAAATAAAGGGTCTGGGACTGCTGCTGATTTCAGCTCTGTGAGTACCAGTAAGAAGAAGAAAGGGATCAAAAGCCAGAGAAGCAGTGATGGACACAACAACAAAGATGCTGGGTTTTACAACAAAAAAACGCTGAGTGCCAATTCCAGATGAATGTCCTCACGCTTCTCCCCACTCCCCATCTCCTCATGCACATTCTCACTCCTGTACAGCTTCTTCAGCTGTGTGGATGCAACAGTTTTTCTCACCCTCACTTTCATGTTTTCTTTTCTTTTCCTTTGAAGCTGTCTCCATCCCTTGATAGAGCTGGAAGAATGGCCAGGCTGGAACAGGGGCTGGAGAAGGGAAACTGCTGTGGCATGGGTGTGTGGGTGACACGAAAGCAGCAGAGAGAGAGGAACACCTTAAAGCCATATTGCCAGAGATGCTGTATATTAAAACAGTGACCTTGAAAAAAGAGCCAGTATTCCTAGGCATATCAGACCAGAAACTGCCTGCTGTTGTTTATTTCTACTGTGTTTAGGGAAACAGGACTTTTGTGTACCATTCTTTGCAAATGCAATTGAGCAGAAGAATTACTCACAGAGTATCAAATTTTTTTTTATTTTCTAAGGTAACAATCCAGCGAGACAGCAAATATTAGCTAACTGCTCTGGCCAGAGGCCAATAACATTATCTTTTATATAAGCCTCATAGTTGTTTCTGTTCTTTCAGTCTGATCAGAATGAATGGTATGGGCTAACTTAGCAATAATATGATGTTTTGCTAGGTTTCTCCTTTCAAGTCAGTCAGCTACACTACTTTTCAAGAAGCCAACACTAGGTATTCATTCTACTCAGATAAACACTGACATTTCACTTATTCGTATGATGGGTTTTTGTCATTGATGTACAGACTTCTACGTTGCCAGAATGCCCACAGAATAGTTGGACCATCTGTTGACCAAATGTGAATAAAAACAAGCCAGCTCTAATCTCTAGCACAGACAGTGGCGCAGTTTTTCAGTTGCAGATTGGAACCATTTCTGCTTTCAGGCTGACCTTAATCGGATACCTTTTACACAAAAGGACAAATCATTTTGGTCCATAATATAAATTCCTGTGCAGTCCTCACTGAAAGATTTCATTTATTAACGTGATCATAATTTCATTTTTAAATTAATGATGTAATAGGATTCTTAATTATTGTGTTTACATATGTATACACAGTTCCAACTCGAGTCCTCCATAAAGTTCTTAGAAATTAATAAACAAGCAAAAATGGGAGAAAGAATAGATTCAACTATCACTAAAATTAGAGTTTTTCAATTTAGGCCTAATAGTATTAATGAAAATATAGTCTAGTTGTGTATTAGCATCATCACTTAAACCAGCTCATGAAGAATTCTGAAATTCAATATGCATTTCATCTTCAGTCAAATTCAGACTGTGTATTTTGGACAACAGGCCCATCTTACCAAACAGCCTTATAGGGACTGACGAGCACACAGTTTCATGTGGCAATTAGAAACACCTTCTATTAGCACTCAGATTTCTGTGCAACAGAATAATCTTTGTAACACAACAAAGAACTCAGTTAAACACAGTTGATACTGTTGTTGTTTTGCTGTTTGCAGCTATTATAAAAGTTTGTAAGAGTTGACAGCCATAAAGCTGAACCTCAGGCATAACAGAGACATTGTCTGTGTGGTCACGTCACTATAAACCAGCACTAAGAGGATCTTACCAGCTTTAGGTACCCATGGAATATCTGAAAATGGAAAGAGAAAACTCGTTTCTGTCAAACAAGGAGGTGAAATCTGCTTACAGTCAAATTTACTGCAAAGCTCCGATGGCCAGTGCTCTTGCGGTTTATAAGCTGTTACTTCTTCACTAGCATGCCAGTTTTCCATTTTTAGGAAGGACTGCTTAACCAAACATGGCACAGGATGATTGAGACTTGTTTCTTGTAACTTAGAATCTTTGAAGCATGAATTAATAGCACCTTAATTGAACAGCAATTGTTATATTATGATCTATAACAGTCCCCACAGTGACAGTACATGGCAGAAAGATTTAGTATAAATTCTTTTAAAGAATGCAAGAATGGTTAAGCCTCTATAAATTTAACTTGAACTCGCATGTTTTGCTCCCTGAACAAGGGATCCAAAGGACATGTAAATTTTGGAAGTGAAGCAGAAAAATTAGGAGCTTTATGAAAGGCTATTTCTACACACCAACCTATATTTTTCCCCCTTCTGGTAACCATGACAGGTTATCTTCTCTTGGTCATGATTCCAATATCCTAGATGGACCCACTCCAACATCAAGCACTTGCCGATTACATCTACAATCACTATTCCCAACGTGTCTATTCTGCCTGCTTGTTGGCCTATGCTAAGAAACCTGGTTTGCCAAGGATTCTGTGCATCTTATGTAACTATCAAGCTGTTACAATCTGCAAAAACAGTCTCTGAAGCTCACCATTCCCAAGTCTACATTCTTCAGTCCCTATTTAAGAACATTTATTTTCCCCTTTCTTCAGTGTTCTATTTACTGCCTGTTCATCTGAATCATCTGTTAGTACCATTAAATTTTTTGTTACATCTAGTATTTGAATAGGAAATTGAAGTTTTAAGAAAACTGAAGTGTTCCTTTCAATTTTTCTTTTTTTAAAGATATGTTTTCTTTACGAGAAAAACAGATGAAATTCATGTAGAAGCTTCTTAAGTTTCTTGACAAAATGTCAGTTTAGAGTAGGGAAACAGTCCTCCACCAGTCCTAACCTAAGGATAAATTTCTCAAAGCATTAAGCAGAAGAAGAAATGAGGCACTCTGAGACCAGAGTCTGTTCACAGAATATAAGAGTTTAAGGAACATAAAATGTTAATGCTACTGTGGAAAGCACTGTCAAGATTTCATCTGGAATATTATATACAATTACCATCACCAGTGTTCAGGAGCAGCTCGTTCAGAGAGGATTCAGTGAAGAGACAGCTCTGAGGTCATTTAGAGGAATCAAAAGTCTGTGTCATGAGACGAGACTAAACAACTTAGCTTGCTAAACTTAAGAGACCAAGGGCTTACACTGTTATGATTGCCACAAAAGAATCAGTGTGAAAAAGTAAACTGAGAAAGAAAACTACATCAACCCAAGGCCAATGATTGACAAAACAAGATGGGAATATAGTGGTTATAAATACATTTAGGCTGGAATTAGGATGCTTTTCATTATTGAAAAAGTGAGGCTCTGAACCAGCTTGCCAGGTAGAGTAACGGAATGAGAAACCTAAACAGTTTTACGTCAGAGTTGAGCAGTTTATGAAATTAATTACACAGTAGGGTCAGGAACCGAGGTCTTGAATTTATGATCCTTGCTGCTATTACTCCTGAAATAAAAACAGTCATTCCTACATTTAAAAAATTTAATTTGTCCTGTGCTGCTGAGAGAATACCAGGAGATCAATCCAAATGCAATGTACAGTTATTTATTTTGGCTTTCTTTCTCTGTGTGTTTCTGAGCAAGGGGACCAGGGGAATCTCTGGAAAGGAGGAAACACCATTCCCTGCCCAGGAAACAGCACACAGGGCACAGATGCTCAGGCGTCCAAGATGGCAGAAAGAAGCTTCCTCTGTATTTTTGCTGCAATTCAAATCTTGTCTGGAAGCCAGGACCTGCCTGCAAGGACCCACCGAGCTGTGGCATACTTGCTTTTAAAACTTCTTGATGTTATGTTTCTGACAGCTCTGCTGCATCCATCTCCTGCCTGGCCCCACTGCTGCAAATCACGGCATGCGCCAGAGCAGTTTCATCCAGGCCAGGCGAGACAGACCCTGCTGGGGATGATGCATCACTGGTAGGCAGTTAAGTTCCTGACTTTCCTCCCAATTTTCTCAGGACCATCACCTTCATAAAAGGACACATCCTTTGTGCCGTTCCCCAGCAATGCTGGGAAACGGTCAGAAAACCTGCCAGCTTTGTGCCTCTCCCAGTTCTGTCATTTCAAGTGGACCAAAGCCATAAGCTATTTTGTTGGGGTTCTTCCCAGGAACAGATTTTAAGACTACACGGGAATTACTTTTTCCTCAAGTACACTAATGCAAGGAGCCACATGAATTCTCTCAGCCCTCCAACTCTGCAAAACCTTCCCCATATATTTGCCACTTCCCCAAAAGATTTTTCAGACCCCTTTCAGTTAGGTTTATTGATTCCCTTCCGTGAGAGAGATGTCCCTCGCAGTCTGGCACAGTAATTTCACACGCGACGAGGATTTTCTCTGCCCAACTGCTCAACTGTTGTCCTGGTTTCAGCTGTGATAGAGTTAATTTTCTTCCTAGGAGCTGACATAGTCTTGTGGTTTGGACTTAGAATGAGAATAATGTTGATAACACACTGATGGTTTAGTTGTTGCTAAGTAGTGCTTACAGTAGTCAAGGATTTTTCGGCTTCCCATGCTCTACTGAGAAGGCTGGAGATGCACAAGAAGCTGGGAGGGGGCACAGCCAGGACAGCTGACCCCAACTGGCCCAAGGGCTCTTCCACATGGTATGACATCATGCTCAGTACATAAACTGGGGGGAACTGGCCGGAGGGCAGCGATTGCTGCTTGGGACGGGCTGGGCATCAGTCAGCAGGTGGTGAGCAACTGCACTGCGCATCACTTGTTTTGTGTATACTATATATATTATTATTATTATTATTTATTATTATTATTATTATTACTACTACTACCACCACCACCACCTTGACTGGTGTAAGCACTGCTCAGCAACAACTAAAACATCAGTGCATTATCACGTTATTCTCATCCTAAATCCAAAACACGGCACTATGCCAGATACTAGGAAGAAAATTAACTCTATCTCAGCTGAAACCAGGACAACTGTGAAGGACATGCCTTTATGTCCTGTCTCACTGAAGAGGAAACCTGTTCTCTGGTCCTCTAGTAAACCCCTTAGAGGGGTTTGATCACCCTAGACCTAAAACCTTTCCTTGACAGAGCAAGCTTTCCTTGAAAAAAATCTTTCCCATATACCCTGACCCTTGATTCCCCTTCTAGCATAGAGAATAAATACTCCCTATAGCCCTTGCTCTGTTCAGCTGTGTCCCACACAGCCCTTTTTATGTTTCTCCCTCCAAGGGACAGGTAGCATGCAGTTGTTCCAGCTCTAGGAGGTGCATGACAGTTTCAACCCCTTCGCCATTGACCTAATTCCTTCAAGATTTCCACGGGCTGGCAGCTACCTTTTGCTGGGTGCTATCACCTTCCCTTTTCATCACCCTCAAGCTGAGGTGACAGTACTCAGGGGTTATTTCAAATGCATGTCACAAGAATTCCTTCAACAATACTGTCTTACAGTCTTACACAGACATATCCAAAGGTTTCTATAGAATTTTACTGCAGCAGTTAAAGTTTGTATTTCAGCATTTTCCATCTCCTCATGCCATGCAGCAGGTGCAGGACTCTTTTTGAAGTCTTAGAGGAAAATATCAATAATGTATCTTTCTCCATCTTTAGCTTAACTTACTACTGTGTAATCAAAATTCTCAGGTGGGTATTTTCTTCCAGCTCCTATCTGTGAGACAGTGAAGCTTCCTGCCTCTCTCCTAGGGACTCTCCATCTTAAGTTTCCTGACTTCTATTTTTAGTTATACCCTCCCTGGAGACGTGGCCTGGGTTTCAGCACCTTGAGCTGTCTGATCCCTCCCTACCAAGGGATCATGGACCAAGGAACAGGTTCCCATGTGGTTTCTCAGATCTTTCAGCTCTTGGTTCACCTGTGAACCAGCCAGCATTTTCGCCAGCTGGACTTTGGTTGTTTCTTTGGAGACTGCAATCTGTCTGGCTTTGGTGGCAGAATTCTCTGTCCAAGCCTTGCAGCTCTGCCCCCAAACCCACAATCCAACCAAACAAAAAGCTTCTGTCTGACTTGGGTCCCACATTAATTTGTGTGCTTACTGATATGTAGTTTCAAACTTCAGGTTTGGGGTTACCTGCATCTCACTCCCCCCACCACTCCATTCAAAGCTCTCCAATGGATCAGGTTAGACTTTCTCCTTACAGTGAGTTCCTCAAACTACCAAAAGGCTTCAAAGTAAACAAACACACACAACACCCCATCCTGAACAAATAAACCCCCCCAGGTTTTAGATTAAACATCTTTTTTTAAGCAGGAAAAATATGAAAGCAGCTTTACAAGACATAACAGAAACAAAGAGAGCTCATTGAACAACAGCTCCTGTTCACTGCATCCTTGCACGAGTGTCTTTCCTTCTACCTGGTTTCAATTAAATTAGTAGCTTTCTGAGCTGCAGGCTCTGCCTACTCCCCTCTGGCCCCAAGGATTTCCATTACCTCTGGATATGGCTGTATGGCTGTATCTCCTCAGCTCTCCCCCGACCTGCAGGCTCATCTCCAGACCGTGCAGTGACCTGACAGCCACACCTACAGCCCCGAGGCCCTCTGCTCTCCTCCATGAGCCACTGTGATCCCCAGGGTGGATCCTGGGGCTGTGTCCAAGCCTGCTGTTCTCAGTGCACCCACTGCAGAGAGCCCGCAGCACACGGTTAGGCCACTGCGTCTAATGGGTGGGTAGCCAGGAGACAGACACAAGCTTCTCCCAAGAATTTAGATATTGAAAATGGAATAAAAAAAAGCAAAGAGAGAAGTGAAAACAGATACGTGATAAACTTAAAAAGAGAATTGACAGATGGGAAATGCTGAGGCTTTAAACCCCAAGGGGTTTTCTCTGCATTTTCAGTTCTGCTTAGGATACAACACTGGTACATCCCTTATAGCAGCGTGCTGGGCAAAGCCTACAGAATGCACAATATCCATCCTTAATATTTCAGTTGGAAAATAAAGTAATAATATCCTCCATAATAGCAACAGAAAGACACACATATAATGTATAATTTATATTTATTCTTTCTGTTCATCAGTGCAGGCGCTTATCAATCCAGAAATACCATGGCAAATTCTCCTGCAGCACCATCATGGCCCTTTCCCCAGCATGGGCTCTGAGCAGCCATTTCAACCCTGTGGCATTCACTAATGGCACATCCAAACTGCACGAGCCATGCTCCTTTCACATACTCATGCTAAACCTTTGTTTTTAAAAACATACTCGAAGCATGCTCAAGCTGTTGCCTAAATGGCAAGCTGTCTAAAGAAGAGTAGCACATTAAATACAGTATCTTGTGCATGATGATGGCAACTATTGCAAGGCCATGCTGGAATGAATCAGGTTTCAAGTTCTGTTTACACGATGGAGAAGGATCCTTTTTTTGAGTGGACAACATAATCAGGTGCTCTGCCTGCTGGACTATACTGCCACTTGAAAAAGTACACAGAATCGAAAGACTGAACACAAGATCTACTTAGTTGAAGCACTGACCATTGAACCCACTGGAAAATGTCAAGGTATCCTTAAAATAACGTGAGTATGTGCCTTGAGCCTCAGAGCAGTAGGGTAGGATTTTGAAAGACCTCAGCATTGGCGATCACTGCTCCCACACAAGTCTGAATTCTGTTATCACACAATGGCAGACCTGACATTTCTCTGAAACTGCTCTAACTATCATCGGAGCCAGGAAATGTTGGGAATGTTTCTGTTGTCTCTTTAAGCCATACAGATTTCACTCATCAAACTTATACCTACAGCACAAAGTTTCTGAACTGCAATAGAAACCAGTGGTAATGTTTATTTCTGTGTTGACAGACAGACAAATGCCACATGGACTGTATGGGTGTCTTCTGTCACCAGCCCTGTATATGATTTTGTAAGTTACAGGCAAAAAAAAAGTCTAAGACTAAGCCTCACAGAAAAGCTTCTCACAGGAAAGCTTCTCACAGGGAACTGAAAGGATTTTTCAAATGGAAGGAATCTCCCTCCTACAATTCCCCAGTAGCATATTTGGGACCTTAGGACAGAAGATATTTTCATTAACTTTAAGTGGATAGAACCAGACACCTACAGAAAGCTAATTCTCGTGTCAGCTTAAACGTATGCTCATAAGTTCAAACTCTATTCATGCTGGAGGCAGCAGAAATAGTCAGAGTGTTGCAGCATAACTAAAAGCATCAGAAAAATTACAGACAACTATACAACCAGACTGCAAATATTTCCAATTTCAAATAATGTGTATTTTACTTTTTTTCTTGTTTGCTACATTTTAAACAAGTATTTGTTTTTCCATAGTTGCAAATATATAGATAGATGATAGATGTATCTACCAGGTCCTCCAAATACACATATTTAATATTGCATATAAGCACCTTGACACAAACAAAACACTATTGCTTGAAGTTACTTATGGGAATGTAAAGCCACTCAAAATTAAAAAGCTCTTGTTCCTAAAAAGCTTCAAGGGGGTACCAAGACCACCTTCACACAGCCACATAAATTCCTATGTGTTTTCCATGAATAGCAAAGATGCTATGTGGAGGGAGGCAGCTTTCGTGAGGCTGAGGTAGGTACAAGAGAAATCAAGATGAAAACGAGGTCTGTTGTCAACAGGCATTTGCGGAACCCTCCACAATGCAGACAAACTGTTCTTACGCATTTTCACGCTACACAGCCCATCACGAAGCTTTCGGGCTCAGACTGCGCAGTGTTGTGGTAGACACCAACCTGTGCTGTCCAGAGTACAGACAGCAGCTGGAAAAGAGCTAAACAGAGGAGGGATTTTTTTTTTTTTATTATTTCTGCAGAAATTACCATGACACGCATGAAATTATCTCTGACTCCCCAGTGAAGGTTTTCTTAGGCCACCAGATTCTGGACTCCAATCTTAAACTCTACATAATATAAAGTTATTTCACTCTTCTCACAGCTCCACCTCTTTGCAAATCTTACAGGAGTTTTCAGACAGTTCCACTGTTGTGAGCAATACCCTGTGCAGATGGGTGGATATGGTTTCCTATCAGTAAAATCCCAGCTTCATGGAACCAATAAATAATAATATTTTCTTTATTGTAACATGTTCCACTTTTTAATTTACACAATGACTGGGAAATCCATTGTTAAGTATTGACATTTTCCAATTAGTGAACAACTGCAGTAAAGTCCAAGGATGATCTATCATAAAGTTGTTTGTTCTTCTAATTGACAAATCACACCACTACCATAAGTCACCATGTGCTAGTAAACATGGCCATTCTGTTAGAAAGATCAGTTATGTGAGGCCTCATCCCAGGATATACTAAGTCCCTGCCCGTAAGTCGTCTGAGGTCCACAGCTTTTTCTGCTGAGAACACACAGGTTAACATAATATACTGTATTTTCATCTTACAGGTGAACAAACTGAGGCACAGCAAGGTTAACCAACATTGCCAATATCAGTGATCACTAGAACCCAGGATGCCAACTGTTCACCCTGATGGGTCTAAGCAAGCAGATGACATGTCCTCTTTATGTCATTTTGTTGGCATGACTGTACAAATCTTCAGTTCTTTCCATCAGTGATCTGAGCTCTGTATCTTAAAAAAGATCTCAGTAACTTCAAATAAATTGGCAGTTTTGCTCTCTCTTTACTGATATGTTAACATTTCACACATTTCATATGAAAAGCTTATGCTAGTGCTCGCATAACCTTAAACAATCCGTTCGATCTGGAATGAAACATGGTATCAAAAGCTTTGTTCTGTGTTTTTATCATTCCGACATTTCTGCTCTTCTGCACTAAAATGAAACCTGGAGGATTTGTAGCAGGATATAGAGAGATATTTATACCTCACCATTCTACAATTGTTTAGCATTAAAAAATTGCAAAACACTTAAAATACATAATTCTTCTGATTAAGTGGCTAGTAAGCATACATATTATTGCTGTACAGAAAGATATATAATTCTTTTGATTAAGTGACTACTAAGCATGCATACCATTAAAGTTGTTCAGAAAGTTTCATTATATTGAACACCATACAACATGCTCTGATGCCTTCAGAGGCAAAGACTGCAAAATATATTAAATTCTTGCATTCTTTTTCCCTTAAAATGTTATTTGTGAATGTAATGCCTTTAAAAAACTAACTACTAATGGAGCTAACTCTAAATAAATAAACGTTCAAGAAACCACTCCTGGTTCGGTTCAGTAACCTAAATCTTACATCAAAAATCAAATTCACAAGACAGCATCGGCCCTTTCCTAACACTGTACAGCCAACTGCAATGGCCCAAAGGCCAAACTCCTGCAAATGTAACTACACAGGACTCACGTATGAAAGGGAAGTTTCCCACTTTGAACTGTGATCCCCCCAAAATGCGTCACCTCAGATGTTCACTAATACAAAGAGCAGCAAGAATCAACAAAACAGCAAGAAACAATGATTCTGGTTCCCAACTATGAGATTCACTTGAAAGTACTTTTAAAGACAACATGAAGTCTTAATAAATATAATTTCTATTGACCTTCTGGACTTCAGCCTTTCCAAATTTCATCTCGTACAGACTACAGTAAGAAAAGAAAAAAAACAGAGATTTTAATTTCAGCTGTGACTTCCGGCTACATGTTAAGATCAGCAAAGATGGATGAAATGAGTAGGAATATTCCAAGGGATGTCTGTGCTACAGATACGGATATGATAGTATTTTAATTCCTAACGGGGATAATGTGCTGCTGTAGGTATAGCTAGAATTTGTCTTTCCTTTTTTCTCCTCAGCAGAGAGCTTGCTTTGGATGTTCAAACAGACATTCACAAACAGAGGGTATGAGACAGTTCTTGGCCTATCAGCTATGATCACGAGTGTTCTCCATACCCTTCATAAACAGGCGATGCCCTGATGCCCTCTCTGTGTGACTAGAACCTTCTCACACAACAAACCCTCCATATTAACCACCAAATTACCAACTTATGGAATGAAAAATAGATAAATGCCTCCATGTGTTTTTCCACAAAGTAGATCGGGAACGACTGCCAGGATAGAGAATGCCAAGTATCTACTCCTGAGCCTGAAAAATGCCTCCTTCCATGCGGGTTTCCTGCAGCGCTGCCCCAGAACAACACAGTTTCCTATTCTAAAGGTGCCCAGCTCAAAAGGAGTTTAGCCTTCTGGAAGACAGATTCAGTAAGCAGCAACATGTATCTACTATCAGAGAAACCTAAGCTGAAGAATTAATTACTCTTCCAGTCTTAAATTTCAGGTGGTAAGGAAACAAGAATAAAAGCAAGTCATGTTGGAGACATATGAATGAAAGCTTACTGGTTGTAGATTTCCAGACTCTAGCAGCATAGCAAAATGGCCTAAACAAGTAATATATGGGTAGAATAAGGGTCTCCAAGGGCTTAATTACCTATATCATTAGGTAGTGGTAGTGTCTAAAATTATATTGACAGCTCTTCTACAAACCAGCAGTTGATAATGAGGCAATAAAAATACATGACAATGCACACCGAAGAGGGCTGGAAAAGCATCATATACAGCATCATCAGCTTTGATGCCAACAAACAAGAAGGGCTGAATTAAACTATTCATGAACTGGTCACAAAAAACCCAAGAAGGACCTAGATGTATTTTGTCATTAATAACTTTTAATGTTCTCCCTTTCTGTATGTGTGCAAGCCTACCAAAAGCAAAAGAAGATAAGAAAAAGAAGGGAAGAAAAAGAATATCAAGTTGCAAATGAGAGGCAAGAAGAAAGAACAGCTGCATTAAAAAAAAAAAAAGGCAGGGATACTTTCATGCCTCTGTGTTAAGCACCATAAAGCACTCCCCGTATCTTTCCAAACACATTACTCTGTCATAGTCATTATCCATTGTGGAAAGTAACAACAGGAAAAAACCACACCAGAATACACAGGCTCAAAACGCCAAATTCATCACTATTGAAGCCCATCTCCTTAAATTGCATTATCCTGGAGACAAACTGAATAAAAGCAGGGGAAAGTTTCTGTATGTAGGATTTGCACTGAAATATATGGAAAGAATGCTGGCTCTTTGCTGCATCTATATGCTTCCACTACTGCCTGCTCCCATCTTCCCCATGCTGAAGTCATGCAGAATGTTGCCCCTGTGCACAGTATTTGAAATCTTGCTCACCTCACAGGTTCAGGAGGTAAGTCATATGATGCCAGAAATCTGGTGAGAAGAGTAAAGGACACTTTAGAGAGATGGCCAGCTATCAACATGGAAAACAAAAGGAATAGTGGGGTGAGTAAAGGGCTCTGGGAAAGCATATCTCATTACTTTGGCCAACAAAGTGCAGCAACTGGACAAACTAAGAGTTGGCTTAGGAGAAGAGAGATGAAGGAAAAACTTATGAACAGAGGAGAAAAGCAGAGGAAAAAACTGAGAAAGCATCTTAAGGAGAGAATGGAGAGGAAGAGAACAGCACAAGACATGAGGACCAGAAATGAAGGCAACAGCAGCATAAAAGATGTAATAGAACATTGAGGAGAAGAAAAAAGGACATGAAAATGTAAGCAAGATGTAAGAAAACAGAAAAAGAATGATGTGGAACAGCAATAAAAAGGTAAGCATAAGGAGAAGTGAAAGGACACCTAGATATCTCTAAGGTGCAAATGTTTATTGTAATTATTCGTAACGTATTGGTATTTTTTTTTTGCAGAAACAGGAGAGCTATTAGCTCAGACTTCCAACAGAAGGTCATTTAAGAAGGGCTTACAGCAGGATTTTTAGTCTAACTAGAGCCCTAAATGGAGAATCACAACATCACTCCCTCCTCCCTGCTCAAGCACTCATTCTTTAATCATCTATCTTCAGCACAGCACGGGATACATTTTCGAACTGCTCTGCAGGATTTTAGCCATGTGGCTCCCATTGTGTTTAATGGGAATCCTGTGGACAGAGCTCTGTATGAGGCTTTCAAAATGTACTCCAAAAATCTCTAAATAATGCACTAGTTGAACATTACCCTGTTTACTTCTCATACGACACGACTAAAGTGAAACAAAGGTTAGGTCATTTATAAAAGCAGTATTTATTGGGAAGCTTATCAGTGTTTCCTACAGGGATATTTTTCCTCTGTAAAAGTATTTAACATGACTATTTAGGATTTACTTTTTCCACAATATCTAAAACAGAGAACAAAATCAACTCAAACCACATTTGCTTCAGAAAGGAAGATCCAGCAGTTAACACATCAGCCTAAGATTTGAGAATCCCCTCTTCAAGACTTCACACTATCATAGCCTACCTTTGTGGCTTTGTTTCAGATTTTCCTCTGAAAATCGATTTAACAGTTTCTATTTCATAACAGCTTTATGATGACAATAAATACCAGTGAAGCATTAATCAAAGATTCATCAGATATGGAAAAAGTGTTCCAATATTAACTCCCTCCCTTTGAGAGCAGGGCTGTTTCTGTGATCAGGTCTGAGATAACACGCAAGTTTTGAGAAATGTAAATCCTTGCCATCTGTGCTCTATAAAGAAAAGACCTTCGTTTCTGTGCTTTCATCTTTCAGAAGCAGCATTCAGAATAAATATATGAAGATGCAATTTTAATCAGCTTTCATGAACCCAAACAGTGGATCATATTCCATCATCCTTTGGAATATGAACCAAATAGGCTCAGCTACATAAAAAGCTTCAGGGATTTCAGTTTCAGGGGACACATCCTCAATCTCCTCAACCTGTGCAAAGCAGAACAGCATTACTGCAGAGAAAAGAAGGCTGGTATATTCACAAGGCAAAAGTTTAGCCAAAGAACAGCAAACATAACATACAAAGCCTACATTTCAGGCTTCAGAAATGAACATTAGATGGCATATTAATATCAACAGTTTGCTATAAACTGTTACCATGCAATCTGTGCTACCATGAAAGCGGAAGATCACCTTAGGAATAAGTACATTTATGTTAAGATACCTCAGAGAATTGGGCTTGGCAATTAAAATTCTTCAGTTGTGAACTAGTTAGGCACTTCTTTCCTGGACTTACAGAACAGATACTGGACATAAATGTCTACTGTGAAAACCTCAGGAAATACTCATAACCCAAGGAGTTCAGCGTTTTGCAAGATTCTGAGTTTATGTCAGTGGAATACAGAAAAATTTGATGACTCTGGAAACTACTATGTCTACCAGCTTCAAACTGTACTGGCATGAATTATTGCAAAATTGAATAACTTTGGGCAGAAGTCATTCCATTGAACTTAACAGTTCATTTCATAGAATCGGGGCCTTTGTGACTTTAAGTGAACAGACAGCATGTATTTTAGCTAATCTGGTGGAAACAAAGCCTCACAAGCCTGCCTTACTAAGAAATAATTTAGTAGCTCTCCTGAGGGACTTTTTTTCCCCTCTAAGCAAGAATCACCACAAAGAAAAAGATCTTTTTGAATCCTTACTTAAATATTACAAAAACTTGAAAGAAAACAATCGTTATCTTATAATACAGCATTACAATGCAGGAGACCAATTTCTGAAAAACCAATTTAGATATCCATGTCCAGGAGGGGAAAAGGGCAATAACAACAACAAAAAAAATGGAATGATACATGAAAGAGAGGATGGGTTGGACATGCAGTGAAAGCAGGGTAAGTGCCGAACAGCAACATCTCACAGTACCAAAGCTTTAAAAATTCCACTTGTTCTTCAGAAAGGAAGAACAGTTTACCTTTATCATGAGTAAAAACGCTACATAGGGCAGGAAATCTTGTGCATGACAGGGAATTCTATTCATGTGAGAAGAAGCTATGTCAGGTCCGTTTATAGCCATAGTTGGGCAGGTGAAAACGCAGGACTCTTAGCCACTTATACAAATGCAATATAACCTGTGGGTATAGGAGACAACTAGGACTCCTGCTCGCTTGGTTATGATGTTAAGCTAAGTTTTATGACACAATTAGAATAATCCACTCAGGTTTTAATGTTGTTATAAGGAAAAAAAGATCGTGCTTATGACAGATGCAACCCAGAGAGGCCAAGTCAGCATTGTGCCCTCCTGCTGCCGCAGACAAGCTGGGCAGAGACGCTCAGGGTGTGCTCTGGCTAATGGAAACCAGCATGGGCCAAACCTGTTTGGAAAACATAGTTCTTGCCAGCCTCGTTAGCTTTAGATACAACGACAGGCAATAGGAGGCAGAAGGAAGAATAAAGCAAGAGGGCAAATATCGTATCTCTGCTAAAAAACTGCATCCGGACCAGACACTGTTTTTTCACACCAGTGCAGTGCTTACAGTGTAGATCTATCTGCTGGTTACCTTTACAGCAAAGAAAATCCTACTTAACACAAATGCAAGCAATGTCATCTTGCAGAAAATCTAATACTGGGATTTACTGTACAATGACACTAAAATGAAACTGAATTATTTTAGATCATCCATGTTCACTTTATTTTTAAAATAACTGCTATAATAGTAATTTGTAAAATATCCTTATTTGCCTGTTTTATTAGTGTTTTCTAAACAGCATTTTTAGTTCAAGATTATTATAAAATAAAGATGCTGACAGTATTTTTATTAGCAGAGTGCTAGCACAGTATTTTTACACCTTTGTTAAGCTCATTGCTAATGATTCATTTCAAAGTAATTTCAGATTACTAAAGGGAAGTGTAATAGATTTCCTTAATCTTCCACATCCTAAGCTCTCATTTGCTGTTCATGCCACTAAGCACATTGTATGTTTTGAAAAATTGCTTGCCCTGCAAATGGCATAAACTAAACCTGCTAAAAAAAATAAACTTACTGTTTGGAAATGTAAAAATTATAAATCCAACAATATTTGGAATTGCTGAAAGAATAGGGTAAGTAATTTTGCAATAAAGGCCACATTCTTCTGTAAAACACAGGCTTCTTTGTTTTGCTATTTACACTGATGCACCTCCATATGGAAAATAGTCTATTGGGAGGAAGAGAGACAAATCTATACCTGGTGGAGTGATCGTTTCCAGTGTTTGACTCCTAACACTGTTTGCTAAAGACAAATCTTTTAAAATTTGAGCAAATACATCTTGATTTTATAGATTATATCCACACCTCTTTGAGCAAGTGGAAAGCTTCTGGATTTAAACTCATTTGGGAACAAATCTTTCAATCTATCACTGATGAAAAATTACAGAGAGAGAAAAAACCTATTGTTAACTTAAAATGTAAGCAATCATCTACTCATTTTATTACTGAGTATTATTTATTATTTATCAGAGGCTGCTGCTGTTAAGAGAGTTGTTTTAAGTACCTGCTGACAAACAATATAAAGGTGAATACAAACTGGAGGAGCCTGAGTGTTAACAAGCAATAAGGACTGAAAAATGGTTAATAAACCTAAAAGACTGTATATTATCAGTACATCTAATAGACGGGTGCATATCTAGTACAAACGTGCCTTATAATAAACAAGTTTTCAACTGTGAATATAAAAATCACATATTCCTATATTCTGATGATATAAAGATATCCCATATTCCTTTACCTTTATAACTTAATTCACCCTTATAATCCCACAATTAAATAGTCAAACATAATTTTGAGTTGTTCTAGGTGCCAAGAGCTAATGATGGGAATCTATGCTTGAACAGTATCTTACACTTATATGAACACCTGCCCATTACAAAAGTTTTTCAAAACTAGCAAGTGTACTGTATACGCTGTCTTTTCTGAGTCAACTTTAAACAGGCATATGTTTCACACCAATAAACCTCTACCATGGGAAACCAAGGACATTTTAGCAAGCCTTATGCTGGGCAACCAAGAAACAAGACATCCAAAATCATTCAGCACTTCTCACACCCTGTGTTTTATCCTAAAAGCTTTCACATTTTTGGTAAAAATAAAAGGCACAGGAAAAGTTAGGTAAATTGCCTAGAGTCAGTCAGTCAGAAGGGTTCAAACTTCCTTTCCCATTTCAGTGACAGCAATATGGCTGGGTTAATAATTTAGTCAGCAACAAAACTCAGCAGCTCAGCTTAGTCCTTTACTACCAAACCACATCAACTGTACTTTGCCTCCTATTTTCTTTAATAATGTAAAGACATTCTTTTACATCTTAGTCCACAATACGAACTCTCCGGATTGGTTTAATCTTTGCTCTGTAATCCCAAAATTTAAAGAGTGATGCAAAGATGAATTATAAGGTATTTGTCTCTAAGCATTAATTTTTTCTATGACTTTCCCCAGCATACGAAGAGCACACGCAGAACAGAATAGAAACAGAAATAATAACCAGATAAGAGTTAATTATTTGTCCTGTCTTAGTACAGCTATAGATACAATCACAGCATGAGAGCTATGTACATTAAGCATCACAGGGAAGCTGATTAACAAAAAAGCAGGTTTCTTCCAAAGTTTGGAGAACTTTTTACCAACTAAATTTGCAAGTAAGTGTGACATTTGTAATAAAGTCAGATGCATGCATGACTGGCTATTTACCAAGTTGACTAAGATTTACCTCAGTCAGAACAACCAGCCAGTCATTACACAGAGGGGGGAAAAGCTATTGATGGGTATGAGCTGCACCAACAGATTCAACTGCTAGAATATTCACTGACCTATTAGACTTGTCATACTTGGCATTTAACATGTATACCTGAATATTGAGAGTTTGTTTTCAGTTGAGAAACTACTCAGATTCCATGAAGGACAGCAATATAAAGCCAGGACAGGCAGGTGATATCTACCAAAATAAGGGTGCCTGGTCTTTAACACTAAATCAGACAGATAGTGTCATTCCTCATACTGAGCTACGCTTGATGTCTAACTTGGATACAAATTCAGAGCACTTAAAACCTGTGTATGTCTCTACATTGCTGCTAGATTACTGCAAACCGCAGTCCGAGCATCAGCACTGGATGTGCAATGCCAGTGGTGCAAGCACCTTCCCTCACCACTCCTCAGCAATGCCAGACACAGTCATCACTGGTGTGACTGGGCTTTGCGTGCTTCAGGTAACACTGGTGCCATCCCTACAACACTCAACTGGGTTAAGACAGCAGCTGGCATCACGAGTTCAGGCTCCTCAGCAGAGATTTTTCAAAGGCAGCATTATTTACAGCAGGTCAAAAAGCAGGCTCATGGCTTACAGTCAGTGGAGAATAAGATACCCCGCTCTACCCAGCGAGGTATGAAACAGCCTGTTTCAGAGCTTTAAAAAAATAAATCAAGAACTCAAGTTCATGAGGATATAAGGTGATGGTGTAAATGGCACCTGATAGGAAAAAAAAGTTTGAACTCAGTTAAAATTTTACAGGATTACCACATACAAATAGGCAATCTGAAAGGCTCTTCTGTTCAAAAAGTCAGAACCAGAGCTTACACGCACCTCTCTAACAGGTACTTAAGGAGGAACAAGGAGAAATCCTGACTGGAAATTTGCTTTGATACTAGCAGCCTGCTTAGATAGGATTTCATATAAATTCCAGCAGAATGCCAAGTGCTTAGCTCCTTAACAGAAACAGTTTAGAGAAGTGATGCAAACTTACTTAGATTAATCACACTTAAATAGGATTTGGGGGAAGCTTCAGAAGTGGAAGGAAAACTGAAACAGCTCACGTAGTATAAATCAGGGCGTGTGAGTCCCTTTTCTAGTAATGCTCAAGAGGAAAGTATCATCTACAGTATTCATATAAGCTAATCTAGAACCACCAACTGTAATTGTTAAAAAAAAAAAAAAGTATCATCTCCTTTTGAACCGGGCTTTGAAAACTTAAATTCAGAATAGATCTAAGATAATGAATATTTTATGACATAATATCATACTGTGTTAAAAACACTTTCTTTTTAAAAATATAGGGAAAAAAAGTTTCATTTTTTAACAATTAAAAAGAGATTTCATTTGCCAGTAGAAACAAACAGGTTACCCTCAAAGTCTAAACATACATAAACATTGGGCATCCATATATAAAACCTTTTTTAAAAAGAAATATTATCCATGCTCTATGAATGTGTAGTAATATATAAATGTGAGAGTACTGTAAATGTGAAAGGCTGATTTTGAAGAAAAATATTTTTAAAATTGCAAACTATTCAAATCATGGAAGTTGAACTTAAACTTTGCCGAAGAACAGCCAATTCCAACAGCTAATTATTTTTAAAATAGCATGGGAAAAAAATTATCGGTATCTATTTTTTCACTCATGTTCACTTTGGGATACAAAATTTTGCTGCACAGATTATACTGAATTACAACACACATGCTTTATTAAAACTCACAAGTATATATATATATAAATGAATGGTCACCTCATGTAAAATGTATATATTTCTGTCCATATTTTGCATAAAATTAAGATAAAATGCCACATATATAATGAATGATAGCTGAAGTTTTACGAACTATAAACACAAGGTCAGTAGTGCTTCACTTCTGCACAAAAAATTTGACATTTGGACAGTGTTGTGAATCACAACCACAAATGCAATGACCGGGGAATATAAGCTGCCTATTAAAAAAATAAGCAAAAAATACAGCAAATCACTCTCACATGGACTTCTCAAAACATTGCACCACCGAAAGCTCATGCTGCTTTCGGCTACTGCTGAAACTGTACCATCCTCCAAAGAATGATGAAATCATCTTCTGAGCCAAGGTCTTTTAATACAATTTTCAATACCACTTGTATACAGACTTTTTATATAATCTAGTCATACCAACAGCCAAGACTTCACTTTAACCTAGTGGTGCACATTTTTTTTTTCAGAAAGTAGCTGTGCATGCCTTCCTGTGGCAGT
>NW_009260073.1:0-3599 GCF_000687185.1 Egretta garzetta
CCCTAAATTGGTTTAATCAAAATCAGTTTTCGCCTGATTCATCAGTTATGTTTATGTTGGAATTTAAGTTTTAAACCGTAATTGCTTTGTCATATGCTAAAAAGTTGAAATGCTCTGTTTCTACAATTCCAACTTCTTATCTGAAAATTGTAGGAGACAAGGTTGAAGGACCTGGGGAAGCTGTCTAGTCTGGCGCAATCAAAATAATTTGGCCAGTGCTTTACATCTAACTGATGAGTTCCCCTCTGGCTTTCCAGGTTAAAGAGGGGAAGGGAGTTTGCCCTGTGCCTCGGTTGCCTTTGCGAGGGCCTGGGGCTCTGGCTTTGGGAGTGAAGCAAGGGAACTCTGATCTAGCCAATTCCTCTGCCCTGAGCAGGACCAATTATGTCTAAATATTTCCTGGCAGATGTTTGTGTGATGTGCTCTTAAAAACGGCTAGTGATGGAGATTTCTCTCTACTTCTATTAGGAAATCTATCGCAATGTTTAATGCTGGAAATATTTCTCTCTTGATCTCTAGCCCAAATCTCCCTAGATGCAATTTAAGTCTGTTATTCCCTGGCCTTACAAGGAGCTTTTGCATATTAGAAGACTGCTCAGTCTCCTCTCCAAACTAAGTAGCTGTAATTCATTCAAACGTTCCCTATACATTTTGTAGCCCTTTGATTATTCTTGTCTCCCTTTGGGTTCTGTCCAGCTGATCCATGGATTTCTTGAAGCTGTTACTCTGTGGGATGCAGTGCTACTGAGGCAGGAGCAGTGCTGAGCAGAACAGGTTCAATGCCTTGCATACAACCCTTTTTAAAATATATACATATAATATACACATATATATATATATCAAGATTGCCATTGTCGGGTACTATTAAGTTGCTCATCTTCCTTCTTGTGTTTGGGCAGCTGACCCTTTCTAAGCACAAATACAAAATACTTTTCTTTGTTTTCCCCGCACACAATCATTTCACAAACTTGTTGACATTATTTTGAATTCTCAAGCACTAAATTAAAAAAAAACCAAAACAACCCAAACCCCCAAATTCAACAGAATCAAGCTGGAAAATTTCAGTCTTTTATACATGTTGCATTAAAATAATATATGCCCTGCCTTCTCATATGGTTACAGATCAAGTATTCTAAAGGACTGATATGTGTACACCATACTTATGTGCAGTGAAGGCAAAAACCTATACCACTGTTAACCACTTTTATCATAGACTCATTTAGGTTGGAAAAGACTTTTAAGATCATCAAGTACAACCGTATCCTAACACTGCCAATTCCTGTAGCATTGCTCCTGCACAACTGTACTTTATTATGTTTTGATAGTAGAGGGATTTTAATACAAAGGGCATCTTAAAACTAATCTCCCAGATGGTAAATGTTCACATGAACAGGTACAGAGAAACCCGATGGGGTCAAAATATTTAGAATAGTTCTTAAGCAGATTTGAATAATCCAAACCAAACTCTGCCATCCTTTTTCATGCAAGTCTTCATTTGTGTGTTTGTAAAGTAACTTCTGACTGAGGCAGATGTGACTCTTTTTTCTTCCTTGGCTCTGGACTATTATTTTACTTTGGATATTTGATAAAACTTTCAGCAGAGTCATATCTTGCCTGTCACTTTATGAATGTTCTTTCATGACTTCCTTGAGCTTCCTGCTCTGTTTACTTCTGTCTCTATAATTCATTGCAATCTTCCCAACATTCTTTCAAATTTCAGGAAGCATCAGCACATTTTCACTCTCTTGTTCGGTGACAGTTTGTCTGCAGCTGAAATCAGATGATGTTTTTCATTGCTGGCAATATTTCCATTACATTAATCTCTCTTGTCACTATTTCTTCGCAGGTAGGCCACTGATAGGAGCAGTGTAATAAACTGCCACCACTAGGCATTAGCTAATGACACTTAATGCAATAATGTTGATGTTGGAAACAATATTCATTGCATGATGAGTCAGAGAAATCTAGAGGTTTTTCCTAAGACTGTAAGTTATATCCCATATGCGTTGAAGTTTGTTTTGCTGTACATAAACAGAGTAATTCTTTGATAACGTTAGGGTGGCTGTGGATTCTTTCTTTTTCTGTATGAGCTAAGATGGCATCAGTATTTTTCCTTCCTTTGTTGCCTAAGAGCTTTCTGGGAGTGGAGCTTCTCTGTGTATTTAAGTTAGGTGAGAAGATAAATTTTTCTGCTATGTTATGTGTATTACCTGCAAAAGAAGCAAATACAAATTTATGGGAATATAATGGCTGCAGCAGTAACTTGGAGCTGTCTAAGGACAAATAAATTTAATTATGATTTGGTAACTTGGACCACTTTGTAACAAGCCTTTTGATTTTCATTGCTGAATCTGTACTTCAGCAGGGTATCTGCACTGCTTAGCCACATCTTACCAGTGTAGGTGGTACATATGGTGTAGATCGTACCTACACACTACTAAATGTAGTTGTAAAGGTGGAGTATTTTGAAATCTTCTCTTTCTGTTGGTCCCCTAAGCAGTCTTGTTGCTGATGTGGTTGAGGAGCAGTGTCCCAACCACGCTCTGAAGCCTCATAGGAACCTTGGGTTACTCCAGCCTCTGTCAGAAGTGCTCTCATGGGCACGTACTTGAAGTGCCCAGCTACTTCCATGGGCTCAGTAAAAACTTTGAGTCCCATGGAATTGCCTTTCCTATTAACTGTCTGTAGATTTTTTTTTCCCAGTCATCCATGCTTATTTTATATTAATATCATATTCCTAGCATCCATGCTTTATTGTATATTAAAAGGTAAGGGGGTGGGAAGCAGGCAGAAGTACCTTCTTGACTTTGCAGGGTTCCTTAAAGAATAGCTCTAAGAGGTGTGACTTGCTGCCAGTGTTGAATGTTTTCTTAGTTCTAAGTTTTAGTTGTTATGATGCATTCAATGCCTCTATTCAATCTTCAGGGCAAACCATGCAAAAAAGTATTGGATGACCTATATAATTTACAGTGAGTGATACCTAAATTGGATACCAGAATGAATAGACCCTGGTTTGTAGGCAGGGTATCACTTTTTTTTTTTTCCAAATTCAATGTCTTGTTTGATAACACAATTCTGAAAGAAAAGCTGTAATTATAATGAAATAAAATAGGCATGAATAGTGTAAAATGGAGATGCAATAGGAATATGTAAAACAGAAACACTTGACATTGTTTTTGTTCTTTAAATTCTTCCCAAAGATGTCATAAGCCATCAGACTGTGGCCATTTGTCTGATTTGAAAATCTTTCCTTTCAACAAAAAGTGAAATGTTTCCATGGAGATCAGCCAGAGATAGCCAAATGACGAACTTCTTGGCTGTACTTTCAGTTTGGTTTCTATGGTTTCCAGACAAGGAGGGAGGAAAAGTGAAGTTGCTGAGGTTCTCTTTCTTGCTTTTCTTTCCTTATTTTTCTGCCTGTAAAAGGTTACTGTAAACCAAGTGATGGAGCTGAAATCAGTGTAGGCCCGCAACAAACAAAGGTAATCGTTGTCTTATTGGTCCTTGAAAAACCTTGTACAGGTCATGTTATGCGGTTTTACATCTGCCCTCATGCTGGGGGGAAGAAATCATGACAGAGATAAGACTTTCTTAGCATT
>NW_009260073.1:3645-61994 GCF_000687185.1 Egretta garzetta
GACTGCACAATGAGAAAACGGCAACAGGATTGAGAGAGAAGACTTCTTTTTAAAGGCTACAAAAGCTGACAACGAAATACTGCACCTTGGAAAGACCTGAAGGCCTTCAGAAAAAGCAATGCTGCAGGTCTTGCTAACAATACCAAACTGGATGAAAAATTGTAGGTATTACAGTAGCGAGCAGGGCAGTTCATGGATTCCTGTAGCAGGGTCAATAGAACACCACAATGCAAAATAAAACTGTCATCTTGACATCTAAATTCTCATCTTTCCTCTCACCCAGCACCTTAAAGTTGTTTTTCTCAAAAAGTGTCACGTGGTTGTTTGGAGTTGGCAAATACATCTTTTTCATGCTACTTCACTCAGTGTTGCACAGACTGTGTTCCTGCTTCATAGATTCAAAATGTCAGTGTTTTCCTCTCCATCCTGCTTCACTGCTTCTTCCTTCCCCAAGAAAACTGGGGTTTTAATATTTTTTCTTTTGTAAATACATCAGATACAAACTTATTTCCCCCCCCCCCCTTTTTTTTTTCTCCTTTTCCCCAGGGCTAATTCCATTCTCTCCTATCATCTCTGGCATGTTTCTGAGAAGCCAACTTCTATCTCTTGCCACTGATTGCATCCTTCTTTGTCTGGCTTCCTTGCAGAGACAAATTTATGGTATTGTAGCAAGAGTCATAACTCAGAATAGAGTAAACAAGATGTGATGGTATTGCAATGTGAAACTAGCTGAAGATTAAGTGAAGCTTGATGGCCTGTGAAGCCTCTTATATCTGCCCTGTATGTATGACTCTGCAAAGTTAATTGCTCATGTTGTCTCCAAGCTAGAAACTGATGAAAAAGGAAGCGATGTATATCGCACAACTTGCTGTGATGCATAAAACCTTTCTTTAAAAAAAATAAAAGTAATACCTAGTTTAACAGTCCAAGCTACCCACTTTCCATCAAAATGCACGGTTAAAGAATTGAAGAAGCTGGCAATGGTCAAATTTCTTCTTGGCTCTAAATTAAGAAAATATAAAGCCTTGATATCAAACACATGGCACAAGGCAGTTAATACGTGATGAAAATAAGACCAGAGAATATTAATACATTTAGACATAAAAAGCTCTTCTTTCCAAGAGCCTTTGAAAAGTATTTGAAATATCTGCAGAAAACAGATGGCTGGTGCTAGCAGAATAACAGAGAAAGAGTGCAGGGGGTGTTACCAGCCTGACCCACAGTATCTTAGTTGGGGGAGGGCTACAATACCTTAAACATGTGTGGGGCAATGGAAGGTGACAGGTACTGCTGCCTGCAAGCCAACTGATTCCTGGGAGCAGCGCTCGCTCTTCTGCCGGCCAAATGAGATAAAAGAGATTGGAATAAGCCTTGTCTGAACTGCACAGAGAAGGGCCATCCCTTCCACTTCTGGCAGTCCCTCCTTAAACTGGTCTGTGTAACACTACGAGAGTGCAAACAGCAGCGAGAGGATAAAAGCAGCAGTGGGAATCTGGTGTAACTGTTTTCAAATACCCTTAGGTGAGATGCAGTTTGCAGAAGCATTACCAGGGGAATCATATTGAAATTGGTCTGTGTGGGTATGAAATCTGATTAATACAAGCTTTTAAAATATTAATTCATCCTTTACTTCAAGATAACTGTGTGAATTGAATCTTTTAAGTAATGAAACGTAATATTTACCTTGAATAAGTTATAATAAAAACAGTTCACCAATGCCCACTTGTAAATTATGAGAAAACAGAATTTTCACCTATGTAATGATTTTTAGTTGTGCACAATACAGCAGAACAGAACTTGTTAGTGGCTTGCAGACTGGTGTCTTAATTTGTGTAGAAAAGACTTGATGGAAAATATTTTCCTGGAGGGCGGAGGCTCTATGTTGCTTAGTGGATTAGCTTTCAGAAAAGACTTTGTGTGTTGTGTTTGTCATTGCCATTACTCTGCTTTCCTTTAGTTATATTGCCCGCTAAGCTAGGATAACAGTCTGCCTTTCTTTTGTTCTTCAAACTCGCCTTAGCTGAGATAGGGCCCATGTGCCAGGTGAGCTTCATACGAAATTCCTCCCCTCCACAACATGTTCCTGCTGCTCTCATCTCTCACCCTTGTACCTGGGGAAGGGTCACAAAGCCAAAATGCTGGGGTGTCAGTCAGAAGCTGCTCTCATTTCCTCTGCTGTGACCAGGCATGTGCCCATCACGTGAAAAGCAGTGCTGCTCTTTAACATGCACCAGAGGTGCATCCTGCAACATCCATGACCTGCGAGGAGGATGGCAGCAGGTAGCTGCTCTGCCTGCTTCCCCCCCCGCTCCGGTCCTGTGACTGATGCTGCCACACAGCTAGGATGTGACTGTACTTTGGCTGGGTAAGTGGATGTGCAAATAATCGTGACAGGAGAGGGGGATGCAGCTTCCAGTGCAGCAGAAATAGATCTATGGCCACCCTCTGGCTGAACATGTAGGTGTCGCTTCCCTCCTCTGCACATTTTTGATAAGTTGAAATAAAATTGTGTACCATAAATTAACTTCAAAAATCCATATCTCCTCAGCCATACCTTTCTGCAGTGATCTCTCTTGCTTAGAAAAGAAGAATAAATTAACAAGCGTGTGGGTTTTTTTTTTACCTCTGCTTGGAGCCCTGGGCTAACTCCCTGTTATCAGAACTTCGCAGGAAAAATGTTGGTTTTCCCCCTTCCAGGGAAATCTTTTCCACCTAAGCTCATGATGCTGCTCTGCCTCTTTTTAACTTGGCAGAAAGTGCTCCCCAACCTTAAGCTTCACTAAACATACTCTGAGATGCCTACAAAAATACTTGGTGAGTTTGGGTCTACCAATATTAAAGGCAAGGAGAGAGTCCTGAATATTTGGCTTTTAGGTAAAAGACTGGAAACAAAAGGCTGCAAGTAAAACAAACCTGACGTTATCTAGCTTAAATTTAAAGACAAGGTGATGTAACGATATAATTTTGCTAAAAATCCTCAAAGGGCTTCTGAGAGAGAGAGGCTGTGGTCAGCGAAGTCAAAAGAGCCCATAAAGCTGGTGCGTGGAAAAGGCCACAAGTGTGAGTGAAGGTAGGTTTTCTCCAAAGACAGTTTGTCTTTCTATATTGTCAGCAACCAGATTTTGAGGGAAGAAAAAAAAAAGTTCTTAAGCCTGCTAGGAGAGCTGAGTGATGTGCTGAAGCACTCCTAGCCTGTGTAGTACATGTATTCCCCAACCTTCACTATGAAATTTTAGATCCCTCCACAAGTCTAGCTGTCTGTATCCACATCAAATTATCATACCACTTAACATGGATAGTACGACACTGTTGATAAGAAGCCAAAATTTAATGTAGTTTTAACTGCCATTGGCACTTATAGCCCTTTCTCCTTAGACACACAGGAGACTGAGAGACCTTTACTGCATACGTAGATGCTCCCAGGTTCACGCATTATCCCTGTCGTTGCTAACATTAGGGCTGGTTTCAGGCATTCAGAAGCGATGCTGTAGACTTTGTGTTTGAACTCTTAGTCAACATCTGTGTAAGAAACTGCTGTTTGCTCCAGAACTTGGCAGACCTGAAGGAGAAGTATTAGGTCTGTTACTGAAAAGAGTAACAAAACAACTTCTTTTTTTCAAAATATATAGCATGATGCAGGAAATGAAAATTCTTGAGGTCAATGTTCTGAATCCGTTAAAATTGAGCAATGAAATTCAAGATTCTTAGAGGCTTGGTCTGAATCCTTCAAAGAAGGTATAGTTTTCCCTTTTATGGGATATTATCTGCTCAGGAAATTATGTTGAAATATTCTTTGCAGGACAAAATATTAATGGTCTGCTTAAATAGTTTTGTAGATTAAGTATTTATATATACAAGCAGACATATCTAAATATCATAGTAAAGGCTGTGCCCCAAGCAATCCTAACACAGTACCTCTTTGTGTGTGGCAGTAACAGGCCTTCGGCATATTCATTCCCATTTTGCACATCCTTCAGAGGTCACTGGTTCACTCGCCCAGTTTTGATAACCTGTCCAACCGAGTGAATTTACAGCATGTGGGACTGGAAAGCGAGATGCCTTGATGTGAAGATTTTTCACTCTAAGGGCATGAGAAATGAAGGAAGGGAAAAATAGGAAAAAAAGAAATGATGCACAAGGGGGGGGAGGGGGTATGTGAGGAAAGGTTAGTTGGGAGTAAAGAGATACTGTGAGAAGAAGTACTATTCTGAGTAGAGGAACTGGCAAAACAGAGCTGGAAACTTGGTCCAGAAAAAGAAGTAAAACTGAGTGCAAGAAGAAAGGATGCAGTGGTTTTGAGACTCCTGAAGGACTCATCTTTGCTAGGAAAAAAAACCACATTATTTTTAATACACATCCAAATTTTCACCCAATGTGAATTGCATCTTGCTTCTAAACACACGAAGTGGTCAAACTGTAGTCAGCTGTTATCAAAGTCTCACTGCTCGTGAGTTACAACCTTTGCAGTCTCCGTTCTGGTGCAGATGGCATCTTGACCTGGTTTAGTTATTGCTTTCACTGATGGTTATGCTTCATTATAGGATTTTAACCCACGCCAGTTAAGATCCAAGTAAATGCAAGTGGAAAACTTATTTTAATTCCTGTTGTTGATGTGTTCTCAATGTAGGGCAAATGTGTCGGGACGCTTTACTAGCGGGTCATCTCCATACTTCTGTGTTGCTGCAGAGTATACCCAGCCGTTCCTGAACGAGCCGCAACACGTGGCTATTAACATCTAGTATCTAAACTCTCTTGGAAAACTTGTCTTGTGTTCCTACCCGGCTGTATCTTCCTTCTCTGACACTCAGAAGAGAAGGAGCTTCTTGCTGCCATCTATTGATAAAGCAGCAGAAGGGCCAGCCTGAGTCAGAGGGCCTTGGCGTGACTCGCAGCCACTGTGCCTGTGCAAACGCCTTGGCCAGTCTTGTTAATACTATTTTTCAAGCTCTGTTTATAGAGATTGTGGGGAGTTGTTATCCTTACTGACTGAATAAGGAACAAATGACTTGAATTTGATGCAGGGCGAGCAAGGCTTCTGCGTAATCAAATCTCAGCCACGGGTTGCTGGGTATGGGAGTTCAAGACGCCCCAGAGATGCAGAGAGAAGGGAGAAAGGGCTGTGGAGCTCTTGCCAGAATGAAATTCATAGTAAATTGCAAGAAAATTTTAGAGAGCTGACACAAAGATCATAATGCTTGTAAAGCAATCATTGTTAGACAGTTTGGGAGCATGAAACCCCCTTTCCAGGGCCATACTAAAGGCAGAGGACCATGAAAGCTCATCTAGAGCAAGTGAAGAGGACTGTGCATAGGAGCAGTGATACAGCCAGGCGCGAGGCAATGTAACAGGCACCCCTTCATGACAGTGCACCTACCCAGGAGTTAAGGGGGGATGTGTTGGGTTGTGTAGGGGTCTGTAGCTTCACTGACCATGGATAGTGTGCAGGGGGTCTCTGGAAAGTGGGAGGGAACCATGGGACCACATGTCTTTAATATTAGATATTCACATTAATAGATGGGGAAACTGAGTCAAAAGATTCAGAATGCTGTTGTAGAAGGGTGTTCTTTGTTGCTTTTTTTTTTGTGTCTGTGTGCAAACACCTCTGTGATTTATTGGTCCTTCATCCCCCAGATTGATGTCAAATTTATTTTTCTTTTCCATATAGCTTTCATTTCATACAATGACTTTCATACACAGGAAGATACTGCCTGCAGGAGGTTTTTGACATTCTTCCATACATTTCAGGGAGTGGCTACAAGCTGTTGTCTCCTATGTGTAGGAGGAATCAATAGATATTTGATTCTTACTGTCTTTTCTTGTGGACATCCATTAAGTGTTAAAGTGCCTTCAAACTGAATTTGAAGATGTTATATAAACAGTATATGTGAATTTCTTGCTATTAACTTAATATTCATGTGAAAATGCTGAAATTAGAAAGATAATATGGAATTGGTGAAAGGAAAAATTCTAGCTTTAAAAAAAAAATAAATCTAAAACCTACATACTGAGTACTTGAGCCAAGTGCTGTTTTCTCTCTTACAGAGCTTTTTGATATTTTTTTAAATGTAATTAAAAGATCCTTAGCAACTGCAGTCTACATCTGGAAAAGTAGAATATTAATACCATTTTAATTCTTGCACAGATCATTGGGGTAGAGCAATACTGGATGTTGCACAGATTGTCTTCATGTTGTGTTTATTATCAATAGAGAATGCATGCAGGGAAAAAGCGCACTCTCAAAAATAACCCAGGGTTTATTTCTAGTAAGATAGAGTTAATAAGAGAAGAGTAATAGCATCAATGCCTGCTTATTAGGATCATATTATTTCTCAAAAGCTGTGATCTTCCCCGCAGGAGACCCATAACTGCTCCTTTATACTAAGCTAGCTGCTGAGGAGTACACTTCGCCAAAGCATAGTTGCTGCTGCTGACAATGAGTTGCCTAGTCTGTGTGTCTGTCTGGTCTCAGAGCCCCACCATCAGAAATGCTGGCCACCAGGATAAGCACGGCCTTTGAATCAGCTGTGCTGCTCTCAGCAAAACATGTGAGTGTTCTTTGGTGAATTTGGAAGGACACAAGTTTGACCAGATGACTAGCTGGCCAGGCCTTGTGGCTGCTTCAGCAGATGCCTCAGGTGGTCCTTTGCTGGCTGTCCTCACTCTTGCAAAATTCACCTGCAAACTCATGCTGTTGGTGACTTGGCCCACTCTTCTGCACCAAGCATATTGTGTAGGCATGATGTGCCCTCCTTACTGGGGAACACCTAGGCTGTGTCTGACAAGGTAAAACGAGCAAGGTGCTGCTGAGGTATCTCCTTTCTTGCTGGTATTCTGAGCACAGCAGTAGTAAATTGCTCTTGATGGTCTGCCTCTTACTGTCCATTCAGTGTCACCTCTAGTGTTTGCCTCAATAATTTTCGTGGCTCTTCATTCAAGTGAGTCAATCCACAAAACATTTCACTGGGGTCCATTTGATTGAAATCAGGGACAGCAAGCAGCTGCTATACAATAATTGAGAGATCAAATTTTTAAGATTGCTTTTTCATCAGTCTTTTCATTTAAACTCTGCTAAACTCCTTTCTGAAGGTGAACGTTTCCTGGAAAGTAGGAGAATGAAAGAGGGGGAAAAGAGCGTGTGGTTTTTAAAAATGTGCGCTAAGGGATGTCAGTGACAACTTGAAGGGTTGGAAACCATGTTGAAGAGTACAACAGCATGGGACTGTTGTGCTGAGAGAACCGAGACCTAGGGACAGGTTTTGCAAAATAAATACTGTCAGAAAAATGTCAAACTGGGATTTTTTTTGTGGTACATCTTCCACTGACAATCTACGCATGAGCTTGAGAAACAATGTCAAGACTATGATGTTTGATGCTGGCACTATATGTTCTTGCTAATATCTATATTCCCTCTGTATTTGGTGTTGATGAGATTACTGAAAGAACACTACGTTCAGTTCTGAAGTCCATAATTTACCAAAAAAAAATGTATTGGAGAAGGTTCAGAGAAGAAACAATGAGTGAGAGAACAACTAGCAAATAGGCCTTTAACGAGTACCTGAAGAATTTCAGTCTATTAAACTTATCAAAGATAAATTTAAGGGCTTAAAAGGCTATTTATAACAGTGAGAACAAACTTTGATAAGAGATGTTCAGTATCTGACTTGTGAAAGAAGAAATACTCAGACTTTGAAATAAGTAAAGATTCTTACTAAAAAGTGATGGTCCGTTGCAACGGCTTGTCAGAGAGGAGTGAATTCCTCAGCTCTGGAAGGTCTTTAGTGGTGTTTGGACACTTTTCTAATTAGTGTGTACGTGTGCTTTGCGTTTTGTTGGTTGATGGGTTGGGTTTTTTTTTTCTTACTATCAACATTATACATCAGTTAGCATTTTAACGTTAGTCTTAAATGTTAAACAAATCTTAATTAGATGGATACTTACTGTTTCAAGAGTTCAGTGGTAGAAAATAAAATCTTTCTTTTTCGGCACACAGGATCAAAAAGCAAGGTGCTACCGCCCTATTGCTGTGTGTTCTTTGCAGAAACTTCTGATGGCTTTTATTCTTCATTTAAAATTTTTTTTAGACTAGGTGCTATGTTGCTTGACCATACAAGCATCATAGATTCATAACATCGGAATCTCTGAGAACTACAGTACTAGAAATTTTAACTAAAAACTAACTGGAGGTGTACACTGTGTGTTCATGTTTTTCATTTGATCCTCGTTTATCATTACAGTTTCTAAGTAGCTCACACACACTGATTGATTTAATCTTCCATAAATCCCTGAGATATGAAGGGGGGATCAGTGCTGTGTAACAGACTATTTCAGATGAGAACAACTTTGTGCCCTGTGGATTTTATCTGAAGTCAATGCAGAGAGTAGAGGACAGGTCATAAAAATGCATATTCAGTGCTGCTAATGCAGTGAAGGTGTAATTGCTTTCACCTCTGGAGTAGGAAAGCTCTTGGAAAGTCCTTTGAATGTTAACTCAATTCTTATACCACCTTTTTCTTGGGGGTCTATTTTATCTATTTATCAGAGTTAAGAGGTTTCTTTTTTTCCTCTCTGTAGTGGCCACAACATGGAGCAGGCAAACATAATACAATTTTGCTTGGAACAGAACTCTGCACAACATAAGAAGAAAAACATTCACTTTAAGACAAACTCTTGAAATCTAACCAGAAATATTCTGCTTTAGTTATTCAGCGTTTTTATTTATTCTTTATCTTTCTCAGTTACATAAACTTTCAAAAAAAATTTCAAGTGTGCATTTATCCCACGTTTACAGAGGACCTTCGTTCACTGTAAAAAAATTCTGGGTTTACTTTTGTTTTACTTTGTAAAAATTATTTGTCAGGCTGTCTATTTCTAAAAACCTAGATGATTCTTAAGCAGTTTTTAACTACAATTAAGAACAACCTGTCAATAAGTTATTATGTTAGTATATACAACCTTTTATTGTTTATGTAGCCAAGGTTTCATGCAATTATATGAAGGTTTGCTTTTTAGGGTCAAAGTATCTGCAAGTAAATTTGTAAAATAAATGAGATCAGTTGATGTTGCAGCAACAACAAATTTTCCTATTTAATTTGAAATGAGTTATACTGGTTTTTAAATGTATTGTCAGTATACTTCTACAGTTAATACTTGATTTTTTTTTTTGCCTTTTTTTATAGCCAAAAGGTTGAATATGAGAAAGCCAGATGACATCGCTTTCAGCTCATAAAATATACCATAAGCATCAATTCTGTTTCTGTGGTTGCTATCTGTTCAGTATCCTTTCATACAGGCAAGATCCCCTTCTATAGTGTAAGCATGAGTCTATCTTTTTGACAAGTTATCTGTAACTTGCTGCTACCTTTACAAGAGTGATGTGTCCTGTATAGCGAGAAGACATTCTTGTTGTATTGTTTGTGTTTTGACCAAATTGCTTTTAGATTTATAACCATTTCTAGAATGGCTATAATGGAACTCCTACCAAATGTTCCATACATGCTATGATTCATAGTACTGCTTTGTGTGCATCCTTGGGTTTGTTCAAAAAAACCTCATTTAAAAAAGTACAGGATGAGAAGCAATATAAAATTTATAAAACTTCCTTCCAGAATAATTTGTATTCCTTTGGATTGAGTACATTGGTGTTCAGCGCTAGGAGGGTGGGTTCCCTTTTGTTTCCATTAGTAGAAAAGAGATTACATATTAATTTCCTTGATTAGTTTAAATATTTCATGTCACTAATAAAGCCCATGAGCAACGGCTCTTCAAGTGTTATGGCCATGAAATTCACTGGAAAGTTTCTCACAATAGAATGTAAAGGCAAAATCTGGATCAAAATAATGGGAATTATATGAACAAAATAATCACTTTTGGTATCAATATTGAAGTCTGCTGATTGTATGGTTCCAGAAAATAATACATTTTGTATTTGCTGTTGACTCCTCGATTACTGTTTATCACTTATACAGAATATGAAAGTCAGACTGTTGTCACCTATGACAAACTAAAGGTAACAGTTTAGCTCACAAAAACACAATGTCCTTATTTAAGCAGGAAAGTCTCATTTATTTTTTTCTCACATTTTTTGCTTACTCTGTGCGTATCCGCATGTGCACACATGACTCCTGCGGCAAATCAAGAGGCATAAGTTTAAGAGGGTGATATGTTTCAGAGAGGCTATTTGAATTATTTTAAGATTATTGAACAGCTGTTCACAGTCATAGGCACTGGCGAAGCTATTCCTGTGCGTGTATGTAAAATGATGTAAAAATGGATAAACTTTTGGTTTTCTGGTTTCATTGCTTGTGCGTAGCTTAAAATTGATGTAAAGGCTCTGAAATATTTCCTGAATTATTATTATTATTTCACTTTGATGTAATTTAAGAGAACAATTAAATGTGACTTATGAATTGAGTGACTTGCCCGCTGGATTTTGTTGTTCACAGAATTCATACTTTTTAACTTCCTTTTTTTTTTTTTATTTTTAATGCTCTCTACATTACTTTCTATTTAGCTTAGGTTTTCTATGTTGTTTTGCCTTCTCCAAATGCCAGTGTGTAGTGTTAAGACCGATAGCTTTATGTGCCATGTAAGTATCCCTTCAAAACCAAATGCCTGTTACGGAAAGGATAGGAAGATACAGATATATGGGGGCTCTAAGGGAGTTATAACCATTAGCGCCAGACATGTGCACTCACTGTTACCTGATGCGATTTTAGCCAGGCAGCAGCACAAAACAACTTGTCTTCCTTTCACGTGCCATGGCTTAGCAACATACTTATGCTACAAAATGAAGTACTTCCTTACATGCATTAAACTGAGACATTTTCTATATGGTAATACTTCCTTTCATTGCTGCTTTACCCTAGATAATAGAAGTAAGGTGACATACAAAGATTGAATACAGCAATTTTAGACAGCCAAATAATCCACTGCTGAAATTAATATGAAATTTTTTTCCATTACAGCTGTTTATGCTGATAGAGTTGCCTTTGTAGAATACCATCCTTTTATACATGAATGTCAGATTTGCCTCAGTAATTTCAAAGTTAGTATGTCTGCCACTCAGGAGCCATTAAGCACTCCAGAAATCTGAGAGCAAACTAAGAGAAATGTTCTTTATATCCTTTCTGATTATAAGGATTAACTGTATGCATTCATTCCTTTATCTCCTACAGTCATACTGCCTTGGTGTGTGTGGTATGGATTAGCAAAACAGCAGAGTCTCAGCAAAGTCTGTGCTTTGCTGGTAAATTTTAGGTGAAATACATACTGTGGTCTTTGCTGCCAGTATCCTTCCTCTCATTTGTACTGAGGTGAAATGAAGCACCCAAGTGCTCTCTGATTGCCTGGTGCTGGAAGAGGCCACTGCTGCTATGTGCCAGGTGACACCACTGCTTTGGGGATTTTTTTTTTTTGTCTGCCTCTGGGAAAACTGGGGAAAACCCAAGCTATGAAATGGCATGCAGCTTCCTTGTAAAGAGTAGCCCAAAGCAGTTCAAAGAGCTGTGAGCACATCTGTGGTGAAACACACCACCCTGAGACTCTCTTAAACTCTTAAAAAGAATTGGGGAATGGGAAGTTACACGGGGTAACGATCCATTCTACTTAAAGGAGGTCTAGTTATTATATTGCATAAATACTGGAAAGCGAATGGTAAATACAATAGAATCTATTGTAAATGTTAATCATAAAGATGGCTGATGAAATTGTTTAAAGGAATAATCAAATATCAATGGTGGCCTTGGTTAAAAACCTTGCAAATATTGCCTAATATATCCGAGGAATAAAAGAGCTCCAGTCAGAGATATAGCTATTATTAAAAGTCCTTTATAAATAATAATGCAGAGAGGCAATTCTATTCTGAAGCAGCGTGATAGCTCCATCATGTATGGTATGGTAGGCAGATTACCAGTTGTAGCAAAGGGAGCTGTGAGGCATTATCTACTAAAATTAAGCATTTTCAAACCTACAGGTTTTGATGGCACACACTTAGACTTTTTAAAGGTACTCAGTAAGCACTTTCTTTTATTATTATTCCAAACTATGTTTCTTCAGCCACAAACCCAGGAAGATTTTAAAACAATACAGCTGGGTAATATTAAAAAACCTCCACCAAACAAACAACCCTCCAAATCAAACATTCAGTAGTGCCTGTGACCTGACCAAGAAAGGAAAACAAATGTTTGCTGAGAATATTATCCCAATCTTGACCAATGGGCCTCCAAGCCAGAAAACATTCCCTTCTTCTCTATTCCGATATCCATCAAAATCCAGAAGTTGTAAACAGAAGTCAGAAACCTCCGGTTTCAAAGAGGCAGGCTCCTTCATATGAGGATAATCCAGTGTTTCAAGAGTAGCAGTGGAAGCACAATACCTCTCTATTTTCTGAAGCCTTAAAAAGGAGGCAAAATATTTCCTAAAACCATTTTGTTTGTATTGGCCTAGACCATTATAGCATTTTTTGGACTTAGAATTCATACAACCACAGATTTCAATATTGTAGGTAGTAGGACTTTCATAGATGACTTTTGGATGTCTTGCTATTTCCTTGCCTTAGGCATTGGTCTCTCTCTCTCTTGTTGCCTGAAAAAGATCTGTTTATTCATCTAACAAGTGAAAAACTGCCTAAGTCAAGTGGCAGAGCTCAGTGTAGGTGTATCTGCAGGAAATTACAATGATCCATGGCAGTGGTTACCCGTTTTGAACACACATGCATCACTGTGAAGCTTTAGATTTACTTTTACTCTACCACAAGTCTTAAAGAAATGAAGAATTTGTACATTTCTTTCTTTAGTAAGCCATAGATCAGCAGTGGTCTGAAGGCCAGACTTGATGTAGATAATGTAGTGGCTTCCTCTTTAAGCTCTGTGGACATGGTATGAAATTGGAGTTGTCTGTCTTAGTTGGCTGTTTTCTACTCCTATTTCAGTTGTCTTTATTACCCTCCTTGCCATTGCAAGAGATTTCTGTGTAGATAACTGGACCAAAATTGCTATTGATAAGAAAATTCATTGCTCAAGGACATTCTTTCAAATATTCTTGTTAATATTCTTAGAGAGCAAAGGAAAGTGACTTCCTTAAACAAATCCATTTAATTTCTTGACATGTGGTAGAAAAAACAGTACTGAACCATCTTTGATCCTAAAGGCTCAGTTTTTAACTTAGCTGTAGTGTGTGGAGGGGAAGGCATTGAGAAATATTTATTGCCTGAGACACAAGAAGATATAGGAAAAGCTGTGATCTAGTGCAAGAGTAGAGAACATGAATCATGATGGTTTGGGGTTTGGTGGGTTTTTTCACCAATCTAGTGTGAAATAAGAGAAACCAGACAGTTGTCTTATTAGAGTCTTTGGATAAACAACTTCTGACTGCCAGGATTCCAGGTAGTTCTGTGAAAATGACTATGGCTTGAAGAATGTATGGAAACACTCCATGAGTATTTATGTATCTCATTTGACACAGAACAGAAAGCTATCCCAGAATGGCTTCACATCAATTACTGTTTATTGAGACACTGTTCCAGTTAAGAGAGGTGCATACAAAAATGGGCTTGTTGTTATAACAAAATGTTGTCCTTTCTCATCACTTTCACTGTTCACTGAAGTATGTTAAAGTTATGAAATTTTTTTCTGTTGAAGGTGGTATTTGACATACTAAATTATGCAACTGATATTTAGATGGTGTGATTAAGTGTTTTGTAAAAATAAGTCTGCCAACTGTATTGGAAAAGCTACTTTACTTTCCGTGCTTGTCTCAGATATATTTTAATTTAGGTACAGCTGAGGGTAAATGCTTGACTACATAAACTCTAATTGACTGATGCATGTATCTATATTCCTGGATCACTGATCAAGGGCAGTTAATTACTAAAACCAAAGTCCTGCCTAATTTGAGTCTGAGAGTCTGAAACATGTTGCGACAGCAAGCCCTGCCCTCTGCTGTGCCGTGGAGTATGTGGCTGGAACTGTCAGGTTTACAGCTGGTGTGCAGGGGGTTGGAGACCCTCAATAAAGATGTATACTCTAGCCAGAAGAGAAACAAATTTTTCAATCATTTTGGAAGAAACCTAATGCAGGAGATAAGCTAGGACTGGTCTGAAGCTATTTTTGCTGTGAAACGTACAGCATACTTGGTGCTTCAGTGGCTTGGGTAGTAAATACTTGGTTTGTTTGTTTGGTTTTAATACTAGGTAAAGACATCTTTTATGACACCCACACTACTTCCTGTGAGGCTGATTGGAATGATACCATCTTGGCATCATAGTACAAGAACTGTTTTGGTAATGTTTGATTCGGGAGCCTTTCTGATTATGGTCCTGATGCAATGATGTTAGTGGTATGAACTTGGTTTGGGGGCTCTTAGGTGACTGGTTTTAGGTGACTGGTGGCTCTTAGGTTTTCTGCAAAGTGGTCATCTTCATGAGGAGACCTCACCTTTGGCAAAATGGTTACCCCGTGAAACTCTGATGAACTCGGGAGGGAAATCAAAGCTTTGCTGTATTGAGCTCTATCAGAAGGTTGCATTGTACTTTTCACCAGCAGATTTAATTTTGTTATAAATGTTTATTTATCTTCTCTGCTTTTAAGCACAAAAAAAAAGAATCCAGAGGAAAAATACACTAAACTAACATTAAGGGTCTGATTAAACTTGGGAAATGCAGGTCTAAGACTCAACGAAACAATTCTCATTTTGTACCTCATTTAGTGTGCAAGATTTCCTTCCCTGATAGACCATAACAGCTGCAATAGCAAACCTTTAATGAGGTACGGACTGGTTTAGCCTTGACTGTAAATGATTCTTTATGCTCCCCTGCATCAGCTGTATCCTTGAGATGCATCGTTTCATGTAAAAGAGGTTTAGAGAGTAAACTCAAAAGGAACAAACTCTAAAATGTACATACTAACAGGACCTTAAATTTCAACCTCAACTGTTTTGCTAGTATTATGGTTGATGGAAAATTACACTTGAGCACTCTCACTGCGGAAGAGGTTTATGACTAAACAGAATTTTTGTATGAAAATAGGTGCTTTACCCAGGAGGAGAGACTGACCTACAAAGGACAGCTAAAGAATAAGGCACGCAATTTTTCCTGGACAAGCTAAAGCAGTGTTTCCAAACTTTGACCAAAATATCTGGATTTTTGTATTTTCTTCATCCTTGTATATAATCCAACATTTTGGTTATGGCTATCACCTACAAACTGAATTAATAGATTCATTGGAAAACTTAAGAACGCAATATAAGAATGCATATACACCACCAGAAACTAGGTAGCAATGAATTTCATCGGAAGTGGCTGCTGTGCACAATACTTTGTGCATTGCTTGGAGAGGCTGTTGGAGGGCAGATCAGGTTTGATAGTGAAAGGCTGGAAATACTCTGAGTGACGAAGCTATCCATCATGAGGATAAAGTTCTGAGCATGTGTATTGGTCTGACTTAATGAATGGTGCCAGACTATGAAACTTGCTCCTGCAGGAGCTGTGATTTGCTGGGGACTTCATTTTGCTTCAGTACAACTTCTATGGGGAAATTGGCTCAACCTTTCCTGATAACTCAGGGCTTGTCCACCTTGTTAGGCAAGTAAGAAAAGTTAGCACCTCCCTGGTGTTGAATGGGCTTTGACCCAGCAAGTCAGCTTTGATCCAAAGGCCATCTGAACATTGAAGTGGGGCAATGCTTAAGCATGTTATTTTTCTCTTCTCTGTTTTCCCATCAGAGATTTTTTCTGGAAAGGCTTTTTGGTTGTCTTGAAGACAGCCCTGTCCTGGCATTCTTTTGTGGAATAGCCAGTGAAAAACTTCTGTATCTCCAGAAATAACAGGAATTTGTCCCTTAGGAAAAGTTGTAGTAAAGACTTTAAAGATATCAAAATCAGGAGCTGACAT
Organism: Egretta garzetta; assembly: GCF_000687185.1. Classification (NCBI taxonomy): domain Eukaryota; kingdom Metazoa; phylum Chordata; class Aves; order Pelecaniformes; family Ardeidae; genus Egretta; species Egretta garzetta. The sequence goes on from NW_009260073.1 coordinate 19,532, forward strand.
TATGCTTAATGACAGTCAGGAATCATGGAGTGGCACTGTTGATATTGTAAAGTTAAGTGATGTTGGCTATTTACTGTAATGGCTCATTTTGGCAATAGTCAGCTTAATAGACAATATTGAATACTTACTGAATTAAAGAAAATGCTTCAATGTTTTTCAGAAAATTTTTTTTTTAGTTAGTGGGTTTTTTTTCACTGTCTTAACTTAAAACTGAAAAGTCACAGACTATGGAGACATAGCTGACGGTAAGTGATATTTATGCTGCCACGGAATTATGAGATGTAGATGAATCTAGATGATTTCATGGGATCTCTTACTCCTTCATGTTCATAGTTCCTAAATGCTGACAGCAAGAGAGCTTTCAATGAGTTGAACGTGAAGACAAGTAAAAAAATATTTATTTATTTATTGCAATGGATAATTAACCTCTATCATGCATTGCCCCAAGATTCACTACAGAGAGATGGTAAACAGGAGTCCAAAAAGTCTTAAACTTTTATATGCCTCTTCGCAATATTTACAGTTGCATTGGAAGTGGGAATTATAGAAAGAATATAAACATTCATACTTCCCCTTGTTTACAAGATGAGAAGATGAAATAAAATTTGTTAGTTTCAAATTTTCTTTTTTTAGAAAACCACACATTGTTTTATAAGAGACAAATGCTCAAGGTCTGTGTGCCAAATTCTGCGCTCCTTAATCGAGCAATGGCTTTTGCCTGACAAAGGCCTATGGAATTCAGCCCAGTTACGTTATTTTTTTTATGCAGTGCTGTGTGCTGTAAATTAGGATGCAATAGTACAACAATGAAAGTTCTAGAAAATTAATCTATTTTCATGGCTAGGAAATTATTTCTCTTGCCCATCATTAACCAGCAAACAGCCAGTCCTGTTCAGTATTCTAATCACTGCTGAATAGTTCAACACATCTTTAAACAGCCGTTTTAGCATGTTGGGTTTAAAAGACTCTGTGTTGCTGACAGAGCAGTTGCACAGCTGGCTGGCTGGCTGTACTTTGAGCACTAATGTAGTTGGAGCACAGCTGTGGTGAAGTAAAGCATGCAAAAATACTGAGTTTTAAGATTAGTCTGGTTTGTGACAGAATGAAGACGATGTTCTTATAAGTTTAGGAAGACAGAGATTTGTATTGCTGCGATGTTAAAACAGTACTAGAGTTTATGGAAGATCTACAAAAATTTTCTGTGATGAATGCTTTCAATCAATCTGTTCTGAATGTTGCTGACTTGCGCTACTGAAACGAGCAAATTTAGAGGTGTCTTGTATGTACACTATCCATAGCACATCTGAGTACTGCATACGCTGAGTACCAAATCCCACTAAAGACTCAGTGCGTTGCTTCTTGGTGAGGTGCTTTGCATTAATGTTAACACCCACTGCTCAGAGAAGGATTACTGTTGTGAGGAAACAGTGGGGACAAATTGAATAGGGGAAGATTAGATTTTTAGCCCTGGGCTTATCATAAAGGGAAAAAAAAAGAGGAGTTAACTGTTTCTTAATGTACTATTTTGTATTAGAATATACAATCTGCCTTAGGCCTAAATAACTTTGTGTTTTCCAAAGTATGTAATAGTTTTGATGACTTTAATGTGTTCCAAGTGTTTTGGCTAACTACATTGGTATAATCTTTTTAAATCCCTCGGGGCTATTCCATCAATTTAGTGACTATCCCATGAATCGGTCAGAGAATGTGTAAAAATATACCAAGATTTTGGAACAGAAAGAAGCTTCCACTGTAATTTCAGAAATGCTCTTCGGATCTGGGGAACTGTTCTTGAGTCTAAACAAAGTCCTTCTGGGTTTTTTGCAGTCTCATATCATATTTGTGGTTTGTTTTTTTTTTTTTTATTGAGTTGTGGATGACCTGAAAGGAACAGAAATGCAAGGAAGCCTGTTATGAGGATGACACTTGCCACCTCATGCTGAGGTTGGCACACTACTGAAATCTGCTTAGAAAACAGAAAAATGCCCTGGAGGGCTCTAAACAGGTAATAATATATATATATATATTATTATTTTTTTTTAAAGTGGAGAAAAAGCAAAAGTTTGGTTTTGCTTTAAGCTTCTGTAAGAGTACTTCAGCTGTAGGGGAAAAAAAAAAAAGCTCAGCTTCTGTGTTTATCAGCCCAGAGAGAGCTGTCAGTTAGCTTGACTCCCTTGGACTACTCACTGCAGACCCAATTACAGCAGTTGCCAGTCTTGCCTGTACTTTGGGGACACAAAAGGGCTTTGGCTTAAAATTCATTTGTATATTTTCACTTTTTTTTTTTTCCAGAAATATTCCCTTCTTCTGATTTGGGGGTGGTTGAGAAGAAAGAGGAAGACGCTGTGTGCTTACAACTCTGGGGTGCTAAGGCCTCCACAAAATCGTGCCCAGCAAATGATTCTGTAGCTTTCTGTCTGGGGTATTGTGTCTCCTTACTCTAACACTACAATATGAAATTATCTCTCACAAATAGAGCAACTGTTTACCATGAGAGGAGTAGTGAGAGCAGAGTGAGCCAGACAGCAGAGGAAAAAGGCAAGTTTCGGGTGGGTCAGGAAAGAGGTTCAAAGCAAGAAGAAAGCAAAGAATACCTCCGGATCTGGAATACATTTTAGCTATTTGATTAAACATTTGACTTCCTGCTGCTTAATTTCTCACCAATAACACAAAATCCCATGCTCCTGTTGAAGACTGGAGACTCAGCAAGAGCTTCTCTTCTTCAGCCTGTTCAGGCACCCGTCCTTCTGACCATGGCTCCCGAGCACAGCAGGCTTGGAAATAGTCCTCTTCCCATGGGACTGCCAAAAACATGTCTCTGGGTCCCACTTTCAAACTCTGCTCGAAGAGAAATACAAGTAAGAGACGGCAGACTTGTTTTACTAACTGGCAGTGCAGAACGAATGAAGGAGTGGTCATTTATTATGAGCTATTATAATTATAAAAATTAACTATAACAATCACCAAAAGTCTGGTCTTCTGGTTAGAACAGAAGAAAGCCCTTCTCCTGTGTGAGAAATTGATGTATTTGGTTCATTTGTCCATACTGCATGGCCTAAAAACCACCATGCCATGTTCAGTAGTGCTTATAAAGCACTGGGATCCTGGGATGAATGTAGCCAGGTAAATACTAAAGATATTTCTCAAAGAGCCATGTATTTCCATTAGATATGGATGGTGTTCAGTGCTTTGAAGTCCTTTGAGAATATGACTGGGATAAATATCAGCATCATTAGGGTGTGAGGCACCTTTGACAAGTGTGGCAAGGAACCACCCTAAAGATAACTAAGGTTTTCTAAGCTGACGTGGCCAACGTATCAGAAGGTGGGATGACATTAACAGTACAGCACCCTTCTGCCTGACTTTGCAGGAGAGAATGCAAGCAAAGTGTAGCCAGTGCCTGTATTTGAATATAAATATATATATATGTATAACCTTTTTAGTAAGTACTAGTAAGAAAGGACATATAAAGGGAAAATATTTGTATTGATGAACCTTGTCCATAATTTGTTTCTGTTGATCGTCTGTAGGCAAAAAGACACATGCAGATTAAATAATAAAATTCACAGCATTCAACAGTACCTAATGCCAGATAGCTTCACCGTTGGAGTTACATGGGTATATTTGTACTGATAAGTCAGTACTATTAGCTCTACTTGCATAAAGAGTAACTAGTACTAAGAAGTAATAATTAAAGTACTCAATGCCTGAATTAGTTTTATTAGGAGAGGAGTAGGTAAAAAGTATCACTACTGTAGATGCTGAGAGGTTAATACTTGTAGTAGTGCAGCTCTGTGCATCTTGCTGGAAAGAGAGGGGAAATTTGTCCCTAGAGATAGAAAATTCCTTATAAATCCATTCTTTAAATTTGCCAATGACTATGCAAAGTAAATGAAGTTAAATCAGTAAGAATTTTCTTGCTGTTCAGATGAAATAAGGCTCATAACAAAATAAGTGCTTGACACATTGCTGGCTGAAAAATGTGCCATCTTCCTGCATGTAGTATGATTTAATATCTTGTCCCTAAGTATCATTTTCTAGTTCCTTTTTTCATAAAGATACTCTTTGCAACAAAAGAATTAAAATGGCATTTGAGCTTAAAATTATGAGGAGTATTTATTTTGCATAAGGACATAATGTTTGAAGAACTGGTTTTCTTACAGAATTTAATAATCATTCCAGGAATATGAGAATCTCTTTACAAAAAAATGCATAAAACCCTTAGTTAATTATATATGCTTGAGTTTTATAATATAGACCCATCTAAAATACGTATGCCATTTTCTAATTTGAAATTCATCAATGCATCTGAGTGGGCACCTTTTTTAAACTAAGGCAACTTGTGCTTTAATATGTTCAGAAACCTTATTAGTTGCCTATGTCAAACTATTGAAAGAATTGGCATAATAAGTGGAGGTAATGATCCCTGTAAATGACCTTGAATTGTGAAGCCATAAATAGGCCATAAATGCCACTTTCAAAATATGACATGAAGTTTTATTCTCATTATACAGCATGCATGTAACTCCCAGAAGTGGTTCAAGCAGAGATGATACGTTCCCAGCCTATACCAGCCTTATCATGAGAACAGGATGGGTTATGAATTATAGTTTCTTCACCTATAATGTCTTAATTAGATATAAGTGATGGAATGATTTATATGTGGAAAACTGCAGCGGTACATGAACAATACACAATGATTTGGTATGCACCATATAACCAATGATTGTGCTAGGATTAAAACGCAATGGAACTGTCCTCTATCTGTTAGAACATAGAATATGGGCCCAACAAAATGGGAATAAAAGGCAAACTATTGATGCTGGTGTATGTGTTGTATGGGAATAACAGGGATTTATTTGTGAAAGTAATACCATTAAGGACCAAGACATTTGTCTTGACACTGAAAAAAGTGTTTGTCATTTCAAAATACATCCCAATGGAACCCCTGAGACTGTACATATATATGTTGGAAATGGATGTGTTTGTATGAGGACCTGTTGTAACTCTTTATCTATGGACACCACCACTGTAAATATATACAATCACTGAGGGATCTGTATTTGTAATTTTACCAAAATCATAGGATGCGACTTTAACTGTTCAGCTCCTGCCACAAACCACTGATTGTTACAATAGAACTATGCACCATATCAAGATTTATTACCTACCCCCATTGAAATGCATCTCACATTGGTGAGAGTACTGTTGCAACATGATGACCTGAATCAATTGCTAAAGCGAATTTGGAACAATGGGCAAAGAACTCTGATTACCGTCCATCATGGTACAGAAAAGATACATCATATTCCAGAACAAGTGAAAGAGGATGGGAAACATCATTGGTGGGATACTTTATTCAAATGGTCACCAACAGCAACAGGAATTCTGAATCGACTATTGCACCCCATTGTAATTTTACTAATTATTATTGTGTTATGTTTGTTGTTGAATATAGTTCTATATGTTAAGAGTGTGGAAAATAGCTAAATGGCTGGCATTATTACCGAAACCTCCTTGCACATAGTTTAATCACATTTAACCAAACATTAATAATTAAGTGAACCCACCAAGAACTCTTACAATTGGAATATGGCATTAATCTGCTTATAGGCACAGAGGCAAGAGTTGACCACACTGACAGTCTGTGGGTGAGATGGATTGATGTTAGTCACAGGGTAGATTGTGGTGGCGCACCCCCTCCAGCTCTTTTCTCCTGGATTGCTTGATGATCTCAGAAACTCTCATCAGATCTCAGCCTTGGTGTAAGGAGTTGGACGATTAGGTGGCACTGTCCATACCAGAAACTCCTACATGGCTGAGACAGGGAGTGAAAATGGGAACAATAAGTTATCCCATGATAGCCTCGGAACATACCTTATCTGGATCGTAACCCAAGTGATGCAGCACCGTTGTTACTGGAATTCCAGTGATTACCAACCTGAATTGTGACCCAGATGGAAATTTACTGACAGGTAAAGCCAATTATCTCACGACCCTATAAAACAGCAGTCCTTTGAGGTCTCCTGGACTGCAATGGGCTGAAACCAGCATCTCCCTCTGAGTATGATGCTGCTTAGAGTTCACAAACTTTCAAGTCTGTGAAAATAGGAGTTCCATTGCCAAAGACCAACAGTGGGGCCTGGGCTAAAACCTTTCACTCCTTGAGACTCAACCCTTGCCAGCTGAGAAATGCCAAGACATTCAATGTGAGTATTTCACTGAACTTGATGCGAATTTTTAGCGGGTATACCTTTATATATATATAGTGTATATATAAATATAATCATGTTTGTGTGCATACATGTGTGAATTGATTTAAGTAGTCTTTAGATGAATGATTTAATTACAAAGTGAGTCTTACACTGCTGCTAGATATATATATTATCCTGAGATATAAACCATTGACCGAGACTGAGACTAAGATTGGACCCAGCTGCACCTAGACTCCTCACTGAGAAGGAGTTTAGAAAGCAAGGGGGTCTACTCTGAACCTCGTGACTCAATGGGAGGCTTCTCCTTGTCCCTTGAATCCATGATCTCTCTGTGAATCATTCTAACTTGCATGTAACTTAGTTTTCCTTTGTGTACTTCTTCCATGCAGTAATAGAGTGAACCTTGCCATCTTCAAATCTTGAACTAAGTCGCTGTTTTGATTAATTTTGTCAAATCACCCTGTTAATCAAGTGATGTTTGAGTGCTATCAAAATATCACAATCAAATCCTGCAATGTGCCGTAAAGACACAAATAAATTCTAAACTGCTATTAAATCAAATTGTGTAAAGTCACTCATTTGCGACAAAAACTTAAAATGCTGACTTGTTCCACTTATCACTTGAACTGCCAGCACTTCATATTTTCACATTTAATGTTTTCACATAAACTAGTAACATTTTCGGTAACCTCTGCTGAATCTCTTTAATTGCTATATGGAAGAAACATAAAAATGTTACATCAGAAAGAACTGAAAAAGCACTACTCTTTGGTTTGGGTTTGAAACTTTCCATCTAGGAACAATGAAATTTGTTTAACAACCATGTAATTGGACTTTCTTCTGGTAACAAATAGTACTTGGCAGGAAAATGCTGCCATTTCCCTAGCAATGTGTGGTACACAAAGGCTGTCCCTTCTTGACTGCTTTTTGAAGCCCTCAGAAGACCTGCAAGTAGTAATTTTTTCCTCTTGGTTTTGCTGCTAGGTCTATAAATCTCAGGCCAGTGGATATTCTCATTCCATTTTCTTGGCTTATTCTAAAATATAAGATGAAATAGAGGCACTGAATTAGTTTCAATAACTGCATAAAACCCAAGGGACCTGAACAGAAGTCTACAAGGAAGGCTGTGTGTGAGTATCATATGAACAAGAACAGGAGGAAGTGGAATTTCAGTTGTTTTCTTTCATGGACAACAAATGTGGGAAGGCAGCCTGCTCACAAGATAATTCAACTGTAGTCTAGAGTGGTAATTTCATGGAAATCAGCAAAAAATGCTGGGTTTTGGTGTCACGGTTCCTCAAAAACTACCAAAAGTTGTGGGAAACAAGGTATTGCAATTTTATGTGCTTGATTTTCTACAGGAATGTGTTCTCTTTCCTCAGTAGTTTATTTCTTACATCCTTTCTTGATGTCAACACTTATGCAATAATGAAGTTTCCTTCAAATACATTAACACAATTAATGATTTCCTGCTCTAGGTGGATACAAATAAGGACTCACTGACAATTATAAGTATGAATTGCCTCAAATCTTAATATAATTCTAATTTAAGATGTGGATTTTGGGGCCCAGTAGCTTGTTTCCTTAGCAATACTCCACTCTGAATGTAGCTGGAACAGTCTGCTCTTATGCAGCAGACTTTGATTATAACTGATTCCATCTTCACATAGTCTCCCTCCTATATTAATGTGTCAATTCAAGTACTCTTTACTCTTGTCCTACATTTGATTAAAAAAGAAAAGAAAAAAAAAGAAACATCTGGGCTACATAATTTTAGAATAGGTTCCATTAGTAATGATGACCTTGGTTGACCTTATTTTTTGTTTTAGAAATGTGCAGGCCACATAGTTGAGTGAGCTAAAGACCTATTTTCTAAGAGAACATAGAAATGAGAACGTGATGTTAGCAAAAGGAGAGTGTAATCTGAATGCAGACACAGAGGAGGGCAGGGAGAACGGGAGGTATGTGTAGTCTGGCAATTGTGCCTAGTGATGTGCAGTATCCAAAAACTTCTCTGCAAGTAGTATGGATAGGCTATCTTCACTTACCCATCTTTCCTGCCACCTTGCGATATATTGCCCGTAGGAAGCAATGTGTAGGTCAGCGTAATGATGACACTTTAGAGGGAAGAATTCAGATATGCAAAGTGCAAGCCAAACCTGCACAACTGTGTTGCTCCAACATGGGAAAAGTTGCCCTGGGACATACAGTCTGCTCTGCCTTTTTATAATTCCTGAATTAGACCCCTGAAACCCTGAGCTTCCCATTCCAGGATGCTAATGATCATAAAAGGTGTTTTGTATTCAAATGCAAATGATGGCTTTCCTGGTCCTCAGAAAATAAATACTATCCCCAGATGTGGTGGGAGGCACATCTTCAGAAGCTGTGAAAGATTTTCTCTGAGGATGATTATAGAGGGTTTTGTTTTTGTTTTCTTCCTCTGAAGAGTCTAATCAGATTTACAGGGCTTAGAAATAAGAGGCAAACACAAAATCCAAAACAAATGCCTAGGCCCCAACTTTCCTAAATGTGCAGCTTCTGTTATTCATTGCTATGGTTTGTGGACTTTTCCAGGCAGCAGGCCACCAAAACGTGCCACTTTACTGATGCGTGGGAGACCTTCATGCACTGAAAAAGTTCTGCCTTTTTCCTTTTTGAGTAACTTTAACCTTAGCAAGAAATTAGTTCATTAATAAATGAAGACAAGTGAATTAATTATGAACTGAAGATGGCAAAGATTGAGATTCCCTGCAAAATTTCTTTGTCATATGTGCATAGAAATTAGAAAGAAAGTGAGGTCATACAGAAGTGATTTCAGGGGAGGACAAGGGAGCAAGTGAGGAAACACCTGAAGTAGCAGAGCCTGCGGGAGTTGCTGCTCTGGAGAATTTATGGCATGTGGTTTTGGGGGGAACACTTAACCAAATGCATGTATCATGAACTATTTTTGAGGAGCCCTCAGGGGCAACTTAAGATGTCGACTGAGCATGAACTGCTCACTTTGATCTCTCCCCCTTCTTCTGCCTCAGTACCTGCATCTTTTGCATTGTGCTGTAGGATTGTGCACACCAGACATTGCCTGCACATGGCATTGGGATTCCATAGGAAGGGAGTGGAAGTGGCTCTGCAGCCAGAAGAAGGAGCAGCAGTCCCTGTTACCGGGTTAAAAATGGAAGAAAACACATCTAGCTGTACTGATTTGTGAGTTGGGAGTAAAGAGGAAGGGGTATAAAAAAGATAGTCATAGGACATTTACATTTAGTTACTGCTTCTAGAAGCATAGTAGAATAGTATGCAAAAATGTCTCTGTAAACATATAAAAACACTTTGAGCAGGAAGTATTGTGATTCTCATAAAATTTATTTTTACCAGGCATGTTTTTAATTGTTCTTTTATATTGAAAGTACAATAGAAAATCAGTGGCTGTACAGACTGCAGCAGATGAAATGCCTCTGGATTTCATTTCAGAGTTTTATCTCATCCTGTGAAGTCAGCTGACAAAAATTAATTCACATTTACTTGAACAAAAGTAGTACCGCTTATTCCAAAAAAAGGGCTGAAAGACTACCAGATGTATTAAAAATAACAGTATGTCAAACAAGGTAGGAGATGTTTAATGAGCTGTCTTAGGGACTGATAATTTAGCAGCTAAAGTAACATATTTCTTATGGAAAAGGTAAAGCATATCCATGCATTTCAAACAGGCAAAGTAAATGGTAGAGAAAACATTGATTTAGAGTCAAAAGACAGGATATACAGGCAAAACAATATGGGAGAGCCAGCATGAAAAGATGTCTGTTAAAATGGGTGAAATAATTCTGTAGTTACTCTAGACATGGTAATATAACATACCGCTCTCAAGAGTGTCTTTAAAAAGGAATAAAGTGCACAGGGGAATATTGCACGAAGGAAAGCCTGTCCAGAAACAGGGTTCCCTATAGGCAGTTTGGGCTTTAGGGATTGTATTATTTATTATGTTAATTCCATAGGATTTAGAAAGTTTTTTTCCTAGAAGTGGAACGTTTTGGAAAAATATCCTTAGGGTAACCTGTGAAGTATTCCTCCTCTGAACCATCTCGCCTTAAAATTTCTTCATGGACTCTGCCCTTACACGGTTACAGATGATTCAGACTTTACTGGAAAGCAAATTATCAGATATATAATTGGCTTACAGGTGAAGAAGAGCAACAGAAATAGGAGGAGTGACATATGGAAAAGATAAAATGGCGTTAAAAAATGCATAGCTTGGCTTCGGGAATGACTTCGGCTGTGATGGGCTTTGACGATAGTTTGCAGCTATTAAAAAAGTGTGAAATAAAAAGGAGGAAAAGAAATTGTGTGATCTTAGAGTATTTTTGTTTACACCAAGACTGAATTCAGCCATATGTTTTCTGTAGAGGTGGTTGTACATTCCTTTCAGCCTATATCCACTAGATTTTTAGCCAGACAGCTTGTGCCCTGTGAATAAAGAGGATATACAGACCTAATATTTCACAAGCTCTTTGCTGTCCGTATCTCTGTCCATATTTTTATAGGACAGGGACAATTGTTATCTTCATTTCACAGATAGGAAGGCTTCCAGTGTGACTGCAGGAGCATGTACGTATCCCAGCGCAGGCTCGCACGTCACCTGCAGAGCCCAGTGGAAAGCCATGCCAAGGATCTCTGAACCATTACTGGAAGGAGCAGACTTGCCTAAAGCATCTCATAAGTTTACTCCAGAAGTGTGTGGCAGGGCAGGGAATTAAACTCGCTTGGCTTCTCACATCCCATGCCAATGATATTGTGTCATCCTTCCTTCCTCTTGCTCTTTAGTTAGACATGTTAAATGCATTTGGGCTTGGCATGACAAGCAATACTGCTGTGGTGTGAAAGGAATCCTACCTTATGAACAGAAACACTACTCAATTAAGCATTTGGGAAAGAGATATGGGTAAGCAGTTAGTCAGAGGCAGTAAGTAATCCCGTTCCTATGATGATACCTCATTTTCTCCAGTAGAAACACAGGTTTTTCAGCACCTGGAAATCAGCCCATTTCATTGTGAAAGCTGCATTGCAACTACGTGAGGCTATAGTCAAAATTGAATTAGTTTCAAATAATGTCTGCAGTGTGGCCAAGACCTTCCTGCAGCTTTACCTTTAGGCCTCCTCTCTTGCTGCTTTTTCCACTCAATAGTTCTAGTAATTTTGTTGGTATGTGCAATTGGCTGTTGTTTTTTCAGTGGTGCCAGGTGGTCATCTTTTCTTTGTGGTAGTTTTATTCCAAGCAGTTGGCTTCCTGATAGCTGGATGTCTTTTCCCATTAGCCGGCTGTTGCTTCTTAATGATTGAGCTGCTGCTTCTTGTTTACCATTTTCTTTTCACAGCTCTCAGCTTGCTGCTTCGGTTGACGTGTCAGTAGACTCTCTGACAACATCAAGTATCTCCTTCTGTTACCTCTCTTCCTCCTGCTGCTTCTGCTTTTTGCTATGCCTGGCATTCTGGTTCTTGTTCATTGAGGCTATTGTTTGGAATAAAAATCAGCATTTCCTTGCTGATTTTACTTCTTAGTTTTTACTGATTTGTTATTTTATTTCTCCTTGTACTGTTGGCCTCAAGCTCTAGAATTTTGCTCAAGACAGTTGGGCTACTTTGAATTCTTTTATTGCATATTTATTGTATGTACTAAGGTAATGGATAATTCTGGATAGGCCACAGTGGTTAACTTCTGCATGTTTCATTTGTGCAAATGCTTTGGACATTTTTAGCGTTTCTGTTCCTAACCATCTCTCTGTGAATCATATTGGTTAGTGGTGTTAACAAAGTCTTAAATTTGATACTGGACTTTATCACCGATTTCAGAAATGCAATATAGGTAACATAATTAAGCTTCTTGTTAAGGAACCAAGATCTGTTTTTAATTGAAAGATATAGGTTAATTAGTGTGGAATGTGGATCAGAGACACTGAACAGCAAACCTTTTGTTTTTCACACTCTGATCTTCAGAAGTCAATGTGTGCTTTTCTATTGACTATGCCACTGAATGGATGGATGGGGTGTTTTTCAAAATCAGACTTTAAAGTAGCCTGCTAGCAGCGTTGCATCATTTAGAAAAAAGTAGAACCCGGAGCATTTACCTTGGTGTAGAGCATTACTCATGTATTAATGGACTTCTCTAAATTTTGTGTCTCTGTCACACATTCCATTTCTGTCAAAAAGGGCTCAGACTGAGAACTCTGCCTCTGTTTGTGAGAAAGGTGTCACAAAACTATGACAGCTTCATATTTACTTATAATTATTTATGTTTAAAGAGGCCTCTAAACAATTTTTGCCTTTACATGCTCTGGCCATGTTTGTGAGAAGAAATAATTTACAAACAGTAGCACAAGAGAAAATGCTCTGGGATATAGTAATATATTTTTTTATTATTTATTTGAATTTCATTAATATTGTATGTGTACTTCATTGTATTGCCAGTGTTTATAGTAATGATGTGCCAGCAACGGCTTATAGTAAATGATTGCAAAACCCAGGTTTACAGTGATTTTCAGCAGCAGTTTTATATGGAAGACAGTATAGTCTCCATTGCCTGTTGCTTTCCTGGTCACCATGTGTGTGACTAAAAGGTTTAAGAGCATAAATCATATGACAAGCAACACCCATAACCAGTGCAGCTGGTGGGACCTGGGTGACAAAGCCATCTTTGAACGGCTGAGCCTCAGTTTTGAATTAGCCACTAAGCTAGAAGGAGTCTTGCGACTTCTGCTAGAAGCCAGAGTGTTTTTTATCTTGAGTCAGTGGGTACCAGCCCACGACTTGGGCATTGGATTGTTGCATCCCTTCTCATGCTTCAGGCTGCTTGGTTCTTCCCATCCTATGAAAAGTAAAATCTCAGCTACTCTTTTGTGCTCTTCCAGAGCTTTACCAGGATGCAGGAGCTGTCAGAGCTGTCTGCAGTCATTTGTGTGGGAAGTGTGTGAGGGGACTTACGCACTAACTGTGCTAAAATAATTACTGTATTTGACTTGACTAATAATCAAGTGGTATTTGTTGCCAAAAAAAAAAAAAAAAATCTGGACAGGGGATAGAGGAATATTTTACTCATTAAAGTCTGTACTCAGTAATTCCACAAAGATGAAACTATAAAATGCTTTGATGAAAAGAAGCAATTACTTCTAAAAGGCGTAGGAAACACTATTTATGAAATAGGCACCATTTGTTATGACTTTTTGTTCAAAGTTTAAACTCAGAATACCAAAGTCTTTGGGGAATAAAATGTTAAGTAATTCTGCGGTCTTAATTTTTTTTTTTTAGATGCTGCAGTTTCCCTGTGTTGCCATGGCAACATACTTTCTGTATAATTGCCAGGCTGCCTTACACTGATGCAAATAAGTAAAGTAGTTGTCATATGGCATGACCCAGGCTTATATCTGAGTGGAGATTTATTGCCCACAGAGCAGCAAGAACACCAAAGATATCTGTCACCTGCAGGATAAGGAATTAGATGTTGCTGAAGTGCTGCAGAAGCAAATGGCAGCAAATGTGAAGCACTGGGCCTAGATGCTGTGCTGGAGGACTAGAAGGCCTCCCCCAAGCCTGCTCCTGCTGAGCTTATTTTTACTCATGCTTTACGTGAGTGGAGAATCAGAACTTCTACAGCTAACGCCAGTCCTAAGCACATTATTTACGAATTTCATTTGTCTTGGAGGTACAAGGAGTTTGGAGGAAAGAGATTTGCAAAGAAAGAGAGTCATAACTCTGACACTCGCCAGCAAAATCTGGCACCTTTGCCAAGAGGAATTAGTGCTGGGATCCAAAGTGCCCCTCTCAAAAAAAAAAAAAGAAAAGGAGGGCAAAAGAGGGGGAAAAGGAAGAGAGACATTAAAGTTTTCCTCAGTTTCTGTTTGACGGAGGCAGCTCTTACATCTTGCACACTTCCTCAGGATATTTTTGATGTAAAACACAAATCCCTTGCAGGAATCCTTCTCTCAGCCATACTTTCTCCCCTCAGTCCTCACAGTATTTTGATGTGTTGCTCCATAAGGAATCAAGCACCTGGGGTAATTTCTTAGTGATGGGCCCTGGGCATTTCTGATGAGCAACCTGAGAATGTTCAGGCTGAAAATGAGATAAGTTTCTTGAAATACACATTTTAAAACATAAAAGTCAGAAAAGAAAACAAAACCAAAACAAACCTCAAAGCAACTCCCCCCAAAATACAGTTCTGCATCAGTTTTGGCACTGCAAGGATTTCCTAGTTGCTCCCACTTACCCAGTGTGGGGACACAGCGGCTAGCTCAGCTGTTGCATATACAGCTTGCTCTGAGGTCTTCCTCTCTTATCAGTCCTCTTTGTTCCTTTGTTAAGGATGGATTCTGCTAAAGCTCCCCCTTAAACTGCCTCAGCATCTCAGCTAGGATGGGTGCTGGGGGGATTACCCCATTCTTCTCCATAAGTCTGGGTTTTATTTTTTTGAGGTTTTTTTTAGCAGCTCTTTCTATAAGCCATTTTTTGGTTTTTGTTAAAACTATAGTGTCCCTGGAGTGAGTTTCTCTTATTGCTCTCAGTAGACTTTCCTTCTTGGTTTTCTTAATGATGGCTGTGAAGTTACTTCCTCTCTTGTGAGTCTATTTGGACACTTGTAGTAAGCGTGATGGTTTCTCATCCCCTTGCTACCAGGGGTTAGGTTTCTTTTCCCCTTCCCTCCAAATTCACCTCTAATTAATTAGAATTGAAGTAACCTCACGCAGATATTTCCACTGTGTTCCTTAACTAGTCTTTCTGGCTTCTGGCTCTTTCTGCAAACTATTTTAAGGCTATAACAGAACTTTATCTTCCTAGATTGGGAGGAAGATTCATTGCTCACGCACAACAGAGGGCTTATGACTTCCAGCTTACCATTAGTTTTCTCAGATACCATATGTGACAAAATAGTGACAAAATAGTAAAAATAAAATATTTGACATTCAGAGTCTTGTTTTTCCAAAGTTACTATCTCCTGCTTTCTGTCTGTCTGGGAAAGGTCTTGTCATTGCAATATGTAGCATTGTAAATTGTGAGTTAGCATGGACAAATCATGACTGTTTTCTCTGTCTGAGAAACACTACAGAATAAAATAAAGCATAAACTTGGGGAGCTGCTATCCATAAAACTACAGAATAGCTTCAAATTATGTATAGCCCATAGCCTTACAGGAACCATAATAATCATCTCTTTTTTTTTTTTTTTTTGAGGGAAAAAGTGTGGTAAATGAGTGGCCATACTTAAATTCATGATTGGATTTCACAAGTCACTTTTTGCCTTCACAGTATGGTTGGTCTTTGTTCTGCCCTTCTTGCGGGAACGGACTATCAGATGGAATGGCAGAATACAAACAGCAATGTCTGAGCATATCTGATGATAGAGAATTTTACCCAAGAAATATGTTATCCGTTGCTGCTATACAGGAACAGTGAGAGCATTTCTGTAAACATCCTGAGCATGCAAGCTGAAGCCCATAGACTTACTCCACTGACACTCATGGCAGGATAATTTCATTTTTAATATTCAGGACACTCAGCTTTATCAAAATCAGCTTCTTCCTTTTTACATGTCCTAGAACTCTCATGTTTACAAAAATGTTATTAATTGTCACTGAATAAAAATTACTATGTCCATATTAATTCTCTACTAGGCTTGCTTTAAAATTCTAGTTATTTTGGCTATAAGAATTAGAAGAAAAAAATTGTCTTTCAAGGTTCTGTATGTGCCACCATTCAATCAGGAAAATCACTGCAATTCAGAATGGTTCTCATTATAACATTTTACACATCCCATTAAAAAGAACATGTAAGTTGTTTGAAGGAGGAATGATTTTGTTGTTGTCTTTATAATGACATGTTGGTCTATTACTCCTACCCAATGCTAGTAATAAAAATAATAGTCTATAATTGGGATGTCCAATAAAATGCTTTTAAATGGGAGCACATAAAATTATTGTGTGAAGGAAATAACCTTGGTAAGGTAGATGAATGCTTGCTTATATGAGTCTGTTGGGACAAATAAGGAGAGTGTTTTGAATATATGTGACACAGGAATTTTAAATTACAAGGTTTTCTCCCTGTTCTGATTATATTCTGTTTTGCCCTTTTTTACATTCTCTCTATTTTGTTTTCCATCCTGTGTTGCTCAAATGAACCACTGATATTTAAAAGCCCAAGGGAAAATATGAGACATTTTCAACTCATGCCAACTTTTGTCTCATCCTCAAAACATAAGCAAATGAATACTCTTTTCTCCTACTATTTCTGAAAAGAAAATAATTTGTTGCTTATTTTTCTACTTTGTGAAATCAACTTAAATTTCCATTGGCCATATCACTGAAAACTATGGATTTCCAGCCTGACGATTACACCGATATTTTTTTAGATATCTTTCCATGGGACTTCAGTGTTTGAGATCCACTTTGTTAGGCAACCGAACACATACAAAGTAAGTCTAGGCGCTCATCTCCCACATCACTCTGGTTCTGCCACTTTTGACGATGTGAACGCAGAACAGAAGTCCAGAACCGCAGGAGTTCTTGCCCTATTGTTCCTATCAAAGTGCTATTTAGTTTTGGGCATATTACATATGACAGCTTGTTTCCACACTTGTAACCCCTTCTGTAAACTGAGCAGGAGACTATTTCTTACCAAGTCATCTCCCTGGGGTGTCCTAAGGATTAATTGCTGTAAGTGCAGTTCCTGGAACACATAAAGTTCCCTATAAGTATCCATTATTAAATGTTATATCCCCTCAAGTACTTATACATGTTAGTTTTTCTTACTTAACTAGCCCCAGTGACATCTGTTTCTATTAATTATTTTTACTATTTGCCAGTCTTCTTAAATACAAGCTAAATGGCTTCAGCTGTGGGAAAGCAAATTCACCAGACAGCTGCTTTCTTCTGTATTTAAAGTATACATAGCATTGTCTTTCTCCATTACTTTATTCACCTATGTTTATCCTTGTCAATGAATTTTTACTCCAGTGGTTTTCTGACTCTTATTTTCCTTTTAAGGGAAGTACTTAAGAATGTTGGAAGTAAGAAAAAAAGCACAACTCAACAGCAGAGAAATAAAGTAGAAGAGAATCAAGAAGCATCATACATTCTTGCAACTTGCAGAGGTCTCATGATTTCCAAAACAGTCTGAATAATGAGAAAGGACAAGATGGCAATGAAGATTTCAGAAAGTTGTGACTTGAGCTGGCATGTAAAAATAGGTATGTTTTTAAAACCAATTCCATTAACTTTTAACTAGTTTGGCATCTAGTTAAAAAATTGCTCAGAAGACTGTTCTTAAAACTCACATTCCTTATCTGCCATTTATCTGCTCCCTCCATTCATTGAAGCTGCCTCCTCTCTCCATGTGTAGTCCTACATATGCAGACATAGAAGTTCTCTGTCCTGGAGTCCCTCCGTTTCCTGCATTTTCCTGATTTCCTATTAGCATTCCTAGTGTATTTACAAAGGTGTTTAAACATAACTAATAAAGTTGACAAAAGCAAGTCAACTCATACTCTTCTCTCTACCACCTTTCCAATAAACAGATGTAATGACTCCTTCCATTATGTAAATAGAATTTAAATACTCATTCAGTATAATCTGCAAGAGCAAATAGGTAGAGAGACTTAATGTGATGACCTAAATGAATTCTTCACCAGCAGGGAAGTTGCTTCATTCTTTCTGCTGATGTGGTTGCATTCCTATCTTAGGCATTTTCTTTGTTTCATTTTCCTTAACAGTTTATTTCGTAGCATTAGCGATGTCAGGGTAACTTTGCCCCTTTTCTTATTGAAAATAAATAAATAATCATTATCCTGAAGCTGGTTAATTACTTAGGACATTAATGTCTATGCCAAGATAACCCTGGTTCTGTCTGAGTTTGAAACTTTCCAACCAAAGTGCACTGAATATCTTCCTTGTCCTAAAAAGTGCTTAGCAGTATTAGAACCTAACTATGGCTGAATTCATCATTATGCCTAAGCCTGTTCCTTAGCTGGGGGCACAAGCAGTTCTACTGACTCCATGTTCTTATTCGTAGGCTTAAATTTGAGTACCTTGCTGAATCAGAACAAATGATGAAGATGGCAAATGGGAAAAAAAGTTCATTTGCTCTGAATGAAAAAATACACAATGCACATTTTTATTTCAGCAAAAATATTCAGTCCTCTCCCAGTCCACTGAAAAAACCCAATGTATTACACTTGCCAAGTACCAAAGTGATATTAAGGACTTATTACTTTCAATTTTAAAATCTACCTTTGATTTATCTTGGTTCAAAGCCTTGGAGCTGTAATAAATTGTTGAATGCTCTTATCTGGCCTCTGAGATGTCCTTGGCAAGGACACATATACCAGGGAAATTAAAATCTTGGACTTTCTGTAGGAGAACTCTTATCCTGGGATTCTGTAAATAAGAATCTTGTCTAGGAATGTAAACTAGCCTATACTCATGTATCAACCTGTTCGCGTGTCACAAAATGCTGCACATGTGAAGCTGCCCAGAAACTAACTGAAATTATGCTTTGGTACACCAGGGATTGCAACCCACGTTTTTCTGGGCATGCAGTGATACATAGCTATGCATCCAATGCCTAAGGTTCAATACTGTAAAGCAGAAGCAGACCCTCCCCACCTAAACCAATCAGAATATTTCAGCAGTTTTCCCCGCACTCCATCTGCTACATAATACTGGTTTTTACCTGCATTCCCTCCCTTTTTTCCATTCAAGAGTATCCTGTATTGTAACAGGGGCAGTCATCATCTGGCTCCCAGCAGTAAAGAATGCAAAGCAGATGGAAGCCAGCAAGTTACCAAGGCCAGCAACCATTGGCCCGGGTGAAAATAGGCATGGTGTCTCATTTACTACATGCTAAGATGGCTGTGCCAAGAAAGCGCTAATTACAGATGTGCAAGATGGAAAAATCTGTGTCCTTTGTGCCTTTTGGAGATCTTGTGCTTTGCCTTGATCTGACCGATCTCTTCCCAGTCCCCTTAATGACTTACACATGATCTTGAAATTAATCTTTCAAATTCATCTGTAATTCTTCCATGAAAGCTTTAAAGTTGCCATATATGTACAATTTTACTGCTCTCAGATCACCTTGTTTGAGTGTGGATGTGGTTCTCTTGTGGCAGGCTAGAGGTAGATCAAAAAAGCATGCAATTCACAGTTCATCAACAAAATTTTAAGATGCAGGTTTAGTGGTAGCTCAGGGATCTCTGGTTAATTTAGGTTTTCCAATAGGAACCTCTATGGATTCCAAACATGTTCATATATATTAGCAGAAGCGAAAGGTTGGATAGAGAAGTCATCATGACTTACAATTGCTACATTATTCTGGAGTTTACAGTTTAAACCTGTGCCCTTATGCAAATTTATGAAAGACTATTCCATTGATTTTGAAGGGCACTGGAGTAGAGTGATCTGTTTTCTGTACATCTAATGGCATCCAGGACAAGCCAAACTGGTTCAAGGCCTGCCATTTCTAAGCCAATGAATTCTGGGAAGGATCACTAGTCTAGGCTGGGGTGATGGAAGAAAGGGAATACAAGTGTCTTAACGGTGTGATTATCTGGCCATGAAAAGGCATGTTTTTACAATAGAAGGTAGTTTAAGATCAGGGGAAAACTTGTGATGACTTTACCTTTAATGTACTTCATGCATAAATGACAGCAAAGCTGGGGTCATAGATGATGAATTATATGGATTCTGCTTAATAGACTTTTTTTTTTTTTTAAGTTTTATAAGTTTTGGTATTAGAAACTTCTTTACCTCTCAGTCTTTATGACTTACTCATCCCAGTTCACTAACTCATGACAATGATCATATGTCACCCTTCAGGCACCAAGCCACTCTGGAAATGTATATTTCCTGGCTTCTTCTCAAGAGAAGAACAATATATTGAAAAGGCCAAGGATATCAGTAGGAGAGAAATTATGATTGTGAAACTTGGGGTTGGCATCCCAAAGAACTTTGTCCTTACAAAGTATTAACTCAGTCTCTGAACATCTCCCTCTGGGGCAGTAGTGATGTGCATTAGGAGTCTTTGATACTTCCATCAACAGCCTGATAGCCTAAACAAGCCCAGTGAACTCAATTGTTGGCATTAACACAGAAGTGCAGACAGATTACACGTGATTGCCCATTAGGCTAAAAATTCCTAAAAGCAAGCAAAAAACCCCAGTTGGCTGATGCTTTTGAATAAATAATAAAGACAGACTGTGGTGGTTAGGCTATGGTCCAACCATTTACTAAGTCTACAAGAAGTGGATGTCATGGTACTCTTGGGGCACACAAACCCTTCTCGAAAACGGGTGTTTTTGCTCTCGGGTATGCTGGACGATTCTATCCTGTAGCATTTCCTGTGGCAATAGATAAAATAAGCCCTTACTATTCATGGTTTTTCCTGGCTGTTGTGTAAGAATGGGTTTGCTGCCTGTATCTTGATATACAGCTTTCCTCAGTCTTGGACTCCATTCACAAATGTGTTTCCTAGGCCCAATAAATTAAACATAGGATAAATAGCCAGCAATGCACACATTCATGTTATGAATGAATCCTGTTTCTGCAAGGTATGGCGTCCTTTTCTCAAGCTGCCAGAAGTATGTGAGCCAGTGGAAATGTAGGATCTTTCTAGGTGAGATTCTATCCTGCTACAGGCTCTTATTTATCGTTCTCAAGAGAAAGTTCACTGTGGCTAGTAATCAGTTAATGAGAAACAAATTTTCGAGATAAAAAAATAAAAAAAAACCCGGCTAGGTAGGTAGGTATGTTCCTTTTTACACAACAGTCTGTGAACACATAATTAAACACTTATTCGACTGTGGGCTTGATTTATGGCAGACCAACTCAGGGATATATAATCAAGTTCCAGTCTTGCCTGTTTAATTGATCAATGGGAAAGTAACTTGCTGTAATTTAATAAAACTGAAAGCATCAAAGGTTTTCAGGGTGTTGTTATTTATCCTGGGAGATTGATCATAAAATATGCAAGGCAATCCTCAGTACTTGCTGGATCCAAAGGTCTAAGCTGCATTTTATGCTTGGCTTTTTTTTTTTTTTCTTTCCACATAGCACATCTGAAAGCCTTGTCTTTCTTTTTTTCAACACAGAGGCTTAACACTTTAATGTCTGAAGTTTTATAAATTGTGAGCACTCCAACTGCTTTATTGGTTTATTTTTTCCCAAGATTCCCATCATTTTCTGCCTTTCCTCAGAAAAAAATATGACTGCTCATCTCATCTTCCTGCTCTGTCTCTGTGAATCTATTATTATTACTCTTTCTTGGAATCCCCATATCTACTGATCTCCATATCACCATCCATAGCAATTTTTTAATGGAAAATAGTAAGGAGAAAAATCTTTACTGTTCTAAATTTCTTAAGATATTTGTAAACATTAACTTAAACCCTCTGTGCAAGCATTTTATTATTTGTGTATGTAAGGCTATGCCTAATGAAGAAACCTCAGAGCAGAAACCGTATATCCTCTGATGGCACAAACTCACTGTGTTTTTTAAGTGAACCTAGCACAATATCATTAGGGCTTTATCGCACAATGTTGCTGTGTATTGTTCAGTTATAGAGAAGGAATATAAATATTGTATCTAGAGAGAAGTAGCTGAAGGACACATTCTACTTATTTTTGCTCTTAGAGAAAAGTAGAGAGTAATACGTTTGCCACTGTCACTGCCTTTTGAAAGGGATTTGGTGCTGAGGCATTATTTTTACTTTTCAAATTTCCTCCTTAGGAAAAATGTAATTGTTAGAAAACTGTGGTGGTAGAGGACAGACCTCATGCTGACAGCTTTCTCAAATCAGAATGGCTGAGTGTGTCTCATATCTTGGCGGTGAGGATATCCTGCAGTATATACTAGAGCTCAATGGAAAATTAGCAGCAGCAGCAGCTATGGTGGGAGGTGGTAGAAGTGGGAAGGAAATACTAAGGAAATGCAACAACCCAATTTCCAGATGAACTTAAAAGTCTTTTTAGGGAATTTGTTTTGGTGTTATAGAGATACAGGAATTATAGCTGTGTGGCAAACCATGCACAGAGAGCGATTAGTGGTAAAGGATAAAAATAACATAAATCCAAGAAAGGTGGTTGGAATCCAGTCTTACTTTAGAAAGCGTTCTTGCTCTAACTAGCTAAATTGAATCAGCTATTAATAATGCAGTGACCTTCTGAGAAATTCAGCCCATAGATGTGATTTACTCTCAACGTGCCCAGAAAGCAATGTTTTAAAAGGATAAGCAAAATTTCTAGACTACAGAACTTTTTGCTACTTAGGTACTTATGGATCTTTTACTGGAAAGGGGGAGCAGGTATATGCTGGGGGGAGCATATTCAGGGGAAGCCTGGGTATACATCAGATCCTGGGAAGTAGGAAGCACTCCAGTTTCAAATTGACCCATGTGTCTATTTATTAATTGGTTTTTCAAGTCTTAAGGAATTAATACTGCTTCCCCCTAGAGAGGGGAAGGCGGGGAAAGAATATCTGTTCCTGCTTGTATCACGATGTATATAATAGACATTGTTAGGTCCAACAAAACTCTGTTGAATAAAAATCTTCATTGCTGGGAGTACGGCTGGAAGTACAGCTGAGCCTGTCAAACAGCTCCGGCTGATACGAAGGCCAGTCTGGCTCCTTTTTCTGCCCCCCAGTTAAGCACTTTCCTTTTTGGGTTCCAGCATGGGTTCATCACAATGGGGTCCTGTTCAATGGTGAATTTGTTCGGGGAGCTGAGCCAACAGAAGTTAGGGTAGAGTTGTGCTAGTTTAGTGTTTGGGGCTGGTTCTCTGCAAGCGAGATGAATGATAAGGAAATAGCATAAGGAAAATGGTGGGAGCACTCAGCTGCGGCTAGGGGTTAGTTTTCCTTAGCTGCAGTATGAAAATGCATGCTATGTGTATAAACATATATATGCATACACATAGATACAAAGCTCATAGCAGACTTCAAGGAAACAGCAGGATCAGTAGAACTGGACATTAAATGCACATAGCTTCTCTGCCTTTATATTTACTAACATCTGCTGTCATTTCTCTTTTGCTGTTTTCTTCCTCTTCTCCCCTGTGACTGGCACATTTCCTGGCGGTATGGCCCAAACATCAGATGGGTGTCCTAAGCCAATTGATCTTTGAACAGTCTGGGGAAAAAGATGGAGTCCTGTGCTGTCCACAGCAGAGGTGGCTGTTGCAGAAAGACAGGCATTTGAAGACTGTGACTTTAGCCATGGTCCTGAGCAGTGGGTGTACCGGACCAGTCCTGTCATGCCTCTATTTTCCTAAAAAAGAGGCCCAGAGACTGAGATAAAATATTGGTCTCCTGACTTGCCCGCATTGCTTAACAGCGCCCTTGCTAGCTGGCTCTGTTTTGGACCATCTCATCCCACTTTCTAAGGCTATGGTAAAGTGTCCTTAGTCATGTGGACACATGCCTGGCTGGCTTTCATACAGCAATATAGACATAGCTTGTGTGATTTGAAGAAAGACCTCCAGGAAAAATTGCTCTACCTGTCCCACAGCAAGTAATTTAATCCCAGCTCTTTTAAGCAATAATCACTCTTCATACTCCCTCTGATGAGTCAACTACTTAGTTCAGTGTGCAGGACTATGGTGAAGTAGGTCCTGCCCCTGCAGACATGAGGTCTCACTTGTCCATCCACAAAGAGGCTGGATTCTTGGGTGAGGACCCAATTCACTGCCAAGCCCAATTTATGTCTGCAGAGAAAGAGGCTGTTGCTCAGCAATTATTTAATACCCCTGATCCTGACATTGAAATTACATTTACTATCAGGTCTGTGAATCTGGCTGAACTTTGGGATCACATCATGGAGTGTGTTTCCATGCTTATTTTTCTTCAGTCAAATCAGCTACTGAAAGAAAAGGGAATTTTATCCGAGTCATTGCTGAATAAACCCTCAGGTCATGTTCTGGCACTCCTGCATATCAGGTACCTCTGTGCTGGTCCAGCAATCCTACTGCAGTTAGATTAGTAATGAGGACATGACCCCAGAAAACTAAAACCATCTGGGTCCTCATAAGTCTTTGCAGTTCTCTGAGATAAAGGCACCACTAAATAGTGAAAGTGCTAAGAACTTTGAAACAGTATTAAAGTTAGTATATTGTCTCTTGTCCCTTTTGTAAATCCCTGGATGGGATTACATGAAGAAGCCGACTTTGGTTTAATTGAGACATAGAAGAAGGCAGTGTTCCTCTGATGTTACTTTAATTACAGCAGAAGGAAAAATAGCAACAGCAGAAAGTACTTGAGTAGTAATTTCAGCAGGTGCATCAGCAGCAATAAGAAATCTCATTCTTGCTTATCATTGTCAACAGGGGGGAGATTTTTCCTTCAGCCCTTTGCAGTGAATCACCAGATCATCACAGATCAGTCCCTAAGTACTATTTCAATAGCATGAGTTTGGGAGACCAGCAATTTTCTGATGTACTCTCTTATCTGTTCATTTAAAAATGGCTATTTCCAGTGGATAATATGGGAAAGGAACTTCCTACATCCTCCTGGTGCCACCATAGACACATTATTTGGGGGGAACAATATCTCCCTGAAGTATACAGCACAGTGAAATTCAACCACTGCATGTCACCATGAAGAGTATGATGCCAGCCATAATAATTCCTGGGGGAACAAGAAACTTAAGGTGAATGTGAAGGTCAGAAACGTTTATTAATTGTGCCATTAAAAGAATGTTCATTTAGAATGCCTAGATTGATAGATATACGATAGGATAGTATTTCTTTAAAAGTCATTTATTTATCCATTTTCTTTAAGATGCCAAAGCACATATCCCTGATGAGAGAGAGCTTGACTGGTCACCAGAGATGAGCATTAAATAATGTTACAGGTTGGTACAGGCTTTAACAGCAACTAAGCGCAAGATACAGGCTCAAAATATCTTAGGTGGCTCTTTGGATTCTTCTAAGAGCTGAAATTACAGTTTTGGAGGATTGAAGTAATTTTCTTTTTTAAGCTCTAAAAAAATGATAAATAATCTTGTGTGAGGAAAAGAAAAGCTTTGCTATCCTTAAGAATATCTTCACAAAGCACACAGGGTGGAAAACATTTTAGCCATACACTTACACTTCTGCATAGCATTCTCTATGTCAGAGCTGCCTCAAATATATTTGAAGAAACAAAGTTATCGGTTAAAGAGCCTTTTTTCTTTTTATATTTTTTAAACAACTACAGTGTCTAGTGGGGTCTCTGAGCACTAGGATCCACTGAAATTATGAGAAATTTCTTTCTTTCTTTTTGAGATAAAGCAGTTTCAAGGCAAAAAAAAAAAAAAAAAAAAAAAAATAATTCAACATTCCTATGTTCCCATCTCTTTCCTGGTGTGGAAGCTAAAACCATATTGCACAGAAAAGGTAGTGCCTTTTGAGCAGGACGAGGACAGTGAGCAAGCTATTGATGTATTTCACAGAGCAGCTGATACTGCTGAAAAAGTCAAAATGTTGTTAATTCAAATGAATTCCCCTTCCTCCCCTAGTTTCAAGGCAAAAAAAAAAAAAAAAAGAAGTCAATAATTCAACATTCCTATGTTCCCATCTCTTTCCTGGTGTGGAAGCTAAAACCATATTGCACAGAAAAGGTAGTGCCTTTTGAGCAGGACGAGGACAGTGAGCAAGCTATTGATGTATTTCACAGAGCAGCTGATACTGCTGAAAAAGTCAAAATGTTGTTAATTCAAATGAATTCCCCTTCCTCCCCTGTCCTGGTACCCAAACATTTAATTGACTTGGCTGTAGCTATTCTGAAGTATCAATAAAAAATGTTAAAATGAGATTACTGGAAATGTTCTTTTAAATCTCTTGAATAACAGTGGGCAAAATAACCCAGGTTACACTTTTATAACACAGCATAGTGTTAAAGTTTGTTTACATATTACTCAGATTTCTCTAACCTGTATAACTAGTGTGTTCTCTGCACAAAAATCAGTGACTTATTTATTCAGTGGTGCCTGTGGGATGGAAGTAAATATTACATAGAAGGGCTGAAATGTGCAGTCCATATCACAAGAGTTCACTGGCAAAGATACCCATGAGATGGAATAGCTGTCATTTCTCTTGAAATCAGAGAGAAAAGATTACTGTTGGGATGGCTGAATTTACTAAATGACTTTTCAGTCTACTTGAATAAATTAATACTAAAGTGACCTTTAAATAGAGAGAAAGGCCTCAGATGAACACAACGTACTAATGTAGCGGGTTTCAAATAAAAGCTGGCATATTTGTGTCCCTGTCTTGAAGAAATTTAAGAGTTGTTTAAACTTTAGCTGTCTGTTTAAGCCTTTATTTGGATTGGAATACTTATTAAAAAAAGTTCTTATTTCTTTTTCCCTGCCTTAAAAATTCTGTATCACAAATGCATCATAAAAAACTTAGAGGTTAATAGCAGAACTATATATATAAAGTCAGAGCAAGTAGAACACAGCAATTGCTTAATTTGTCTCTTCCCACACTTATTTTAAAGGCTGATTATTTAACGCACTAGTTCAACATTATTAAGCATATTAAAACTTTACATAAAAATCATATGCACAGCATCTTAATGTATTAAAATAACAAGGGATTAAATCTGTCTGAAGTGGCTGGGGAGACATTTGCTTTATATTCTAAAATGAGTTTTTATGAGACTCCTACATGGGAATGAGAAGTTGGGTTAATGGCTCTTTTAAGTACTCTGGTGAACTAGTTTTAAAAACTACTGCTTACTTTGCAATCACCTCTGCATATCACAGCTTGCATTTTCATGCAATGCTTTCCTGTGACATGTTGCATAAGCCATTGGATTTTGCACTTTTTCGCCAAAAAATGCTTTGTGTGACTTGGGTATTAGACACCTTTGGCAATAGGAGAAGAATTATATTTCCCTGCAGCACAAGAAATTAAAATACAAATGCCTTTATTTTACAGTGTATATTAATTTGAGGCAGTGCATTTATCGGAAGGATTTGCACCAAAGTGGAATGGAGTCTGTCACCTATAGGCAGAAGCTTGGAGGTTAAGTTCAAGTAAGCATTTACAGATTTTGATGTTTCTACTTTGCTAGCGACTTACACACTTTCTGCTCTGCCAAAATTGGAATAGATGCTGAGCTTGTATGCTCAATTGGAGCAACTGTCCTTGAATATCCACAAAACCCACCCACCAGTCTTCATCCAAATTAGAAAATTCTGAAGCATATGGGGAAAAAGAAACAGTAACTTAACTTTTCTCATATTTATTTTTTTAAAGCAATTTCTTCATGAATGTGGGTGAGAATTACAGAGAATAAAAGTTTGTGGTTTTTTTCCTCCAGAACACATAGCTTCTGGAAAAAAACATACAAAGTTTCTGCAGACTGACTTCCCAACTTGTCTTGATTGCAGTACTCAAGAACCCTTGTATGTTCTCTATCCTTGTTTGGTCATTCCTTTTGTTTCTACATAAGTGCATGGGGTCGCATAGCTGAGATAAAGTTTGTTCTTTTGTTGTATGGTGATAGACAAGTTTCCCTAGTGTCGCATGGAACTAGGACAGCGACTGGGGTCACATCATGGGAGAGGTGCATCAGAATGTCTTTGGCAGATAAATATCTGCCTAGAGTGTAAGAACTAAGTGCCTTGGTATTTTCTAAAGATAGATCCCAGCTTGATTTTTAAAGTAGTTGTAAGCTCATGAGAAGATATAAGTGTGTAACTACCAGCTGGCTGTTCTGGACCCTGTTTGAGCTCTCTTTCTGCATGCCCTACGTATTGAGGTTTCTAACATGGGGTCTAGATTCTGCTAAAATCCTAGTTTGGATGGACCCTCAACTGCCTGTCTTGGCACAGTGTGCCTAGGACCTGCTGACTGCGCACACACCAGCAACAGGAACAGCGAGGGAGAGGCTGGACCATGACAGAGATGTTTTCTTCCTGGGTGCTATATCTGAGGTGACAACTGCACATGTAGAGGGGCAGTTTGTTCTCCAGAATGCTACTCCTCTGGCCCTAAAGAACACGCAATGAGTTGATTTCTTGAGTTTGTCGATATGTTTTCCCTTTCCTGATAGAAATAAAGAGACTCTAGCTGACTGAAGGAAGAATTTCTAATAGGTATATCCCTTTAAAATGAATCACCATTGGCAAAGCTCTGATGATGAAATACACAATTTTGTTCAATATATGTAAGCCAATTCTCACCAATTTAACATTGTTTAAATGGGAATTATATCCTTCTGCCTCCAGGCAGACCTGTAAAATTGAATGGTACAATTAGAGCTACAGGACACATTCACTGGTTGGTTGCAATCAAGATAAGGCTTGGACAGTATGGTGGTTTTTAATTTGCAAAGTCTATGAATTCCTTCCCTAAGGGTCTGAGAAATGGAACCATGAAAAGGATTTTGTTAGTACGCTTAAATTCACAATATATCTCCACTGGGAGGTTTTTAGAGGTCTGCAAATTGAAAAAGGTCGAAACCAAGCTGCATTAGATCATTATATAAAAAGAGGGACAGAAGGAGGGAAGAAATACATAAAAATAGGTATTTCAAAGCTTTATTTGAAAATCTGGGCCCTTTTTTTGAAACATAAAAGTGTACAAATTAGGAAGATGATTATTGTGTGTTCATAGGTATCAGAAGAGCGATTGGTCCAGTCTGCACTTGTTAAATGAAACAGACTGTCTAGAGAGGGCCAAAGGCCTGCCTGGGGGGAAAGGGAGGGAGGTAGAGGAGGGAGAGGAAGGCTGACCACTGGCTGACTACTGGTGTCAGCCTACCTACGAACAACCTGAATATTGTTGTGATTTAATTGTTTTGTAATTGCTGTAGAGTTAATTCATTTAAGCCTTGGAGAAGTGCCTTTGTCATTTTAAATCTAAATAAGTCCCTTCATCCACGAGGGGAAAATGCAGTATTTTGGGGGGGGTGGCTGCATTTTTTGAAAGCTTGGGCACTTAACTGAATCTCCAGGTGGAGAGCTTTCATGCTGCAGTTCAGTACCAAAAGCAAAACTCTTTTATATGACAGCAGCACTGCCCTGGAGGTGCCTTTTCTGCATAATCAAGGCAGCATGACTCAGCCTTCAGCAGTCCCTCTCCTGGCCGAGTGTGTGAACAGCTATTCCTGGAGCTCCAGGAGACACTTCCTTTATTTTATCCTGATACTTAATTGCTTTTTGCTGCAGAAAGGCATATACCCTAGCTCCAAGCTTTACGAACGCCCCGCTACATTTATCATTGCATTTTCTGCTTTAAAATAAGGCTATTTTGTTTTATAAAATCAGAGAATAACATTTTGCACAAACTTTTCTGTATTTCTGGTACTTAATTCTGGATAAGGAACTGGAAGTGAGTTAATAGTGATTGCAAGCTGCTCTGTTAACTGCATGCCATATAACTAACAGATGAAAGTCTTTGCAAACTGTTTTGTTCTCTGTATTTAGTCTTACCTATTTATCTTATTTTAACTAATCAAAGTTGAAAAGAAGGCTTTAGATTTAATATTGGGGAAAACATACCCTTGTAAGAAAGGAAGAGAGGGGGGATTCCTGGTCATTGAGAATGGCTTTGTCAGATGATCATGTTGTAGGAAATCTGTGAATGTAAAATCCAGCTTTAACATAGGAAAACAGCAGTATCCGGCCCAGCTAGTAAAGAAGCTTTTTCAATGGAGTAAATGCTTCTGTCTCTCTTCCACCTCTGTAAAACCGATTTCTGCTAAAAAGCATTTGTGTTCTACATTTTCTTGTTTCAATGACATACAACTCTATGTCCAGGTATTTCTGAACCTCTGGTTTCTACATTTAGCCCTAGATATCAAAGTTCCTAATTGAATTTGTGAGATAATTTTCTTTCCTTATTATGGTCTTCCATTAACCTCTCTCATTTATCTGAGATTTATTATCTATTCTTTGCTCGCCAGTGGCTGGAATATACTTGCCATTAGCTCCTGAAATATCTGGGTATGGTAAGAGGGGTATGGATTCTAATCACATTAATTCTTAAATGACTTTGCTAACCTTTTTCATTAATTTTTTACTTTCTTGATCCCTTTTGGGATGGAGATGAACAATGCATATCTGCTTAATTAAAATCAGGCCTAATCAATGACAGTTTTGTAGTGTGTATATATATATAAATACATACATATAAAAATCATAGCTCACTGATGGAGATAGAATAAATTTGAGGGAGTAGTATTTAAAACAAATTACAGTGATATTTTTAGGACCAGCAATTCTTACTGTACAGTAAGATTATAGTAAGATGTTATATTTTTAAAAATATTGTTTTAGAAATACTTTGGCACTTTCATAAAAATACTCTCCCGTTCAGCAGAAATCTCCACACTTGATCTTCACCCATGCATACATTTTCATGAAACTTGAGAAACCTTCCTTACTTCTGATTTACGTAAGCACTTACTTTACCCTTCTGAGGCATTCAGAATATATGTTTTTAGAAAATATACAAGTGTGATGAATCCATGTTCAGCATTAAGGGAAAAATCCTAGGCTTATTAAACAAGGGAATGAGCTGTACTCTGTTCCCTGCATGCTTAGAAAGAAGGTAGAGTTTGTCTCAGCTAGCTAAAAAATAAAAAAAAAAAAGAAAACATCACTTGGCATTTAAAAACGCTAGAGTAGATATCGTAAACATTTAGCGTAATAAAAATGCTCACCCAACTTATTTTAATACTGTATCTTTTCCTCAACCATAACCAGCTGACAGAGTGAGGTTGCTAGGGAAAGGGCAGGTTTCATGTGTATGTATGAGAGGGAATCAATTTACATTATTTGTGCTACTAAAATACAGTGATCTTCCAAGACAGGTCTGTCCAAGAACTGGACAGAGGTGGTATTTCAGTATCTGTGAAATAGAAATTATCATTGTTGGCAGACTGATATTCATCAAAAGTGTCTGTATCATGATAAAACGGGCTTCTCAGTTTTGTTCTCTGATTTTTATAATGTTATAGCTATCATTAAGTAGCATTTATCTTTCTTTTATCACTAAGCAATAAGTGCTGAAACATGCAAGATGTATAGAGGGAAAACACTTTACTCTGTCGCTGCCTAAAGCTTTCCCAGTCAATGCTCTTTCAGTAGACTGTATCATTGAAGATGATGAAAGAGGTGTTTCCAGTCAATACTTTCAAAGTTTAAATGAAGAGTGAAAAACGTGTCCTAAAATAGCAAACATCCAGAAAAGGGAGATCTCTGTTCAAACTGCTGCTTCACTCCCTTTTGCTTACCAGCTGCTGTGTTTGTCCCTCTCAGCCTCCTGTTGCAGCTGCTCCATTTTGCTAGAAATGCTCGAATTTCTTGGCTACAGGTACTCAGACCTGCGGATACCCACACCTTTTGTCCTTCAATGGCAATATCTCTTTTTCACTTTGCTGTTTGCTAGAGACATTTTACCGCAGCTTCATTTCTCTCTTTGCCCCTCTTTCTTCAGCCTTCATTACAAGGCACAACAAGATGAGTCTCGTCTTTCACAGTGCAAGTAGCCCTGCTGTTTCAGTGGCCCTTTTGGACACATCTTCCAAGTTTTAATTCCTCCTTCCCACACGCCAGCTTAAAAACTGATTCTTAGTATTCCTGACAGAGTCACCAAGCCTGCTATACAGAGGTGCTAAAGCTTTATTTCGCTTGCAGAAAACTTCCTGGTGTGTCCTAGGATCGCATTTGCTTTACGGTGCTGCTTTATACCAGTGATTCAGAACCATTTTTCTTCTCTGTTTCTGATTAATGAACACTGAATTTAGCAATACCATAAAAGCATTGCTACTTACAGACATGGGACACGCTGTTTGCTGAAGACACTGCCACAGTGGAGCAGCCACCAGGCACACCAGTAAGGGGAAGCTGGCTGGCCTGGACCCCTGCACACGTTCCTTCAACAATCTCACTGCATCCATGGGCCCTATGCATAGTGCAGTAGTAGTGGTCACTATCTCCTGAGTAGACTTTGAGGATCTTAAGGAATCTTGCCCTTCTACAAATACAATGAGAGCTCTTCCTTTCTCCTTCCTATCACTCTGTACACACAGATTTATTCTTATTGCTCTTGCCTTTGATGTTTCATGCCTTCTGAAAAGAATGTAGTCATTCACGAGGTCTTAACTACTCAAGGACATAAATGCTGCATTTTAAACTGTTACCCTTGAAGTCTTTGAACTACCTCCAATTCAACATTAATTTTCCTGGGTTACTCGCCTTGAGTTAATTAGTTCTCTGTACTGTCTGCCCACATCTTTGATTTGTTTTAGAGGTTTCCTTACTTGCACAGAAAAAGATTTCTTCTTACTGCATGTGAGTGAAGTGAAATAATGGTCTTCAGTATTCTGCAAGATTATTAATTCAGGAAGTTGAAAATCATATTGTCATTCTCTATGGGGAAACCTATTATTATATCACCATTAAGTACTGATTAAATATACATTGTCCTTGTATAAATATATTATGCTAATAGTCCTTCCATGATCTTATAATACTTCAGGATTATTCCAAAACCAATAGGTGTAGAAAATCCCTTTTTTTTGAATGGATAATACAGTAATTTTCCTCTATGTAGTCCATCAGATAAGAGGTATAGGAGAGAGATTGTGGAGCATAGGCCAAACTTTGGATTCACAGTATATTTCACAAAAAACTGTATGAACATCTTAAAGTTTTTAGGAGGACTCACCTTGATACAGCCAGTATAGAGTAATCTGCAGACAAACCTGAATTAATAGCACTAAAACCACAGCAAGCTGAAGTTACCTCCCCCCATGTGTTCACCCTGCCATCTCAAAAATGCCAATTTTATTGAGCAACTTTTAATAACTCACACTGCCAGATTCCACACTGTTAACAGAACTGGAGCTACTTCAAAACCTCCTCACATTTCTCAGTACCTCCCAAGTAACTGCAGTATAGCAATGCTCTCACTCAAGCATAAGTTCATTCAAATATGGCACAGGTATTTGGGTGGAATAATGTGATAGTTCCTGCCATTCTTCTGTGAAAGATATCCAAAGCACTCACCTTCAAATCAGTCTCTGAAGTGATAAGAGTCTTGGAAAGAATTATGGGCCCTGTGGAAGTCAAGAGCATTGATTTCAGTGTGACTGGGATTTTTACACTACAGCTTGGTTTGCCGGATGACTGGAATGCAGCAATACATAAGAATTTGAGGAGACATAGTAACAATATGCAATTGGATGCACGTGATTAGGATTAGTATTTTTAAAAGAGAAAGAATTGTTGTGCATTTGAGAGACTCAAAGTACAAAACATATAAAGCCATGAAAATTGCAAGGAAGCAGAGATTATTTAAATAATGTGTGGGAATAGTATCCAGGATCAACTTACATTTGCTCTTTCATTTTTAGCAAATAAAAGCATATTGTGTCATTTGAGAATTACATGGCTTTACAAGTATGGTTCATGCCTTTTGAGACACGTGTTTTCGGCACTGTTGGTATATTAGTGAAGTACAAAATTCTTCATTGCAAGAATATTTTTTCAGTTTCTTTTAAGTGAGGGAACAGCAAAGACTCGTATTCCATTTAAAATAACATACACAAAATGAAATGAAAAGTACTGAATAACATTTCACTTTGAAATATTCATTTTTCCATAGTGTTTATGATGTAACAGAGGAGCAACTGGAAGGCTGTGAATTGTTGCTTAAGATGGAACAGGCTGATAGAAAAGGCAGGAAGCTGTGAAAAAAATCACCCTGAAGAAGGAAGGCAGTTGGGTAAGAGGGATATATTTAAAGAAATAATTCTTTATGGTCTCTTTGGATAGCTCGATCCATTTGAATTTTGTTTTGGGGAGGGGGGGCTGCTGTTTTGTTGGTTTTTTTTTTTTTTAATACAGAATAAGAATGAATTTGAGGAAACACTGTGTTTATACCTGAATTAAAGATTGGCCTGCTGCTGTGCAGAAAAAATGAATTTAATACCCACATTTCCTGAATGTGCTCGTGGGGGTGTGGATTAAGCAACACAAAACCAGGGAAGCAAATTGTTCTCTGCAATCCAAACTACTCCAGTGAAAATATGTGAAAGCTACAAGTGTGCCAATTTGGGCTGCAGGTACATCTCTAGCAGAGTTGTATAAACAGTGCACAAAGACTACTTTGCATATTTTCTTCAATTTTTTGCATGTAGGCTGTTGGTGTTTTTTGGCAGACTGATCTCTTAGTTGAATGTCTATTATAATGTAGTCTTTAGGCTCAGAGCAAGAGAAGGGTCCTTATACAAACAGAACCCCCTGCTAAGTCCTTTAAAATTTCAAAAATTAAATAAGACTCCATTCAGCTACAATTCTTTCCTTGAAGAGGAACTGTGATTGAGAATTGTAACAGCCATTTACACTTCCCTGTGGAAGTAACCCTGCTGGGCAAATACATAATTTGAAAAACCCAAGAATAGTCAAGGATATGATGATGATATGAGGTTCCTGTTAAACTGTTGCCTGTAATAAATGGGAAGTAAATGAGAGGAGTGGGAATTCTGTGAAGAATGTGGAGTTGGAAGTTGGAGTTACGTGACTTGACAAATTAGATAAAAAAGACTTTTTTTTCCCTTTGTGTCTTTTGCATCCCATATGACTGCTCCTCTGCCTCTGGTGTTTTTGAGAAGAGATTCAGGCTGTCGTAGGGAGACCCAGCACTGGGGAAGATCTTGCTCTGGCTAATGGACGTGCTCTTGCCTGCTTTTTATACAGCGGCAATTTGGGGTTAGCTAAAAGCTTCCTTCATGTGCTGCAGCACTACGTTCCCCAGGAAGGGGGGCAAGGAGCTGCTGGAGCCACCCCTGTGCCCCCAACACAGCATTCCAGCAAAAAAAGGGACTTGTAATGCAATGCACCAGATCAAGCCTCTGAAGCCAGATGGTGCAATGAGAAAACTGCGTGGAGGGCCACCAGGGAAGAGGGGACAACCTGTCGCCCTGTTCCCAAAATGTGGCAAGCAACTTTGTCCACCCATGCCAGGGTCTGGCCAGGCCTAGGTGAGGACCTGTTCAGGTTCTTAGTTAAGACAGTAGGGACCATCAGCAAGAGTTCACACCACAAAGCCAGGTACCACAGAATCAGTTAGAAAGGACATAACAAGTTCTCTCTTCTCAAATAATCTTGGTGATGTTTAATAAACTCTTGCCCTGGGCACTGCTTTTTGTGTGGCAGATTTGAATGGCACCGTCCAGAGCTTTTGGGCAACACAATGCTTACTTTGTAGATGGCAGCATAATATTTTGCTAGCAGCCGCTCAGTTGCTCTCTCGAGTCAAGCAGTTGCTATCCAGATGCTTGCAAGTACAATATTGTGTTGACACAAACTATCTGCCATGTGCAACTATTTATACATTCTCACTATGTTAGTGAGATATGAGGGCAGCTCTGTTTTTCCTTAAAAATCCTTTTGCGCTTAACAGGCAGATTTGACTCAGTACCGTGCAAATTAATATTACAATGCAGCCTCGTTTTCTCCCCCTTTACAGCATGGACAGCTATTGCTTTGGATTCCCCTAGTGAGTCACCTCTATTTCACTGGTGATTCATTGCTTGAAAGGAAAGGAAGGCAAACCAGGCCTGTTTACACCAAGTGTCATCCATTTATCTGGTTATTTACTTATTTTAGCCCGAGGCATTCTCAAAGCAATGGAATGCGGCTGGACTGAGAGCTGCAGAAGACTGAGGCTTTTTTCCAGGCCCTGGGCTGTTCTTGGCACCAGCATATACAGAAGTGAGTAGAGATGAAATGGAGAACCATCGTTCACGTAAAGATCCCTTGCACTGAAGCATGGAAGAGTGGGGGAAGGATTTATACTGCCAGCTTAGATGCGTGCTAGGAGCATTCTGGATATGTGCATCCTTGGGTACTTCAGCCTCCTCCAGCAGAGCTAGTTGAGAATCCATCTAACCAGCTCCTCAGGAGCTGTGATGGTTCTCATCTGCCCAGCTAGGGAGCTTCCTGACCTCTCCATCTGTTGGTGCAGCAAGGGGCAATTTAGGAAACTGCAATACTTGGAGCAGGTTCTGAAATCTAGCAGTTTGTTTATGCAAAAGTCTTTACTATGATTTAATTTTCATTCTGCATAATATGTCATCTTCAGAGTGCAGAAAAGCTGAATTCTTCTTTTAAATGTATAAAAATACTATAATGGCAATTACTTAACCCAGATATGTTTATAAATAGCTCAATGTTTTTGCAAAATGTGAGCAAACTGTCACAGGCTACAGCTACATCCACAAGCAATTATGTGGTTTATGATTTTTTCTAAACAACATGGGGTTTAGCACAACACTCTTCCTCCTAAATCTTACTCTCTAGACTCCATAGACAAAGAAGCTACATTTGTGTCGACTCTGTAGGGAGCAATGTGATTTTTTTGTTGTTCTTGTTGAATCTAGGCAAGACATTTCATGTTAGAACTGTCTTTGGCTTATTTGTTGTTAGTGATAGAAGAACACCTTCGCGTGTGTTTTAGCTAACATTAGTCACAGACAGGAGGAAACTCTTTGAAGTCCCGGGAGGCAGGATCATTTTTAAAATGCAGATTTTTTGCCACCCAAGATAAGGTAATCTTGGATCAGCAACAAAAGCTTTCCTGACTAGGAGCAGTTATTGGACAGACTGCTAAATGAATTCTAGCCATTCTTTTAAGCAGTTCTGAAATTAGGGCAAGGGCTGAATTTTTTTATCAGGACTTCAGAAAAGCATTCCTTTTTCTTTTAAAATTCAAAATTTCAATTCCTTCTTTCTAGGAATAAAAAACCCCATGATTTTTTCTGCTCGAAATCTGTCACTGCCAGAACTGCCAATTTCAGCAGTTTTCAGGCAATCTGAAGGTCTGTATTGTGCTTTTTATTCTAGAGTGACTTGTGCTTGTTCACAAAAGACAGCACCCTTTAAACCAGTTTCTCTGGAAAACTCGTCCCTCAGTAATCCCTTTGTTTGTCATTCTATATTCCATTTAACTTTCTGCTTGATTTACTACTCTTTCATGCTACTGACTTTCCAAAAGCAGAATTTAATTAATTAATTAAATATTTTAGATAGAAATATCACTGCTCAGTTGCGTCATCTGCCTACAGACTGCATTATGGCGGGGGAAAAAGACATGCAGAAGCACATCTCAGAAGTCGTCTGAGGCCTTGAGGCTTAGGCAAGTCCATTGGTCATTGATAAATTCAGGTGCATTGAATATCATTTAGGGTGGCCAAAGGTGAAAAGGGGAGATGAGGCCTTTGCAGAAGCAAAGGCAGGCATTGACGAATGATTCCTGGTATTTCCAGATTGCAAAGTCACCACATGGCAATTTTGTGGGCAACACAAGGTGGCAGAAGTCTAATGTCTCTCCTTTCTTTGTATTCCTGGAAAAAAGGTTGATCATAACTGGCCCTACATCTGAATATCAATCCCATTGTAGCAATAGAAGAGCACTCATCTTTGAACTTTAAAATATATTCAAATAGAATGAACCTCAAAGTAGGCCCATGTTGTCATGTTGAATTTTAGAAATGCTGAATATTTCTATCCCTGTAATAAACAAGCTCTACTTGCCCCAAGCTGGACAATTGGAACATGAAACATCACAAATCTGTGTTGCTTTACACGAAAAATGTCTTCAGAGTCCAAGGAATACTTGAGTGAACAGCTGAAAGATAAAATAGACTATATTTGTACAAGTAACACAAATGTAAAGACGTTTATGAAATGATTTAACATATATTTGCATTTTATGCATTCTGTCTTGTCTATCCAGAGCAAAGGTCTTGTTTTGCTGTAAACTTACTTCCAGCCTGCTGTGATATGTGAGTTCCCCATAGGTGCGAAAAGAAAACAGGAATTTGCAGCTGAAGAAAACTATCGCTTTTTATAAAGGCAGATCTCCCCTTCCTCTCACTCAAACCAAGAGTTACAAGCCAGTTCTATTTATCTGAGCTTTCCCATCCCAGCCGGTGTGTGTATTGCATTGCCCTCTGCTGCTCACTTTACATTTGTCCCATCATGGAAGACCTACTCTAAAAGGATGATGCAACTCTCACTACTCCCGATAGAAAGCCAAGACTCTTCGCTCATTCTTTCTG
Organism: Egretta garzetta; assembly: GCF_000687185.1. Taxonomy (NCBI): domain Eukaryota; kingdom Metazoa; phylum Chordata; class Aves; order Pelecaniformes; family Ardeidae; genus Egretta; species Egretta garzetta. Next base: position 57,831 of record NW_009260073.1, read on the forward strand.
TAGATCTCAGTGTATTTGGAGAAGACTAAATCCTGGTGTGGGTTTTAAGGTTCAGATTTGGGGGAAGTATAATCCTGGGAAAGAAAAAACACTCATAAAATAAAATACGTAAAATAGGAAAGCTCATTTCAATGCCCTGTTCTGCTGAATTTCCCAGTGCACTTTGGAACTTGACTTAAGGCTGATTACACACAGCTGAAATAAAGCTGGCACTGGCTGTTTACTCCTGCTCTTCAGTCAGGCAGTCTGTATGACAGAGCTTCTGAATGAGCACAACTCTTCCCAGTCCTGCAGTGTCACAGTTAGACAGAAAACCCTGAAGATCAAAAGTTGCTCGGGCACTTACAACAGTGAGCACCGCAAAAGGCCAGAAGATTTTTCTTGCTTCCTTGTTTATTATGCCAGCATCTACTGTTGAACAGTGCATTTCAAAATAATGTCACCTCTCTGAGGGATTTGGGGCGCTGTTTTGGAGAAAGCCAGTGACTAGAGGGGTTTTGGAGACCTGAGTCGTCTTTTCTTGCAGAAATCTTATTTCCGTCATCAGTTCAATGGGGCATAATGTGGAGCTGCTCCTGAAAGGAGCCAGCTTGTCCTTTCTTCTTGCTCAGATTAGCGTTCACGTAGCTGCATGATGAACTAGTCTAGGGACTGACTTGGTCAAAAACTAACTCTCCCTTCAACTTTTTGTTTTGTCATGATTCACTAAAATAAAATAAATGTTTAAAATTACATAGGCACTGCATCTTGGTTATGTATCTCGAAGACATGAATGGTTAACTATTTAATTCTTATAAATCTACATTTTAGAAGGATAGTCTTTCCAATAAGGAATACTATATTGTCTGAGATATGTTTTATGCCTTTTTAGAGATGAAAGCATTTAGAAGAAGCATACTTTATATTTAAAAAGTCCACTGCTATATCACATATAAAAATTTCTGCAATATCACTTCGATTTTCATATATATCCATCACTTTTTTGCACCCCAATGATGACTGGTTTTATTCTTACAGCTAAGAGTGCTGCTGGCCTAGATATAAGGGTGAGGATCGTTCTCAGGCAGCACAAAGTATATTATGATTACCTTAATCTACCAAAATTTTTGTCTGGAACTAGTATGCTGCAGAACATACCCCAGATCAGCATACTGTGTTAAGTTCTGTTTGGCGTTCCTTGATAATGTCCATGACAGAAAATGTTTACTGCCACCTTCCTAATGGCTACAAATGGGAGGTTTTTGAGGTTTTGAGCAATTTATTCTGCCTGAAGGATGGAGTAACTTTGTCATCTAAATTATTCTTTCAAGCAAAGTGGTAAAGGAAACATTTAATTTACTATTTTGCAATATGGAGAATGACTTGCCTGGGCTTAAAGTCTCCTGTGACTCCATTACCTCTAAACTGGAAGAAGGGCTTACGAAATGTCACATACTTGCCCTGCTCACAGACTCTTTCCAATCTCACAAAGACTCACAGAGTCTTTCCAATCTCACAAAGGTGTTGTGAAACACCGTTTGTAAGTGTGTACAGAGCTTTGAGAAGGGGAATAATAAGATTGTAAGGTCCTTCTTTTAAGATACTTTAAATATCAAAATAGGGATTGAAGTCTAGTTATGTATTTCAGCAAATATAGCAGAAAAGAAATGAAACCTTTTAAGTAAAATAATTTGTTTATACTTTGAAAATAACAATTTGTAGACCTGCTGCCTTCCAGTGGACTGTTTCGAGTCCTATTCAAACCAACGGCATGACTCCCTACCTCCTAAGGCACTTGTGTCAGGACTCCAGAGAGTCTCACAAACCCAGGTGATGTGTTGGACGCCGCGCATGACTCAGAGCTCACTGAAATTCAATGATGAATGACAGCATTCAACACCACTCCGCAAATAATAACGCAGAAAGGAAGAGAGAGTTCCCTGTTGACTGTGCACCTGAGGGGGCTCAAGTAGCTGTTTCTAACCAACAAGAGCTAACACATCCAGTCTGTGTGAGCCATGCATGCACGTAACCCAACAAAACAATAAAAACCCAGCAATACCACCCTTTTCTCCTCAAATGCTATCAGCAGCATGGGTTCTAAGGGCGTGGGACTATCACGGAGAACATTCTCTCTGATATCAATTATATTGCCCCTGATCTCTCACACACTGCCTCAGTAAGCTGTCCCTGTGCTCAGCCTCCCTGTGATTTGGGATGCCCCACAGGGCCGTCCAACTTGTTTGAGAAGGGGAATGAGGAGTTATTTTCAAGTTTCTGACACTTTTAAGGTAGGTGGTTTATCTGAAGTGTGACTTCAATGCATGAAGCTATGGTAAATCTCCGAGAACATCGCAGGTGATAATTGTGATTAAAGCCTAAAACCCAGCACATTTTTCTGGGGGAAGGCTTTGAGCACAAGCTCATTATAAATACACACCTACCCCGTGCAGCTGTTGAAGAATGACAATATGCTATCACAGCAACGGGAAGCCACCATGACTGCTTTCCTTAACAAACGTGTTTTTCTATGTTTTGGTGCAACCCACATACAAAGGTTAGATTCTAGTGTTGGTATTATGGTTGCTTGAAGTGTCTTTTGGGAAGGAATGCCATGAATATCTGTGGAAAAAATTATTCTACTTCTATTAGGTAATGAATTTCACATAAGAATAAATCACAAAGGCTCTTCATTTTATATGATTTTTTTTTCTGCATATATTGATCTTTGTGAAGTCACCCTTTCTTAGAACAAGTAGTTAAAAATAGTTTTCTTTACTGTGAGGGTTGATCTTGCCTTTAGTATCAGCTGTTAATTTGCAATGCATGGGGACTTGCAGGCAGATCCAAAGAAGCCTTTAGATTGACTATAGATGCTTAACTGATCAGATAATGGAGAACTGTGAGCAGAGCACATTTTCACATCTGGACAGGGGAAGATGAGGGCCTTGTACCTTAGACGTGGCCAGGGTTAGATGGCTGCTGAATGAGCGTTCTTCGGACTTCAGTTTTTGCACTTGTGCCTTTATCTTTGTAATTTCCCACAGTTTGGGCTGTCATCCTAGAGGTTATTTAAAAACAAAGAAATCCAGCTTGTTCCCTCTCTCTTCCCAGTCTTCCTGCAAGTTATGAAACATGTCAAAGTTGGAAGTAACAGATTGTCTTGATGGCCCAAGCACTTTTCTTCCTTTTGTCTCTCATGCTCTGCTGTGGAGTCACTAAGCCACTAGAGAAGGAAAACAAGGGCACCTCCAGTTGCAAGCAGCAACACTTAGGAAGCAGGAAACAAAGGAAGAACGGTGGGAAGGAAAGTAGGAAAAAGAATCCCCCGTTGTTTGTTGTTGATTCTATAGTCAACCTAATAAAATAATGTTTTTCTTTTCTTTTTTTTTTTTCCTTCTTTTTTTTCCCCCACCATGTCTGTGCATGCAATTTCACACGTTCACTTTGGAACTGGTAATGATTCAGAAGCAAACTTCAGCAAAACAACTTCAGCCAAAATGCAACAAGCAGGTATGCCAGTGATGTTAAGAGGATAATTGAGAGCTGTGTTTTCTGCCATTAACAGATTGAAAGGAAAGGAGATGGAAAGAGATTGGTTAAAAAAAAAAAAAAAAAAAAAAAAAAAAAGCTGTGATGTTATGGCTGGTGTTATTTAATTAATTCTCAGTTAACAATGCAAAATGAGGGTACGCTAAATATAAACCCTTATCTTTTAATTGTCAAGCCTGTCCTGATCTACTTGCGCCGAAAACCCTAAAACCAATGGGAACGAAACCTAGCAGCGGGGCAGCCCCTGCCGAAGAAGGACGGGGTGTGAGGCAGGCGGGCGAGGGGCTTGAGAAGGCAAAACACCAGCGAGTAAGGCGAGCTGAGCAAGAACCGGGAGGTTTGTTTCCTCGGCTGCCTGCATCCTGAGCTCCCCTTACATGACAGACTTCCCTTCTCTCTGCATTTCAATTAGGCTGTGCCAATGGGCAAGTGGGGAAAGGAATATTAATGAGGCAGCCTCGGAGCGAGGGCGGGCACCGGGTGCCGGTGATTATTCCCACCGCAGGCCGGGAAGGGCGCAGGGGTGGTCGGTTGGCTTGTGCCCCATCAAACCCCTACTTAACAGGAGGCGATTAAAAGGTTGAGAAGGGCCACGGAAAATGTCGCTCCTCGCCCCGGGGATCGCTTATCGCC
>NW_009260073.1:62622-151894 GCF_000687185.1 Egretta garzetta
CGCCCGCCCCCCCCGGCTGCGGTGCGCCGTAGTGAGGCGAGGAATGGTTAAACCCCCATCTTTTTATACATACGGTTTTTATTTTTTGTTCCTTTTCGTCTTGGGGCTTTCAGCTTACGGAAAAGGAAAGCATCTGATGCGTCTGCTCACATGCCACTTTTGATCATGCGTTGCCTCTTTGCACAGAGCAGGATCGTTGGGAAAGATGGAGATACAATAAGTTGCTAGGAGTGAAAAGTGCTGCAGAAATCCGGTGGTTTCCTTTCTCCGCTGAAGTGACATATTTTTCCTCGGGTTAAGTTGAAAGCGCTGCTTGGCAGAGACTGACTGTAGCTGAGAGTGGGGTCTGTGTTTTTCTTGCACGGTTAGGTTTTGCAAAGAGCAGCGATGAAGAGGAAGCTGGCACTCTCCGAGATGCAGTTGGTTCTTCTCGTTTTATTGGTGTGGCTACCAACAAGGTGAGAGGATGTTTAATTTTGCTCTTCGGTACAAACATGTATGTTAATGATCTGCTCAGGGTAAGCTCGTGTGAGAGGTTAGAAAAGTATAGTATGTAGTAATGTAATTAAAAAACCTTTCTTGGCTATTTGAATGCAGTATTACATAGTTGCCAGAGCAAATGCAGTAGAAGGTAGTGTAGGGACCATATAAACCTAATCTATCGTCCTTAAACAGTTTGTGAATTGGTGCTTCATTTCACCGTTAAAAAAGATAATTCCTTTAAATGCCTTACTGGATCGTAAAGATTTATTGGAGTTACTGTATCACTGTGATTCTGTACCATATGGAACTGTTAAGATGGAGAAATGAAGTCAAATAGCAAATCACAGTCTCTAAAATAATGCTCGCATATATTTTAATACGGGCATGCTTTTTTTTTTTTTTGGTCTTTTTTTTGGTCAACATAACAGAATTCAAAATGATACTTAAGCTTCAAACCTCTAGGTGGAGATAGCATACAACTTCACAATCACAGATAATAAAACAATAGGCTCATTTATTAATCAACTTTTCTTATGTTGTTTAAAGTTCTCTGTTTCTAAAGTGACAACATGAGAGTAAGTGATTGTAATCATGTAACAGTTTTGTGTTGCCCACAGTCCCTAAACCTGCGATTAATTGTAGTTTGTAACTTCGGTTTGCTTGCTTTGGTTCCGACTGCAGTAGGTCTTGTCCTAATGTGGTAAGGGTCGTAAGCTAAATAGTGCAAGTTTCCTATGATTTAAGTCTGCATTTATTTTCATCTATTTCCTAGTGAACAAAATATTTCCTGAAACTATGTTTCCTATTTCACTTTATGCCTGCCTATGGTGCAGTATTAGTTGAGTCACAGTGGGCCAGATCCTGCAAGCCCTACTCAAGTGAGTAATCTCACTGACGTCAAAGAGACTACATGCGTAATTAAGGAGTTTATGCCTGAGTAAAGTTTACAGGATTCAACCCTAATTTGATATGGTTGCATGATCTAATTTTTCAGTGGTATCCTGAGTTCAGAAAAATGTTGTATCTCAAAAAGAAGCTTAAAAGAGACAGAGACCTACAGTACAGAAATACATTTTAAAATTAAAAAAAATGAGCCATCCAGTAATTAAAATTAAGAAAAAACTCACACATCGGTAAAATCACACATGACATTTTGGTATGCTCCTTGGAAGTTACCTGATTTTGGTCGATTCTATGGTTTATGTGATGGATAGCACAGACTGCAATGATTTACATTTAAGTACTTCCTCCATGCTGTTGAATTGGGGACCAACATAAAGCTCCGTCTTTAATAATTTTGTAGCTTGCTTTAGAGAAAATGTCACCCAAACCTACTTCTGGTTTTGGAGGAGGAGGAAAACATGCTTGGTTTTTTTGACATTCAAAATGCCTTGATTGGTAGTTCATTTAGAGATGATAAATACTCAAAACATTTCAGGTTAAAAATTTAGATGGCTGAAAAAGGCACGAATGATAATGTGTGTAGCATATGCTGCTTCACCTCCTTGATACTAATATTCTGCTATTAAGCAGGTAAGACTGATAGGCTCGTGCATTTCACATGCATGGTGCTTAAAATTGTTGGCACAGTAACATTTGCATGTTTAAGTAAGGCTTTCTGCATGGGAGCGTTTCCCCAGTACGCAAAACCTTTGGTCTGGGTGTCCAGGTCTGGGGGGAGTGTGCAGCACCACAGCTGGCTGGGCAGCAGATTCGTGTTCCAGCCCCTAGTGTTTTCCACAGAGCTATGACCCATAAAGGCTGTAACATCTCTTTCTTTATTGGGGATGTTTGAAACCATCGATGATCTATAGATTCTTCTTGACATTTCATTTATGATTTTTTTTCTGCCCAACTTTTATAGGGTTTGTCTGCATCTAGTGGAACATCAGATAGCGCTTTTTGTAACAAAATAGCTTTTTAGAAACATGAAGGCTATCCATGGCTATCCTGCAGCTTGCTAGTCAGCATCCTTGTTCCCACCCACCAAATACTGACATCAGAGGACTCCCTGAGCATGATCGCTGGAGTTTTCCCTCATGTTAGTTCTTCTGGTCATGTACATTACATGACCATTGGGTGGAAGCATATCCACAGGATTTATCCAGAGATAGAGTATACTTAGGTGAGGACAGACAGGATAAAGCTGGAAGGAGACAATTTTGTCCGTGGGAACCTGGGTTATCAGTCCAGGAGTGACATGCCACCAAGGCCTGGGAAGCTCGTTTAGGTTTTTGCACCTGCACAGCCAAATGTGTTAGCAGAGCTTGAAGTTGCAGTCACGGTGATGCAATGTTGACTAGGAGTAGAGGCTACTGGAAAATAACTTCGTGGAAATTTTAAATAGCACATCATCGACTCTTACGTTTCTGAACATGTTATATATAACTTGTGTATTCATATAGTCTTAACTACACCCTTCCTTTTTGAGGGCAGCAAGTTAAATATTCAAGGCCAGCCTGCAAAAACTGCATGTTGAGTGTACATTAAAACCTATCTAGCACTTTCTAAAATGTAAAATGTCCATTTAGATCAGTGCTGGCTGACTCCCTGGAAGACGAAGCTAAGAATAACATCACCATCTTTACAAGAATTCTAGACAGACTTCTGGATGGTTATGATAATCGTCTCAGACCTGGATTAGGAGGTAATAAAAACAATTAAAGATTGATTTTAAAAAAATCAGTTTTAATGTTCAGATTTTATGCAGTGATATTCTTCCTTCAGGGTGTTGGGTTTTTTTTTTCCTAACAACTGGTATGTATCTTGATAAATTATTTATAGCTCTATATTCACCCAGCTGAATCATTTGAAGTTTGAAGAAGATAACATCTATGAATGGAAAGGAAGCACTTTCACACATTTATCTTAAGTAAAAAGAAAAAAAAAATCTGGTGATTTAACATAGTAAAACAGAATGAGAACAAAAATAACATCTACAGCTGTTATTCCGGTCAGGGAATTTTGGTTGAGCAAGGAATGCAGGCTTGATTCCCTGCAATGCGATGAGTGTATGTTTTCAGAAGTCTGCACAAGTGGTTCATGTGGTATGTGTAAAATCCACATTTCAGATTCATTCCTTGTCCCAGTAAATTCAATGGGAATGTTGTATTTTTGACTTCCTTGGAATTAGGAATTCACTAGTAATTAGCATTTTGTTTCTGGGCACCTTGCATGTATTTGGGCATTTGAAAAAAAAAAAGAAAAAAAGGAATATTGGAGGACAGAAGTCACTGCATTCTCGTGCCACAACTGTCAGTTATTTTTCAAAAGGTCCATTCCCATTTTCATTTTAAAGCTGTATGGCAGCTCATGTAAGTATATAAGCAAGAAATCTAAATAATTTGTTTGGTATTGGAAGTATTACTGTGCAAAAAGATCTCTATGGTATGGGGAGGGGCAGAATATCTTGGGTTTGATGCTATTTTATCTACTATTACTGTTTATCTAATAATATTTCTGTACTGACTACAACACTGTTACTATTATTATTATATGTAACAGTTTCGGTCATTGTGATTTTCAACCTGGAGACTGTTTCAGGTTGCTAAAACTAATTCTAGCGCAAAATCCCTAGGAGCCATTCCTGTTACTGTTGATTTCAGTAAGATCAGGCCCAAAGCTAGAGACCTGCTCTAACTTCCACGGAAATTACTCTAACAACTCCGTTTGATCAAATTAGGAATTAGTTAAAGCTCACAGTTTTTAGCCAACACTCTTCCATCCTGACCTGTGGCTCTGCTGCTGTTCTGGTTCTGGAGAAGCTTGGCTTGCATCTGACACAGCACAAAGTGGGAGCTGGCACTGGCTGAAAACAGCTCTCTCATTATACGTTAATCTTAACCTAGGATATCATTTCCATTTCTGGCCTCTGTACAGTGGCAACTTGTGAAGTAGTTTATATTTAAGGACTTTTTGATTTAGATGATCTATAAAATGAGACATACAGCACTGTTGATGTGAGAATTTATACAGTTATGTTTTTACATGGAGATTCCATTTCTTTGCAAAATACCTGAATTTAAGAATTTAGAGATAGTATAAACATACAGTGCCTTGCAGGTGACTTGCAGAAACATTTCATATCACAAAGCTTGTGTTTAATTGGCAGGGCTTTTAAAATCATGTTTTTTATTAGAAAAATAATGAAACATTCTTTTCTTGTTTACAAAAAGGAATGTGCCATTTAATGAGAGCAGTCTGCAGTTCCTTTGCATATCATGTATTCTTTTTAATATTAAAATTCATATTGTTGAAAACATGAATTTGAAAAATTATTTTTCTAATGGATTTTTATTTTCAATTTTCCGTTAAATCTACTTCAAAATACATCCTCTTTTTCTTTGCCAAGCCTCCTAGGTAATTAAAATATACTTTGGGAGCATAAAAATTAGAGAATTAACATCTGTTTGATATTGGCGTACATGGCAATCAACCCATGCAGAACATGTGTGAAATGAAACTGTGTCATGCATATTAAACCGTGATGATTCATGATACATTAATCTTAATCTGCAAGAATACTTCAGTTGTGGATGGACAGATTCTTAGAGTTCTAAAGAACGCTTGTAAAATCCATGGTATGAAATATACCAAACAATGCATTTGTACATAATGCTTAGTAATTACAGAGTTTTATATTTCAGGAATTTGGTAGCACTTTGTTCCTTTTTCTCTATTAACCTGTACTCAGCAAATAAAATCAGAAATAATTCATCTTTTTTTTTTTAAACACTATGTGCCTAGTGAGTCTTGATAGTTTCTAAAAGTGTTTATTTTGCATAGACTACTCCATTTTGATCATGCCACATGTCATTAATTTAATATACTAAGTCTCAGTTCTGTTCTACTTGCATTTATATGAATCTGAAATAATTCAATTGAAACAAGTAGAGCATTTACTTTGGCATAGCAGCTTGCACTACCCTGCTGCACTACTATGACTGAGATCGCAATCTGGCCTAACATGTACTACAACAGAAATAGTCCAGGGTCTGAGATAGATTCTTTTGAAGTCTTTTGAAAGCAAGAGCTATTCACCGGCCCACTTTCACCTGTTGTGAGAGACATTTTCAGAGTTGTCTTACAGCAAAAATTCAGCTCATTGTAAAGAATTATTCATCTCAAAAAAGTTTTTAGTAATGACAAGTGTCAGCTTAACACTAGCATTTTAGCTAGTTATTGACCAACAAAATGGAAACATATAGGCTCCTTCAAAGAATGTATATAAATTCAACTAAGTAATTGTCTGTTTGGGAATTTGTTCTTGAATTTAGGGATAGACTTATAATGAATTTTACTGGGAGACTTGGTGTGAGCACTTACAGTAGGTGACTTGAGGCTTTACTGATACATCGATACACTTCAGAACCGAGTCCTGTTTTCTGTAGGCTGTTAAGGCAGCTTTAACTTTTACTGGTGATGCAGCTCTGTCGTATAAACAGAGTTTGGCTGCTGGCTACTGGCTGTCCTAGCAGCTGGGATCCTTGAATGATGTATGACCACTATAGTGATGAAATAGCCTGCAAAATGGGTGTGGGCAGGGAAAAGAAGGCACTGCACTGTCCCCTGCAGCCAGAGATTTCTCATATGACTTAGATAATACCCCAGCCTACTGTGTTGATATGGATAGGCATGAGGGTATTCAAGGGGAGATAATTTTTTCTCTGTACTCATTTTATGCAAAGCACAGGATTGCAGCTGGAACACTCTTGACTGCACTCTCAGTTCTGAGATGAGCTATTTTACCCAAACATTCCATGGCATTTCTGTTTAGACATCAATATAAATTACAAGTTTGGTTTCAAAACAAATTCCCTATGTCATTAGCACTAGTTTGTATGAAATACAGCCATGCAAATGACAAGTCATAAAGACTTTGATTGTTTATGATTTTTCTTCAAAATCATGAAAGTATTTTCTTCTACCTATTTGCTGTAATGTTTGCAAGACACTTAGGATAGCACTTTTCCATAAATCCTTTGAATTTTATTAGCATATAGAAAAAGAAATCCACAAAACAATGGGCACTAAAACTAAGCAAAAGACCAAAAGAGAATTTAGATCTTCAAATAATGAGACAACTGAATGTTGAAGCTGAGCTACAGCTGCATTCAAATCTGGAAGTGATTGAATTATCTGTCTGCTCTGTCTGCTTTCCTCTGCCCCGTGGACAGACATGATTGAAGGAAAAAGGGACGTAGATTAAGGCAATCCCCTCTTTTAATATGTTGATGTACTTGTGTATTAGGTGTATCAGCGAACACGTACATGTTTTTTAAAATGGTAGCTTCTTTTTAAAGATGAAAAAGAGAAAGGAAGGGAGAAGGAATGGAGATGGTGCTGGGATTTTGGTATCATATTGGATACTTCAGTAGTCTTACCATCTCCATAAGCTGTTCAGCCTGCTTTGCTTTCTCACGTTTGAAATCGGTCGGTTCCAGCAGCTATAGAACTTCTGTGTGTTCTACTCTCTGGAATTTATAAAATATAATTGAATACAAGACTTAGACAATACGGAATTTAAATCTTGAATAAAACCACAAAGGGAATTTACAAGGACAGAGGACTGGACTTCATTGCCTGAAGGCCAGATTTTCAACTGCCATATTGACATCAAAAAGAGATATGCAAATTTATACAATTTGAGGATCTTCCCACAAACTGTGGTCAGTCTCACCAGCTTCAGGAATGGCATTCTCATTGTAACCAAGGAGGTGAATGCTGGTTATTAAAAAAAATGAGGAAAATCAGACAGTAGGTAGGTGAAAACTAAATGCCACTGTGGTTCTGTTTTGGAGAATCCATCTCTGCTGCAAGCTGACTTTCAGATGGTCTGATTGCTTTAAACAAGAATCTCCATTGTGTTTCACTTGTAGACATATGCAAACCTTTTTTTTTTTCACAACATTTTGTAAATAAATTGAGCAGGAAAACCAAAGAGAACTGAGAAGGATTATTGCTATCGGAGAGATGGTGAGCAGTGAGCACTTGCAAGTATGATCATTCATCTTTGCAGACCTGGATATATCGTTGCATAGAATCGGTGTAGTAGCATAGAGTATCAGATTCTGTGATTAAAAGTTGTATGATGTGCTCACCAATATGAGCTAAAAGGGAGAAAACATTTTTTTCACAAAAAGACTTTTCTCCCCCCCTCAAATCAGGAGATAAATATATGTGTGTGTGTTTGTCAAAGTGTTGTATGTTTTTCAGTTGCCAGGAAACAAGGCCCTGATCATATGCTGATAATCCGGAATATGTTAAACTTAGGGCAGTATATTTATATTTCTTTGTGACTCAGAGTTTTTAATCAGCTTTAGAAGAGTTTGTAGCTGTAGCGGTCTCCTAGCTGGGCATTCAAACTTAGCGGTGTTTGTCAACCTCATTATGCTGAATAGACATTCAGAGTATCCTACAAGAAGGTCCTTTGACTATTTTTGCCACAGAACACGACAGGAAAGCTTTCGCTACTGTTTTTAAAGGAAAAAGTGCAGTTCCCCTGCTCAGTTGCTTCCTTAGCCCTTATTTGCTCCAGTTTAATCTTCTGGAAATGGTAAAGTCTCTCTGCCAGTGCTAGTGCAGAGCAATTCAGAGCAGCACCTGTGTTTTCTGAAAGCCCGCTGTCAATGTAGTTATGCCGGGATACAAAGGTGTAAACTACTGTATGCTCTTTCTTGGGTGTACCTGGAAGTGTCAAATGGAATCTGGCCATAATAGTGCTTTCAGAGCAGCCAGTGAGAAACTGGGATTAATTTGTTAGTTATGTACAATGTATATTGGCAAAAAGCATTCCTTGTAAAAAATGGAAAAGCAATAGAGAGGAGGATATGAAAACCTCATTTAATTAGTTATCCAAGGCATGCAAATAGTGCTAAATTCCAAGAACAGAACTAACTCAGTAGCTATAAGCATTCTAGGGAATGAACCATTAGGGAAGTGGAAGGTTACCCCCCCACACCTCCCGCCTCAGAAACTTGTGATACTGATGAACAAATGAGCAAAAATGATGGAGGGTAGGATGGTGGCTGAGGAACTAAACAAAGCTTGCTTGCTTGCTTATTTATTTATTTACCTATCTATTGAAAGTCTGTGGATAAATCAACAGTGAAGATAGCGCAATAATTTTAATGTTACAACTGTGCAGGGTATTGAAATCAGGAAAAAGTGTTGCACCGTGCAAAATGGCAAAAATGCTATGCTTCACAACAGTTAACAAAAATCTAGGTACTTTACAGTAAAGTTTATATGCCTATAAAGGAGCTTGTCTGGGAGGATCTCCCAGTTCACTGAACATGTATATTCAGTACTTAATTTTTTTCTTTTTTCCTGGCAAAGCATCAACTTTTGCTTCTAATGCTAGAAATACTGCTGATGACACCAAGGTTGAATTAAGGCTTTGCTTACTTTTATCTGAGCTACAAGGAAGACATGAAAGCAGATTCTGCAGATTTCTGGAGCTCATTGAAGCTCAATGTAAATCAGGCTGATGGGATGGTTTAATTTTTCAGCCAGATTTGATGGACTAAGCCAAACAGCCTTTTTTTCAGTGATACATTTATTCTGGGTTATTTAGAAACCAGCTGAAAAGTGGTGGCCTTGCTGATATCCAAGGTATTCTACTGTTGACTGCTTCCCACTAAGGCCTCTTATCGTGTTACATAAATCTTGCAGTGAGTTTGCTATCTGAAATATAGAGCTGCTTCTCACTAAAGCTGACTAGTTTTAATAGCTAAGTACCAAAGGACTGCAATATTATAGTTCCAAAATTTTTATTAGCCTTTTGAAATGATACAATTTGTGTAATGCCACCTGAATTGGAAATATAATTATTATTTAAATAATCTAACTCTGAAACATTTTCAGAATATTTAAGCGCATTAGAAATGCATGCAGGATATCTTTGGGGGATTTTAATGGATTTCATGGATTTTTAGTAGTGGATTTTAACCAAGCAAAAAGTGAATTTAAAATGTAGAAATCAATGCGTGTGTTGCTTACAATGAAAAAAACCCATTAATCATTCTGTAGCAACAAAGACACATTTTGTAATACAAAATTAATAGTATTCTGGGTGACAGTAAAAGGTGTACTTATAAGCAGTACCAGGGAAATCCTTTACCGTTTACTGCTATGATGTAGCCATGGAGTACTCTGTGTATTCTTTGTATAGGAGACAACTCTTTGTATAGTTAAGTTTCAAATCTTTTCTTTAATAAAGTATACCAAAAAAAAAGAGTGCTAAGTAAAGAATGTAAGAAGGAAGCTACAGAGATCTCCTATTCAGTTGTATAGTCACCTAAAGGTATTAAGAAAGTTCTGGTGAAGAACTATTAAGCCAGGAGTTAATAAAAGCATTGATGCTCTTTGAATTTTTGGGTTTAGATATAAAGGACACAGACAGTATTTGGAATACGCTGTCCTTCACAGATCTGGCAAAATGGACCTTAGGAGTATGCTTGATTTAAGGAAAATGGTAGTTACCCAAGAACCCAAGAACCTCTAAACCCTGCCCTTCTGAAGTGTCCCGACAGAGGTCTTCCTTTTTGCTGCTTCTGTTTTCATAGTTGCCTTTTCCCTTTCTAAATACTTACCTATTTTATACATTCTTCTAGAAAGTGCCCAGCTCTCTTCTTTGATCAAAATTCCATTAATTTATTTCACTCCATCTAAATATAGCTTTCCCCAAATCCAGGCCAGACATGCCATGTAGATGCAGCTGTCTAATTTTGCTTTTTTTTTTTTTTTTCCCCATGGTATGAAACCCAGACTTGCCTTACCCTCCTCCCAAGTACAGTTGCTTACATCCAGCTGCCTGAAAGATTTCATAACTAATGAAACTGGATTGGGGGGGTTTGAAATGATGTGAAGGCAGACTCCTGGGTTGGTAGAAAGCAAAGATCTTTCTCTACCCACATGTATGGCCTTCCTTTTGTGCCAGTATAATCTTGGTGGTGGTGTTGAGTTGTCTGAGAGAGAACTGTTGCTTCTGGCAGTATTCCTGACTACGTATTCCCGCTTCTGTTTTCGTGGAGTGCCACCATTTCGTGACCATTTTTACCAATAACCTTTTCAATGCACAATCTAGTGCATCCAATTTTTAGAATTAGTAGTGTGGAGAGAGAGAGGTATTTTATCAACAAGGATCATGCAGAAGGACAGTGTAACTGCCCGTACATTAAAACTGCATCCGCTTTGGTTTTTAAGGTATTTTGGTCTGTATTAATGGTTGGTATTATTAACTCTTATTAGTGGTTACTATGAGTATCTAACAGTACCTTCTAAAGACTCCAAGAAACAGATGCGAAGTAGAACACAACATTGTTTTGCAACCACATAGGATTTGAGTAATACAAGCCAAGGTGAAAACCAGTGTGAGCAAGGAACAGGGGAAAGGGCAGGACAAAAAAGATGGAGAGTGAAGGAGGGAGGTGAAATGGTGATACTAAACATTGGCCACTTTTAAAGAACGGGCATATTAAGACAGGTGAATGATAGTTTTTTCAAACACCCTTTGGAAACTTGAAAGTAGAATAATGTAAGCAGTTTTATCTTTATGGTATATGCATGCATTTGAATTTTTGACATTAGTGTTTTTTTAACCAGTCATCTGTCTCAAAATGCAGCTATAAAGGATATATCAGATAACATTTTGTGTTGCTGTACAATTCACCAGCCTGCTAAATTAAAACATCAGCAGATTTTGAATTAATACTGTCAAAAGTCTAATAAATTTTAATGATAAAAATCAAAGCACTTTAATATGCCAAGATTAATCTTTAAATACGTTTTTATGTCTGTTTTTTTCAGGTTAATGCTTGAATTAAATTAATCACAAGCTAAAGGAAGTTTTGTTTACTACTGTCATCCTAATAATAGTTTGCTTTATACTGCAGAGTATGTTAGCACTAGTTTTTTGAAATTGTCTGTACATTGGGAAGGTATGATTCTGCTAACCTTCTGGAGGTGGTGTTGCTATTTGGGAACCGTTCGTGTGATTAGTTTGTAGCACATGGCTCTTGATTTACATTCCGTAATTCCTTGCCATATGTTGAGGGCTATTTAATAATTAGAGCAGTTAACTCTGTGAAAGCAGTGTAAATCAATTTCCCTCTTACCTAGGATTATTGTGCACATCAGAGGACATGAAACATTTTAGTAAAGTTGTGTAGCTGCAGTCAGAGATTGGGTTTAGTTGCATCTGAACAAATTATATTTATTCTTTATGTCCATACCTACATATTTGGTCCTTCATGTGCTTTTTTTTTGCTGAACCAGTAGAGATCATGCATCCTCATCTGCATTTGTTTGGGAAAAACATGGATGCCCCATGTTCCATCTGCTTAATCTGTGTTTTTTACAAACTGTAAATTGTATCTTGTAATCATGTAGTGTTATGACTAATAGAGCTGATTGCAATCCAAATTCAGTGCCATGGACCACTGACCTTCACTATGTTCTGACACATATAGTTCAATAGGAATCAGTTAAAAACTGATGTATGCGATGTAACCTACATGTCCGTTATATGTACATCATGGCTTTTCTCACAGCAGTGACACTGAAAATTTATCCTGAGAACTCAGACTACTTTGCAAAAGGGGTGACTTTTATATCTGAGTAAATACAAAAGGCACCTGAGAGTGAAGTAACTGGGAGGTGTGATCCACCATTGCTAATGGAACAGTTCCATGTCTCCAAGCCCCAGAACAGTGCTCTGTTTTACAGGTCACATAATTTCTAATGCAGATTTGACCTGAGTGGAGAGGTTTATACAGAAGATATATGCCACTTGGAAAGATGACTTCTAAATAAGATGGTTTTTGATAGTCCTATTTTTTTTTCTTGAAGTGTTTATAGACTGCTTGCATTTGTGATCTTTCATGTGAATGTAGTTTTCTGGAGTTTCCTCTCTGCCTTTAACACCTTCTTCTGTTTTAATTTAAAAAAAATACATCTTCTTGATTCTTTAAATACCTGAATGTCAGAAAAGCAATGTATCTTCTGACTGAAAGAATGCTCTGTCATTAGGAGTTCTTCTCTTTGTTGGTCTCCATTTCTTGGTGCTGATTCTGTCACCCAAGAGAGGTAACTGTCTTCAACACATTCCCTGCTTTTTCTCTCTTGTATCTATTATCAGTTGTCCTAAGATAGCAGGTTATTCAGACCGCTTCTATCAGGAGATTGGGAGTTATTAGCACCATCCTTTTCTGTTCCCTCAAGTGTGTGAGTCTTTTGGCACAACCGCGGAGAGCAGAAAGAGAATGGGGGGGGAAGGAGAGTCTGCATTTATCTTTAAGAATTTAGAGGTGGGTTGAAGGAACAATTCCTGCCCTGAATAAACCAGCTTAATGTTCTAGATATTTCCTTCTGACTGACAACCTAAATGCTACTGTAGATGCCTTTTAATTCTCATTATTTGAAGTACTTTATATTTTTCACAATTTATAGAAGTCCCTCTGGATGAGAAGAGGCTGAGGAACAGTTGTAGTGTGAAGTTTATAAATGAGAAAAACCAGAAATTTGAGTTTTAGATTCAGTCCCGTGTTGCTAAAACCCCTCTGCATCCTGAGGGCATGCTGTGGCATTTCACGGACTGTCCTTATCGCTGTCCATAGTGTTAATTGACTACCAAACAATGAACTTCTTTCTACTAGATCTTTAAATGTGAACTTGGTACTGCATTGCCTCATGCAGTTTCTGAACAAAAGGGAAGATATTTCCTCCTGGGAAAATAAATAAATAAAGAAAGATGAGAAGGAGAAATATAAATGCCTGTTGTTTGAGATAAGGGAATGGTCGCATCCTTAATAATCCCTTTCCATCTGCTGGGTGCTAAAAGCTGTCAAAAATTTCTTTATTTTTTTTTACCAGGCATTTTGTCTTTAGTTGACCATAAAAAAATGAACAGATAATCTTATTTGCTGCTGCATAATATGCTATTTTTAAAATAACCAATTGTTTTAAAATAATATTCTGTGGTAGGTGCTGAACACATTTTCAGAAAGCCATAGTATCTGCTTAGAAGAACATGCACTTTAAGAAACTGGATTCTAATTAAACCCCTATTAGGCATTGTTTCAAAGAAAAAAAAATTACTGTTTTGTATTTTCTGCCTTTAAAAAAAAAAACCCTGTTAATTTAATATTAAAAGCAGATTCTTGTCCCAAATATATAGCGTTCCCACATATAGAGGCTTGATGTTTTCCGAAAGTCCCATGGACAGCCAGAGGGGAATTCTGTTGTCACAGGCTACCATAAAAGACAAGTTTGAGGCTGCTTAATCCAAGCTCTGAGAATATCCTGGGAGTATGTTTTAGAGGAGATTCTGGGAAACACTGCTGTCTGTAAAGTAGCTTGGAGGCATTCAAGTGACTTGGCTGTGGGACTTTTGAGTGCTACAGTACACTTCTTGTAGGTACATTACACAGCCTTAATCCAAGACCTTTTCTTTATTATTAACGAGATAACAGAGAGTAACTGACAGCTCTGTAACATGCTAAAATGGGATTTAAAAAAAGATTACTCTATTACTGTCCATGTTGTTATTTTTTGCTCATTTGGGGGGTACTTGTTCGATTTAAGTATTTATATGATTCTCTGTTGGGTCAAACCATGAACTCGTTTGTCAGGACCCCTGTTTAGCAAGAAGCTTATTATCCATGACCATCCCACGAGTTGTCCTGCCAAACAAAAAAATGTTAAGAATAAAAAAACGGCAGCTTGGCAGCCAGTCTGATTTTGTGCTGTGTCTCAAACCCCATGCCTCTATTCCTCCTTTCCCTGCATTTCAGCAATCATGAGGATCAGGGAACTGTAAAGAAAAAGTGTGTCTACCTGTTCTTATGCACCCTGGGTGTTTAGGGTGTTAACATATGCAGAACCTCCAGCTGATTTTAGTAAGTCTGTGCTAGCTTTTCTGAGAATATTAGAGTAGTCTGGATAAATGTTAATTTCCTGTACTTCATAGTTGTTTCACCTGGCTTAAAATAGGAACTGCTGGCTGGTTGATACAAGGATTAGAATGCTGTCTAGTTTTTTGACAGTGTGTCACAATCTTCTGAAATGCTATTACAGAATTTCGTACAGCATTACCTATTAAAAATATATTCAAGGCTTCTGCTGCAAAAAATGCATTAAGAGTGCCCACTAATACAGAGCTATTAAATAAGCACTACCTTTTTCTACCATTGATTCCTGTCATGCTTGAATGCAGAGTACAAGGCTAGCAGAAGATAAAAGAACTGTAGCTCCATTTTTAATGACTGTACGATCCAGGACTATAGTAACCAGGCACTATACATGGACAGTAAAATAAATCTGTCTTCAAGGATCGTCATTTTCAATGCTTTCTTAAGTCTGTTGATCTTTGGAGGAGCTCCATCAGCCTTTGGGACTTTGGAACATGTGAACTTCATACTTTGCTCTGCTAGCAGAGCCTTCAGAAGATGCCAACCTCTTATGACAATGAGTGTTTGCCACAGAACAAGCAAGACTGTTCTTCCCAGACCTTCATCCTGGTTTCTGTCAGCTCCAGTGTGCTGACTCTTTTTGCCACGGCTGACCACAGAGACAGACATTCTCTAAAGGCTTCCTCTGAAGTTGGCCATCACCAGGGGAAGCCTTTTTCACTAACTTCAGTGGGCTCTGGCACGCTACCCAAGTCTTCATTAAATAATTGAGAAGAGTAATAAGCACTGTGACAGTGTCTGGTTTAGCTTGCAAAAAGTAGTGTGTAGCCAAAGGGTGAAATACTGTATGTATTATGTATGTATTATCACAGTTCCTTGGTCACTCCAGTGTGAATTCTGTAGCTATTTCGCATGCCCTTGATGGAGAAGGACTTTGACCTTATGGTCAAAGGGAATAGGGGCATTATGAGAATCTGAGTTTTTTTTAATGTTGAAATGTGGGAGGTTACTGAAGGAGAGCTGCCTCTCATAACTTGTACTTTCCTTGGCCAGTTGACATGATACCAGCATAAGCCAAAGTGGCTCTTGAAATCTAACCTGGAGAAAATCCGGGCTGAATGGTCTTGGTTAGAAAAGCACCTGGGCCTGTGTAAGAGGAGATGAACAAAAAAATAACCTAGCAACTAAAATCAAGTGAGTCAGGTGCCACTGTGTAATAAAGGCACATCTTAAGGAGCCCAGACTTGGCCACTTTGTAACTGTAAAGAGAAACTTGAAGCTGCTGCTTTTTAAAAATGATACTGCTGTTGTGGGGAGATGTGTTTTGGAGTACAGAAGGGGCTGGCAGAGTGAGTGCATCAAATGGGGTGACTTATAAATGCTGTGATTTGCAATAAAGCACAGAGATTAAACCTGAAATTTTCCTAGAAGGGTACTACAGCAGAATTTGGACAGGGTGTTCCATGACTGTAAGTACCGAGGTCATAAAATTCAAACATTTAAAAAAAAAAAAAAAAAGAGAGAGAGAGGCTTCTGAATAAGTTTCTAAAATCTGAAATAATTTTGGGAATTGTTCTGCCTTACCTGCATGTTATGGTTTCCTTTCTAGTAGCACTCTAAGCAAAGTAGATGGAAATAGGGTTGCATGAGAATAACAACTTTGCCATCCCTACTGCTGT
The DNA here is from genome assembly GCF_000687185.1 of Egretta garzetta. NCBI lineage: Eukaryota > Metazoa > Chordata > Aves > Pelecaniformes > Ardeidae > Egretta > Egretta garzetta. The sequence continues at coordinate 78,695 of NW_009260073.1, forward strand.
GATGACACCAATTCAGGTCGGTCCAAATAATTACTGATCCACTTTCATCAAGGTCTGCTCCCTTCCATTTCCAGACTTATTTGAATGTTCTTGTTCTCTTTGTCTTCCTCTGTCTCATTCTTTAGACAGTGCTGGGGCAGTCTGGTTCATTTTAGCTTTATCATGCTCATCCAGTTGATCTAAGCAATGCAGCAGTCCCATTTGTTACTCAGCCTGGTTATTATATACAGTTGCTTTGCATCCTGATGGAAGCTGTAGTGTCTAAAGGGATAAGGTTTAGTGCTGATGTTTTATTTTTCATTTGAATGCCATGTAGTTTTGGTTTGCTGCCAAATGTGTTGTGTTAGCAAAGTTCATTTTACTTCAACCTTTTAAGTAACCTATCTCAGTAACGTCACATTTCGTCCAGCCAAACTTGACTATGTTTTCACTTTCACGTTTCTATTGAACATTTTGTGTAACTCCAACTAAAAATGACTCACATTTGTTGTTTATTTTAGCACTGAATGCTTTTTATCTTTTTCCTTTTTTCTTGCTGTGTGAGGATGTTGTGAAAAGGGAACAAATGGAGATTTGGTGGACTTCATGGAAGTCTGGCTTTATGTGAACGGATTTCATATTACCTATGTGCTTAGATTGCACTTCCCAATGATTTCATTCACTCCTTCTTGTGCTTATTCTCAATATTTTGTTTCTTCCTTTGTTAATAGTACCATAGTCAAGACTACTGTTTATAATTACTCAGTTGTCTCAAATGTTTATACAACCAAAGCATCCATGTTCTATTAATATCTTTACAATGAACCTGTAAACTGGAGGAATACTCTGCTTAGAAGATAGGAGAAAAAATCCAGAAAGATGTCCAGATAGCTAACTGCTGTCTTAATCACTTGGCAGTTGATACCTCTGAGATTGTCAAAGTGTTGCTTGAGGTGCCAAAAGTCTATGAAGTCCAACAGTGATGACTGAGAGTATCCACATTTCTTGTTTTCACCACACAAAGAACCAATTAAGCTATGCACTTCTGGGTAGCTCTGAACTCTTTCTCAAGTTTAAGTACCTGCAGGATTCAAGCTAGACACTGGTTGATTAGTTGGCCCGATGTGATACGGGCTGCACCAGTCAGTACAGTAGCCTTCTCATTGGGAATGAAGTATGTTCTAGCTTAAATATCCTATTTATTCTCTACCTGATTTGGAAAAAGGATCTGAATCCTTGTCTCCCACTTTCCAACTCTGTTAACTCGTCACAGGGCTTTTGGTCATTCTGGGAGAGTGGTTTCTTCCACTGGTGATGTTTGACTTTGTATAAAATGTCTACATATCTGTCAGAATATTGACTGAGACCTGTGTTTTATACTGCTGGACTGTAGAGCCATTCAAAGTCTTTGGCCAATCAGCACCATACAGGCTGAGGGCTTAGGTTTGGCAGTGCCTGCCTCTCCTGGACCCCACGTGTAGTGGATTTCATTGCTTCAGACAGTGAGGTCTCCTTTGTGGGACATGGGGAAAGCTAGGCATGTTGGCACACCTCAGAAATGGTGTGGGCATAGCCTTAACTGTCTGCAAAAGCAGTTTGTAAAGTCAATAGGCAGAGTGGGGATCTGTCAAGCTAATTAAGAAATGCTGAAAAGAGGCATGCAGCTGAAGCCTTTTCTTACCAACCCAGGTGAAACATCCAAGTTTGGGTGGGAAAACATTCCCAGTCTCCATCTGTTCACAGTGGTGTGCCACCTCTAGAGCTCATGCCGTTCCTTCTCTCCTGAAAAGAGCCAGGAGAGTAGCTGATAGCCTGGGATGATGGAAACTTGTGAGAGCAATTGAGCACCTCTTGTCAAGTGCATGCTCTGATTTAAGGCAGAGACATGAACTCAAGTTACTGCATGTCAGGATCTGTCTTGACCACAAAGGTGAATTTTCTGAGATTGGGCATGCTTCCTCAGTCTTTGGAAGGAATTGTTCTGCTTTGTGTAAATAATTAGATATTGAGCAGAGACTTCAATTTATGTCTGCTACGTCCCATGAGTACTGCTAGGCTGTGGAATCAGTCTCTTGCTTGTTTTCTTGCTTTCTCTCTCAAAGTCTTTCTGGCCCAGTAAATTTGTAATTATTTATAGTTTGAGGAACTCGTTGGGACTTGGTTGAGAGCCAGTTCTTTAAGCTGCTTGGCAGCATCAGGATATTTTTGCCTTAAGGTGGAAATATAAGCAGCCAGGGAATTTTAGGTACTGACAATGTTAGACAGGAATTTGGGACTAAAGGGGATTCAGACAGATGTAAGTGCAAAATTTAGTCATTATGATCTGGACCACAGAGACATTCAGATTAACTTTTATTGATTTAAGTGGAAACTTGGAGCTTAAATAACTTTGTGGAGCTTGTCCAATATACTTGAAGAGATAATTGGGCACCAAAATCAGTCGTTAGCCCTACCCTTGAGTGACTTTCTCAAACTTGCGGAGGAAGCCTATAATGAAGTTAAAACTGCACCTCAAATGTCACTTGTATCCAAGGCTCTTCATTCATAGGACCCTTTGGAAATGTGTTTGTTACCTGAAGTAATAAGGTTTCCAAATTAAAGGTCTCTTGATAGAGAGAGAAGAAAAAGTAGTAAAGATGTTCTGTGTATGTGATCTACACTCTTTTCTTCTTTTTGAGAGTTAAACCCCAAATCTGTCATATGCATGTGAAAATTATCTTAGTAATGTGTAAATGTATCTCTCAGCATAAAGAGAACTTCTTAATGTTGCATTTGCTAGCTGGAAACAGTGCTCTTGCAGTTTGCACCAGTGTCTTTTACACGCAGGACAAATCTGAGTAACTACCCAACTATGGAGATATATAAAGTGTCCGAGTTGCACATATCATTCTGTGCACGTTTTGTTGGTAACCTACACCTAAAAAAGACATTAGCTCGGCTAAACACACATCTGAAAATATTTTCCCCATTCATATTTTTTGCTACAGAAGAAAAGGATGTTGACAGTTAAGCTTAACATTTTTTGCAGGTTAATGTGTGATTTTTAAATGGTCAAAAAGTATCATTCATCTCTAAGGATACACCTACTTTTAACTGAAGTGTTGTATTACAGTAAGTTCTCCCTCAAGTTTATATTTTTCTGCTATTTCGGACCAGCTATGTTCAATTTCAGAGTAATAAATACTACTTTTCTGAAACAAAAAATCCAGTTCAAGAATGGGCTTATACACAGGACCAGGTATTCAGTTAGTCTAAATGACATAATGGTATTTATTTCAAGAGTACCCTATTGCTTTAGAGGGTTACCCGACTTGATGAGTTCTGTATAGGCCTTTGGAAGGTCTCTGATAGTCTTTACAGGGAGCTGTCTGTTTAGTATATGATATGCCTGTTAATAGGTACAAGCTCTTCAGAGGGATATCAGTTGGGCTCTATTAGCCTACTGGCTTTCAATTCCTGTATCTTTCTCCAGGATATATTCTTGTTTCGGTCAACACCAGGAGAAATCAAACACAGCACCTGGTTCAGGTCTCATTTATACCACAGTGAATCAAGAGAGCAACTGTTAACAGTAACACTTACAGGTATTACTAGGTCTTGCTGGTAAGCTTACTCTATACCAGCTTCTTTAAAGATGGAGATTTGAAAGAGAAGTTTACTTATATGCTCATACTGAGAAATTGTCTTGCTGGTAGATTGAGGATAGAGTGAGACTATTGGAAGTGAAGCGCAGTGTTCCAGGAAGGAAGTGAATTTGTTTCTTCTCACAGTTGGATTCAATTTAAAAATTGGAAGTGTATTTATGTAGGCACATGGGGCTTTGAAACTGTTGTAATTTAACAGTGGATAATGAATGAAGATGATGAGTAGTTGGATAGATAACACTGTGTCACATAAAGCACCAAAACCCAAATATAAAGAAGAACTGGCAGAACAGTAGTTTGAAATTCTGCATTCCTATGGATTTTGCTGCTCTTATGGCTTCACGTTGCATGACCTTCTCTGACCCCCATCCCCTGCCAGCCAGAGAGTGTGTTGACGTGTAAACAGATACACTAAGGAGCTTGTCAGATAAGGACAGCGTGTTGAGTTGGAACAGTGTTTGATGGATTAAGACCCTGGCTGTTTCACCTGTGCAATTCCAGACTTGTATTATGAATGACAATTTCAAAACCTTTGGGCAACATTGCCAAGCATGCCCTTGGAGACCATATTACAATGTCAGAACAATGTCAGTTCCAGTTAAATAATTTTTTATAGCAAAATAATTAAAGTAACATCAAGCTTTTGACAGCATTTCCACAAAACCTCAGAAATCTTCAGTTAAGGCTCCCACAGCACTGCAGCTTGACCTCCTTTTTTTATTTTTTGTTGACATAGTTAAAGAGCAGTATTTTATTTTCACTTTTTTTTGCAGCCCTTCAGTTACAGCCTTGCAGTGTTCTCCTGGGTACTATTTACTCTACATTTAAAATAATGTTTGTAAGAAATTGTTTCATGCTATGCATTAGAAATGTGTATATATATTTTAAAAGCTCTGTCCCACCAAGAATACTTCTGATGGTTTTGGATTACCTCAAACAGATTGGATTTTTTTTTTAGCTGCCCAAACCCTGGATTTACACTTTTATTGACTGTAAATTCAATTTTTTTTTTTTAAAAAAAAGTCCAACCCAATCTACTAGCCTGTTTTCTTGTGATGATAGCCCTGACACATTAATGGATAATATAGCCAGCTTCATGCAAACAAACATCTGGAACCTTGTTGATGGTCCACTCTGAAGACTTTGCAATGACCACGGTCCTTTCTTCTCTTCTTTTAAACATACCTAGAATGATCTATGCGTGTTTTGTGCCTCCTCTCTGTGACGAAAAGATTGTAGATTATTTTGGTGAGAGGAGAGAAGGAATGACCAAAACAGAGACCATTCTCAAATTTGAGAAATGTTCAGCAAATTTATTTCAAGAAAGATAATCCTGCCTCAGAGTTCTCCAGGAAAGGGAGAACTCTCAGGTGTGCCTAACCCTGCATGTCTAGCTACCCCATGTTGCAGACACTGGAACCCTGTGTGCCCCTTCAGAGATGCAGGCAGCTGAGAGGGACCATTGAAAGAAAGCAGAGAAGTTTTGAAAACTTCCTGGTAGGCAGCAGTCCAATGGAACTAATTCAAAATTGAATTGCCTCTGGAAATTTCCAATTCTGACAAATTGGTAAGTGCTGATGAGGAACCTTTTCATCCGACTTTTCTGACCATGTCCATTACTCAACCTGTGATTGATTAGACTTCACCCACTGCAAATTCTCTGCCAAGCAGCGTACTTCAGCTGACCCAGCTCTTATACTAAGGAGCAAGTCAGCAGGACTTCAGACCATCAGAAAGGTCAACCCAGCAGCAGGAGAGTTGGCATCATGGAATGGACAAAGTTCAAAGTTCATCATGGAACAGACAAATGCTATTAAAACAATCTGAGGACTGGAGCACCTCTCTTATGAGGGTAGGCTGAGAGAGTTGGGCTTGTTCAGCCTGGAGAAGAGAAGGCTGCGGGGAGACCTGATTACGGCCTTTCAGTACTTAAAGGGGGCCTATAGGAAAGGCAAGGAAAATCTTTTTAGTAGGGCCAGCTGTGACAGGACAAGGGGTAATGGTTTTAAACTAAACCAGGGTAGGTTTAGACTGGATATAAGGAAGAAATTCTTTACAATGAGTGTGGTGAAACGCTGGAACGGGTTGCCCAGAGAGGTGGTGGAGGCCCCATCCCTGGAAACATTCAAGGCCAGGTTGGACGGGGCTCTGAGCAATCTGATCCAGTTAGTGGTGTCCCTGCTCACTGCAGGGGGGTTGGACTAGATGACCTCTAAAGGACCCTTCCAACCCAAAACATTCTATGATTCTATGAAAGGCACTGATACCAACTCCAACTAAGCTCTGAACTCCTCTTCTAATTTTTTGACTAGTCAACGATGTAGACATTTTCCAGTGTAGATACTTAACATTGGACAGCTGAAGCCAGGTTTGGTAAATGCCTGCACTTCACATTACTTTTTTTTTTCTTCATTTAATCCTTCTGCCTCAGCTTCCCAAGTACAGAAAAATGCAGGTAATAAAATTATCTTCAGAGAGAGGTTAAAATAATTAATGTTTGTAAAATCCCAAATGTAATTAAAGCACATGGTAAAACTTCCAGCTAAGGATAGATAAGGATCTATAAATCTTCTGCAATTTGGTATATTTATTGCTTTTTCTCACCTTTTTTTTTTTTCAGTATCATTATTGTGACAGTTCAAGTAAGGAAAGGGAATCAGAAGAAACCAGTACTTGAGAAACATGTGAAACATGACCTTAATAGTTATTGCTTTTACTACTTCCACAGGATATGTTTTTCTTCCTCTCTTTATTCTTAACTTTCCTGAATCTTTTTTTGTCAGTTTACCTTTGGTTTCCATCTTCTGAGAAACTGGCCTAAGCTAAGTCAGTAAGGCTTCTCTCTTAACACTTATGACCAAGGCAAGTTAGAAACAATGCTATAATAGCATTTGCTGAATTTCAGAGCACTTCATATGGTGATGGCATCTACATGGCATATTCTTTGCCCGAGATTTTTTCCCCTAAAAGAAGCATCAGAAATAGAAACTATATCCTTACCCTTTCCTGTTCCTGTTTCTTTGTTTAACCTTCACAGGCAGTGATTCAGAATAACTTAAGAGCTCACAAGTATAAATGAGTCAGCCATCCCTCCTCCCAACAGAGGGTTCTTCTTTAAAAACTAGACTGTTTTTCAAAAGCACTAGGCCTCCATTGATTTAAGCACTTCTGAAAATCAGGGCTTTTCGTTATGTGTTTACATGTCAATTGAAGAAAAAGATTTTGTAGTCCTAGTGAAAAAAACTTGTCCTTAATTTTTCTCACAAAGAATAGACTCTAGGTTTGTACATGAACACATGTTGTATTGAACATTTTTTAGCTGAGTACATTCCTTTGGCTTTTTCACAAGCACTGATGATCCAGAACTGTTTGAATCTCCAGTGGGCTATGTGTGACGACTTGTGCTGTTCTTGACAGAATGTGAGTTATAAAAAGCCTGTAACTGTGGTGCCTGCTGGATGAATTCTGATTAGAGAGTCCATCTGAAACTGTGCTTTGTGCCTCTGAATTGTTCTCAGTACGTTACAAGCAGGACAAAGTGGTATGTTTTAATACAGATTTTATTTGACAAGCATGTATTTTTTCAAAGCAATAACTACAGTATTTGTTGTAAAAAAGGAGGATTCATTTTTTCTTTTCGTGGACACTGATTCCAAAACCCTGAGTTCAAATTTGTGATTCAGAGGAATCTTTATTGTAACACTATGTAAAGTAACAAAGAAGAAACAGACACAAGGCTCAGGCTACTAAGACCAACAGATGGTAACAGGAATAATCCAAGGTTTATTACATTTCTGCTTCTTTTGTCTTTAAGGACCAGTTTCCTTGTATGCAGGGTATGAATAGAAACTTTTAAAATAGGAAGAATTTTGAGAGAAAATGGGAGGCAGAAGTAAAAATCTGCCAGTTCCTTTTTTGTGTACTTCCTCCTTTTTTTCCTGTCTTCCTTTGTTCTGTTTTCTTATCCTTCCTTTTCCTTTAGTCTTCTCATCTCTTGTAACTTTTCAGCTTCCCTCGTCCCTTTCATACCCTGTTTCAAGACACTCTACCCACTGCCTTCAGTCTCTGCCACGGTGTGGCTCTCGCCTGAGGAGAAGCAGCCTGGTGGACTGTCTGTCTTCAGGATGAACCCTCACTTCAGGGGAGAGCAACTGGTTGCGTTGAAACTCACTGTTCTCACCATTGCCTGGAGCTATGGTTTAAGGCAGTTTTGGCAAAAAAAGAAATAAAGTTGCATGACTAATTTGCATCCATTTCCCTTCCTGAGGCTGTCGGGGATGAATTTGCCCCAGGACTTTTTATTACACATTGAAGTGCTTATCTTAATTGTGACAACCTGAAATGAAGCTCTTGCAGCTGAGGATCTTGCAAGACTCTTCTTCTTCCCATCCATCCCCCCTCCACTCCCAAGCCTTGATCCTTTCGTCCAAGGATCTGAAGTGATCTGAAGTGAGTAATGCACACCAACAAGGGGAATCTACAGACTTGTAAAAGCATTCAATAATATGTTGCGGTCAGTTTGTTTATTCTCAGCTCTGTCTTCTCTGTTCATTTCTGATGGGAGGATGGATCCAGAAGTATGTAAAAATAATATGATAGAATATGGGACTTCTTTTCTTTTTAATGAAAACTTAAAATGCAAGGCAAGCCTGAAGATTCCATATCCTGTAGTTTACTATATGCAAATGGTAAAGTCATTCCCACGTGTCAAACAATATGTCAGACGCAAACAACTGATAGCAATAGGGTGAGGTTACAAGAGGACCAAGCTTGCAACCACTTGGGGTGGTGGGTGTGTGTGCAGGTGAAGATTTGCCAAGTGACTTTGTTGCCTATAGTAGAGCTCCTTCAGATTATACCAGTATAATTGAAATTCATCTTGGTTCTCTGCTGTCAGGATACTTGCTTGTCAGTCACATTTTTGTAACACCAATGTTTTTCATGGAATTGTAATTAAGATTTTGTGTTGCCATTGTAGTACAGGCCAAATTTCAGAGTATACGCCAAATTTCATTTAGTCCCTGCAGCACTGTTTTACCCCCTGAAGAGTAGCTCTCTTGTCACTTTTCCATTTCATCTCAGCCTGTGCCAGGTAACCATTTGGATAGTATAATCTTTTTTCCTGGAGAATCTCCCACACGCAACATGCAGTCACTAGTCTTCTGAACTGCACCTGTGGATTCTGGATGATATTTCAGCCAGACCCATACTTTATCCTTGTTGAATACTAAGAACAGTGCAGACTCAGCACGTCTTGTAGTCTGCTGACTTAAAATTAGTTTGTAAGATGTTTGGAGTAGAAATCAACTCAACTTGTGTATGGATGCTGCATATGGGATTGCAGAAGTCTCTATCACACAAATAAACATCTCTCAGGATGTGCCGGGGGAGTGTGCTTTTGAACTTTGAGTGACACACAGTAAGAGTCAGCCTTTATTTATTTGCTTAAAAAGCAGATACGATCCTGGAAAGAAAATTCTTTTGGGTAGGAAAGGCTTTACAAAGTCATGTATTGTAATAAGCACACGTCTAGTGTTCAGCCGGAGAAGGAAATTTGAGTTTCCTTAAAGGTAAGAGTGCAGGAGTGGGCCTTCCCCATGCTCCAGAAGTTTTCTGAAAGAACTGTATCACCACATACCTGCTTTGGGTGCAGCTACATCCCTTTGAAAATCCACTGCTCCCCATGCAGCTGCTCACAGACCAGCCTTGCCTTTGCCTGGCGGCTGGTAGAGCATCTGCGTCATGGGTGAGCACTGCTGATTTCTCCCAGTAGAGGGCAGTGATGGTACTGTTGGCCTCAAGTAAAATCTGCCTATGCCACGTGTTTGTCAAAAGGTAGCTTTTAGGAATATAGAAGCTATTAACTATCCATATTAAAGGATGATTAAATATGGAAATCATAATATAACAGCAGGATCACTCATATAACAGGCAGCTGTATTATTTTTAGGAACAGAAAATTCTGGGATGAGTCAAATTGCAGCTAGTTGTATTCAAATATTTCTTCTCCAGCCAGCAACTGGCTTTAAGGCAGAGAATTCCTCGTGTTGACTGTCTTGAATGCAGACAGTAGTTGGCAACTGCTGTAAGAAATTTCCTGCGAGAGTGTGCTATCCCTCTTAGTGAATATCATTCTATTTTGAGCCTAATTGAAAACTGAAGATAGAAAACTCAGCAATTATTTTTCCCTGCAGTACAATATTTAATATTCTGATTTCATGGCTGTCTGACTACAATGATTAGGAAGAACGTTTTCTTATAGTATTTACAGTACCACAACAATGTATCAGGAGCATTGTGTATCAAGGGAAGGAACTATTATGTTAAAATATGTGGCACTTAAAAACATACCAAATTAAAAAGTAGGACGCTGTTAAGGGTTACATTTGGTGTAGTCAATAATTGCCTTGTAAGCTTTTTCTTGCCTTTGGCTTTGAAAAAGCTGTTCAGGATGAAGAAAACAGCCTTGAACTAGAAAGGCTTTAATAGGAATGATCTGCAACAACAAAGATAACACCTCTGTAACAAAGGCATTTTATGTTTAGATCTGTACGACTGTGTTAAGTCCAAGACAGTGTGGTTATTTTTGCTGGTGGGGAAATGGAAAGTATGTGTGACGGTGCTGGTGGTTGTATAGTCCTTTAACTTACACCAACTACTCAGTGGGACAAACTCTCACCTGATAACCTCTGTGCTAAGTGGGGGAGAGACCCCCAGTATTTCCAACAGGATGCTGGTTACGAGAAGTAAATAAGGACAGAAACTTGTTCAAAATGTCTCACAATTTTGCACAGAGAGTTTGAAGAAGTACTATAAATTTAAAATGTTTGCTTGTTTTTTCTTTTTGTATCAGATAGTATTACTGAAGTCTTCACTAACATCTATGTGACCAGTTTTGGACCTGTTTCAGATACTGACATGGTGAGTTTCTGAATCTTTTGCATATATGGTAAATGGTGTAAGATAATTAACTTCCTTTAAACTTGTATTCAGCTTTTACTTATTGTGGACAAATTTGGAATAATTTCATTGAAGTCAGGAGGTGCCAAATCCCATTAGTTCTACAGATGGAAGTTGGCTTATAGACCTTACACAGTAAGTACACTTATCTGTTTAGTTTGGACCAGCGAATCTTCTGATTGTCCCCGCTGACTGTACTTCGGTTCATATTCTGGAGCAGTCCTGAGATGGGTGAACTGGATTCCTCTTGGATGAAACTAGAGTGAAAGGTGCACTGTAGGAGCACACTTGATGTTGGTAGCCTGAGGGACCTGACTGGTGTCAGTCTAAACTAAACTTCTTGAAAGGTGTAGCTTGGAAGTTGGGTCATCAGCACCATTGTGTTGTTCTACAGATCTGCCCTTCATAATTTGCACTATTTAGTAATGATTTAAAGGAAGTCAGTGACATTAAAAAGAAAGAAACTGTCGAATATTGCTCTGGATTACAGTTTTTCATGAAAACAGCAACTGAAGAAACTCTGGGGAAAGGGGTCCTTTGTAGGCTCACTGCAAATCATACACAGATTAGGCAGAATGTGTCGCACCAGGGAGAAAGATCTTTGTGGTTATAACATCTCTAAAAGGAAAGAAGGGAAGGACAATCTGAAAGTTACTTTAGTTGCCCTTGCCATTCCGGCAAGAAATTATTTCTTGCATGAAATTATTTTTTGAAGTGTTTTCAACATTCATGATATATAAGAGACATATAAAATACTACCTATGTGTATCTACAGGTATTAAAAACTAATATTTTTAAAAACAGGCAATATTTCCTTCTTCTGTGAAAAATTTCAGGTTATGCATCATACAAAACAGGAAACATTTTGATGCTACAAGCTAGGTTGCAATAAAACTAAATATTTCATGGTACAGTGTACATTTAAAAAGTTATTTGCTCACTGACTAACAGGTAGTTATAGATTTGGAGAATATATTCTTGGTTTTTGTGTTTGGTTTTTGTGTGTGTTAGTTTCAGTTTTCAAGATTTGTTTTGACTGTGATGAATGCATTACTGAGGCTTCACATGAAAAGTCATTTCGTAGGAAAAATAGACATTTATTTTCTTTTTGTCACTGTATATGTTACTGATTCTCTTGAGGTGTTTTTTCCTAATGATGTTAAGTTTCTGAAATTATTCTATTACTAATTACAAACCCAAGTATCCACAGCTATATACAAAGCTGATATGAACATCTTGACCTTGTTAGTCTAGCATCTCATGACTTCACAGTGTTTACACTTACAGTATTCCTCTGAAATGGGGAGATGATACTAACCCAATTTTAAAGCTGTGGTACTGAGGTGCAAGGAGACTTATCCAAGGCCGTGCAAGTCACCTGTGCTTAAATGGGAATTTAATGAAAAGCCTTCTAAGCCTATTCCCTAGCTCCTGAAACACTTTTGACATCAGTGTGTAAACGTGTGTGGAGAACTCTGGGTGTCCATTTGCACCGGCAGATATGACGGCACAGTAAGGGGTCAGGTCATTTGATGCTGCAGCTCTAACAGCTCTGTGCGGAGGTGTTAATTGAAATGGTGCAGTGCATCAGAACGGCAGCTGTTGCTGTAATGGGTCGGTCTATTTGCAGATGAGTAGATAGGTAAGTAAGAGCAGTTTAATACTTACTACTACAAGTTTCAGGCTTAATTTAGCTTGTTCTGTTGATAATTATAAAATCATTTTGAAACGTATGAGCAGTCAATTAGAAAATTTCAACATGTGAGTTTGAAATAATAGCTTCCAAACTATCACATCGTCTGTCGAACATGAAGGTGACATTAGAGTTTTTACCATGAGTGCTCTTTCGTTTAGGTATTGCATTACTGAATTGATAATGTAAACTACTATACAGAGGGTTTACTGACATTTTCTTCTGTGAGTGGTGGAAACTCTGGAATATTCTCATTTTATAAGCTTCCTCCTTAAAAGGCTTCATTAGAAGCAGAAGTTTGACTTTTGCCTATGTACTCCTAAATCTCCAGAGGATCCCAAACTGAATCTCAGATCTTTTCAGGAAGGTTGAGTCCCAGCCCCTGAGGTCCTTTGCTCTCATAGTCATTGCTGCCAGTCGGACTTCTTCCCCTGCAATTTTTCATAGCAACAATAGTCAGCAGATGTATGACTGCACCCCTTTGCATTATCTGTTTACCAGTTTGGGTGTTTTTCCCCTTTGTTAGCATCCTGTGAAGAATAACAGTGCTGAGGAGAAAAGCCTGCTGAAAATGGGAAGGGGACTCACTGCCATGAGAGATGATTAATATGTGTTTATAACATGGAAGAGAGAGGTGGCACACGGAAAATGATGGGTAGATTGGAGCTAAGGACACAGTTGCTGCATGGTGGTGTTAATTCACAAAGTTGATAAAATGTCATTTTAACATTCGTTGTTGTTGAATTGATAACAATTTGTGAGATTTCGGTTTTCTTCACTAAGTATAGTAATTCCCATTAATGACAATATAGTATTGCAAGAAATCTGTGACTCACTATGATTGCTAGAATGTAGGTTTTTATTCATGTTCCCTGTATTTTTCTAGTATCACAATTTTGCCAGAAAATAATTAAGTCCAAGGGAATTTGATCTTTGACTGATTTTAGGCTAGGTGAAGTTGTCATTGATAAATTTAGGAGGTAAAAGCTGAGGCTGAGATTTTTCTCCAAATGTGTTAAGAGTCAAAAACTTTTGATCCTTGTGGATTAACATTTTGACTATGTTAAAAAGATGCTACTCTCTGTTCTGCCCCAAATAGTCAGCTACCAAATCTGTTGACTCTTGACCAGAACTCTGTTGCAAACTGTGCTTCAAGTGAACTACTGTGACTAAAATATGGGTGTATCTATATCAGCTGTGTCAAAAAATGCTACTGTATGTCAACCACAGTATTTAATGTCAAAGGAAATGCCAATATACAACAGGAATTTTCAACTTCATTTTGCAAACTAATGAGAATAAGGAAGGCAAACCAAACCATGGGATTAAACAGATTTTACTTCCACTGTTCTGTCTTTTTGAGCTGTTATTTCTCTGAAATGTTTAAGTTCAGTATTATTAAGTTCAGCCTTATAGGCTTCCAACCAAATCAGTGATACAAATTTATTTTGACATTAGCCTGAGAGAAGAAAAGCTGCATTGTTTAGAAAAACAAACAAACCAAAAATTGAACAGAACAATTAAAAAACAAAGCATATGTGGATTTCCTAAAGAATTATAAGGCTAAATTCTGATTAAAGAGGCTAATTAAAACATTTGTAATCAAATGAAAATATTTAATATTTGAAAATTCTGATATGAAGGATAATTTTGGTTGGATTATGATTTGTAGGATAACAAAATGGAAATCATATAATTTAAACATTGAAACTGATTATTTCTTTGATTTTTCAAAATTAATTATTCAAAGCCTCATAGATTGATGTATCTTTATAAATATATACACTGCTAACTCTGATTTTAGCACTGCCAGCAAGGTACTTTTACAGCTTTTTCTCAGACTTACTTTCTTTCTAGGCTTACTTCACACTTTGCCTTCTAAAATTTCCCAGATATCCATAAGTGCTGATGTCCTTGATAGAACGAAAATAATATAAATAATAAATGAGAAACATATTTACTCCTCAAGCAATAGTTATTGTATGTAAGACAGAGCATATAGGCACTGAGAGCCTTTATATGAGGTCTGCTGTGAAGAAAGCTTTGCCAAGATTTTGCCAGATTTTGCCTGAGAGAAGTCCTTCTGGTTATCACGGGGAGCAGTCTTTCCTGCTTTCCTACAACACACAGTAGGTGGCAGGACATGGATCAGTTTTGCTTGAATATTAAAACTAACAAGCTTTCTGAAAGTTTTGTGTTTTGACTTTCAACCTTAGCTTTTCATTGTCTTTGGGGAATTTTGTTTGCTGTGGTTACATCTTTGATTTTCTCTGTTTGTTTGTACGCAACAGTTTTTCCTAGTTTCTTGATGATAGACCTCTATTCTTTCGCTCTAGAGTCAAGAAACATGAACGTTTCTCTGTAGAGATGGTCATACCCAGCTAGTTCATTGCTACACTCACTTCCGTCTTGTCAGTTTTCAATTAAACTTCCAATAAGCATTTCTGATTTTTCAAATATAGCCAGAACAGAAATTTTCAGTGAATGCTGAAGGTCAAATCCAGAAATGTCCGAAAGGCTTGTTACAGCATCTCTCACTACAGCTCTTTAGAGAGAGTGGCTGAACTGGGAACCGTGTTTCTTTTTTTGTGTCCATTTTTCAGATTTCCTCATTCCGTTTTGTATTTCAGGTTTTCGTTTTTTCTTTGAAACTTGTTTTTTAGCGTTTCTAAGTCTAATTAGTAGCTATGGTTCCTTAAATGGAGAGAAGCTTTACAGGGGTGGTATGATATGTAAGTTAGGACAGAATAAGGCAATGCACCAAGGTGATTTTTTTCACCAAGATTAAGAAAAGCACTGCCATTATTTTACTGTAGCTTTTATTTTAACTCAGTAACGGAAGAGTAAAGAGTAAAAGGCAAACAGAAAAGATAAGTACACTTGCCTTTCTTGGGTGTTGGGGAGCATCTAGGTTGTCTTTTTATCACTGATATGTTTCTGAAAAGTCAATACATTGGTTGGTCTATTGCCTTTTATTATAGGCTCAGGTCATTGTCTTTGCAAGTTAAATCCATAGGCTGAAATTTTGAGGAGGATATCTCACGTGATCTCTTGCAGAATTTCTGGCCTTTTATTCTGTTGGGAAGGCTTGTTCCCCTGTGCAGCATCCTGCCAAGTGGATCGATATTGGAGATTGATTTGTCAGAGGCTATGTCCAAGCCCTTCACTGACGTTAGCTCTCAGCGTTCCTGGATTCCTGTCCCTGGCACCAGGCATCCATTGTGTTTCAGGGTTGCTCTTTCTCCATGTCTGAATAAAAAAAAGGTAATGAGAAGTGTTTGTATTTTCAGTGACAGCAGTGTGGATAGTATCCTGTAGTCTCTTTTCCAACTAATCCCTATTCGTATCTTTCACATTCCTCTCTTATCCTTCCTCAGTGCTTATTTTAGACTCAGAGTTCATTCTACATCAGGTCTATGGAAAGAAAGAGAGAGAAAATAATTCAGAAAAGATCTTTTTCATAAATGGATATGAATAGGAAGACATTCTCTTCCCTAGGCACTATCATTCAAACTGGTTAAATTCATTTGTTCTGATTTTTTTTCAAATACTTCATGTTTAGATTAAATGCTTAGACAAAAGTTACTGAAGTTGGCAGATGAAGCAGAAGTAAAAGGCTTGAAATGAGTTCTTCAAATAGAGGAAAACCATGATACAATTCTCTAGAAATTTGCCACATATTCTTTATAGTATTAAAGTCATATATATACGGCAGACATTACTTACCTATTTAAAAATTATTACATGTTTCTTTGAAATGCAGTGATGGGATAGCGTTTAAGTTTTTAACAGGGTTGTTAAGGGTTTTGACAAAAAATAACCAACAGTGCAGTTTCGAATCACAGCCCTCCTTCATAATGGAGTTTATTCAGAGTATTTTCAAGAATTCTATTCATGGGTGTATAAGATCCGCACCTCCCACAGACCTGAAAGGAATTTCTGTCTGTCTGCTGTTTCCTTCCCTGTTCTGTGTTTTGTTCATATCAGAAGGTAAGTTTTGGGAAAGAACAAATGGACTCAGTTTATACATCTGTGCAATGAGATTTGATGTTAGATACACAGCTAGTAAACTACTTTTACAGAGCCTGAGTAGTCGGTGTTTGTGACTGGAGCATTGAGGGGTTTTTGGGGAGAGGAGAAGTGCATCCTAAACTCTTTCGGTCCTGATATTGTTGGACAATTTTTTTTTTTTTTTTTTTTTTTTTTTAAGAGAAGAGATAAGCAGAAAGCGAGATGGAGATGTTAGAAATGTTGTTTGTCCAATCTGGTAGACAGGAGACAGGACTAGGTAAAGCCAGGCCGTACAATGGTGTACTTCAAGGACTATGGGGTTTTGCAGACTGTTGTAGTGTGTTAGCCCCTGCGTATGCCATTTGCACCATGCATAAGTCTATCGCACAAAAAATGCAATGACCAAGTCAACAAATGAATGATTTGATCCTCTTACTGCAAAGCTAATTTCAGCATTCACTTAAAAGCTTCATCCAAATGCTTAGTGAGGAAGTTTGCTAAATTAATTTGCAGAAATTCCATCATAAACTTGCACTCATCAAACCTACAAATATCAGATTATAGTAAGAATGCAAATACAGGGCAGATTATTTTCTTTGAATAATTGCATTTTTTGCATCTCCTTTCTAAAAGTCCTCCTTGGTTTTCTTGGAATTGGTTTTGATACTCAGTTGCATACCAACCATGGTAGTATTCAACAGTACTGGTTGCATACTAATATTGTTAATGTTTTTAAGCTAATTTGAAAGAAAAAATTGCACATTACCTTAAGGTAGATATGACACCAATAATGTACTTTTTAAGAACTAAAATTAAGAAATTATATCAGTTTAAATATAAATATTAACATGAAGCCCCTATATTGGCTAGGTGAGATTTAAATCCATGAATCTTATGTATTTATCTCATCAATGTATCAAGCACAGTATTTCTGACTGTCTTTAAGGAATCAATAAAAAGGTATGTGTGCCATTTTCGCTTTCCTTATTTTTAGTTTTTTTGTATTTGCCTTTTTAAAGTTTTATATTTTACGGTATTTAAAATTTGCTTTCATGGCTATATATATGTGTCAGTTAATGGCTTTAGCAGTGGTCAAGAAAAGGCAAGTTTTCTTTAGAGAATTGACTCAGAAAAATCTTCACAAGCAGTGAATGAGGAACTCTGGCCTGAACTATTCACTAAACAAAATGCCATGTTCCAGAGGGTTATTAATAAAATGTTCAGTCTGCTCCGCAACAATACTGCTTGCTAATAGACACTCACAATTTTTGAGATGTTTGGAACACTCCCATCTTTACTACAGATGCAAAGACTGCCAAAATCTGCCAAACATTAGCTGAGAGGATTAGAGTACATTTTTTGTTGTTTGAACTTTTCCCATAAAAATCTGGCCTTAGCAAAGAAGATGACTGCCATGTAGTGAGGAAGGTTGATTATACTCAGGTCAGTTAAAGCTTCTCCCAGAGATTCTAATGTCTTTTTTTGCTGTGCATACTGTTGTACACAACAACTTCATATTAAAAGAAAAATTGAATTCCTTCACCATTTTATTCTTCTGACCACTGAGTTGGCAGAGGCTCAAGTGCTTCTTAACACTGTAGTAAGAATCTTATCATCTGTACCTAAAATTTCACGTAAGCTGGTGTAATACATATTTGAAAAATTATATTTAATTGTACTGTGTTAGAACCCAGCTCTGAAAGCACCATTTCAGATACAAATCAGTAGGAAGCATTTGCTTCTCTAGGAATGATCACAGGAATCCTTTGTAGTCCTGGAAGTGTGCTCTTGTAATTTTGTACAGATACTGCGCTATATACTGGAGAATGGTTTGGTAATGTCCTGAGACAGCACAGGTTTTTTCATATAGGACAATATCTGCAGATTGTATGAAATGAGTATCAGGTATTAATTTGAGTCTTTAGATTTTTCTGGAGTCCAGATTTGCATTTCTAAGAGAATGTTAGTCTTGCTTGGAAAGTAAACATCACACAGCATTTACCACAAAGTGGTACATATATGGAATAGGAAATAGTTACAAAATCTTTATGTAGCATCTTTTCATAAATGCTGGCTTTTTATACCATTGATTATATTCAAAATACTTTAATAGTTTCCTGTTTTTTAATTTTTTTTCTATGATAATCATCATAGGGCTGTTTATGTTCATAAGTAGAATAGATCTGGCTCAGGAGGGAACATGGGATCAGTGAATATAGCACTGGGATACAAAAGACATGGATTGTATTTTGCTTTTCATAATCACTCTGTAAATGGACCGGGATAAGTTAATTTCATCTCTGTGCCGTGGTTCCCCTTCATGCGAAATTGAGATCCTAATGCTTCCTTTGAATAATGCACTGAGGTCTATAGAAAGATAAGTTATTTAAGAACTCTGTGAGATTTTTTTGCTGTTGGGATAAATGGAAGAAGATGTTCATGATCATTCCCACCAAGCCTTGTTTTATTCCTTGTTTCCATCTTCTAAATGGGATGTTCTGCAAATAAAGATTTCCAGCATGGATTGGATGGAGAGATTAGAATTCCTTGTGGATCAGTCAGCGATTTATCAGTGGGATCTTTCAAGGCTGCAGCTCAGATTCTCTCCTGCTTATTCCACTTCCTAAGCAGTTGCCATGCATCAAATGTGTTTTTTGAAATGTTGCTGTTTTGATTTAGTGGTGTTTCATGTCTCGTTTTTTTTTTTTTTTCTGTTTTATATCTCTTGTAATTCTTTTTATAGATGTTGGAAGACAGTCAAGAAGTGGGACTTTTGAAATTCTTTATTGATGAAACATTACAAAAACTTAAGATTTATATTCTAATCATTTATGTGCAGGGATATTTGTCAAAGGAACCTGTAGGACTTACCACTCGCTTCTGTTGAATTTCAGTGGGATTTCAAAGTCTCGCTCCCTCAGGCTCTTCTTTCTGCTTCTTTGTACCTCAAACATCAATCTTACCATACATAGCAATGATTTATTGGCAAAGCCCCTCAGACAGAAACCACAAGGAGCCTTTTAGGGGCAATTGTTTTCCTTGAGTTACCTGTATTTCTAGCCAGTTTTCATATATTCCTTTTCCTGATCCTCCATGATTTTTTGCATTTTATGACTTTCCCTGGTCTACAACTGAACTGACAGATTACTTGGGATGTGTAAATGGGATTTTAAGTCACACAATATTTAGCAAATAAATATGAATCAGCAAATAAAACAGGACAATTTAATGTGATCTATCATAGAGAAATGGGCAAACTACTTGTCATGAGGCAGTGTTGCTGGCAGTGAGGAGAGGAAGAAAAGATCAGGTATAATGTCAAAGAAATACATGTTTTAGAAGTGTATACTTTTGTATTTCACAAATATATTTACTAAAATATTATTAGAGATAATAACAACTGGCATTAAAGAAACCCAAGCAAATTAATTTTCAGTGTACTGTAGTATTAGTTTTATTCAATATTTGGTTGAGCAATTATAATTTTAATTGGAAAAATGACTAAGTTGTATTGTAGTAATGTAAGACCTCTTGATATAGCTAAAAACTGTGCTTGTGGTTTTTGTCGGGTTAGTTCATAAGTATCCCAGTACATCATTCCTGTCACAGTTCCTAATGACAACTGCTTTCTCCCCTGCCCCTGCCATGCTCCTTCAGGTAACAGAATTCTCTTTCCTTTATTCCACATGCTTGCTTAGCCTCTGGCCCTGACTTGGAAAAGGTCCTCACAGCTCCTTGGCTCACAGACCAAAGGAGCTGAACAGGGCTGTTGCTTCTCGCTGTCTGCTTAGCACTCCTGCTGTACCACTGCATGATTGACTGAGAAAAAACTTAAGCCTTGTTAATCAGCACATAAGGGAGCCAGCAGAAAGTGACGGGGACTGCCAATACACAGAATACAGTTTGCTTCCAGCAAAGTTTTTAAGCTCTTCCATTTCCAATTTATGTGCTGTGCTGACAGTAGCAAACCACTAAATCCATTTATGGACCAAATTTGAAGTTAGTTGATGAATTTACATTATCAGTGTTTAATCAGAATCTTTTTTATTCCTTTGTTTAGAACATCAACAAAACCCAGCAGATGGGACACCCAGCCCTGAGTGACACAGGCATCTGGTCTAGATCACCAGTCTGTTTTCCCTTGCATCCTTTTCTCCAGACTGTACTGCCTTCCCAAGATCAGGCATCAGAGTAAAGTTCAGCAGACAGTGTGTGTCACCTGTTAATCATCAGCTATTGTTCCCTACCCATGTACTTTTGTTGATAAGATCCATACCACTACAGGACCTTACTTTCCCCTCTGGAAGAATCTTCCTTATATCAGCCTGCCTGGATATATTGCACCTTTTGTGGGTGGCTTTGTTTCCTTCCTTCTAGTCTCAGCCATTCTCTGTGCTCTTGAAATGCTGGGTTACTCTCCTTCAGGTGCATCTGCTGCGGGAACTATTTAATACACTTCTGCATATTTTTTTCTTACTTCTTAATGTGAAATAGTTGTGCTTATTGAAATTACCCTTGTCACACCTACTATGTGTATCAGGTACAGAAATCTAAGTATTGGAAGGGTTCGATATACAAACAACAGCTAGCAATCATGGAGGAGAATGTCATACCCTTCATAAATTGACTTCCTGTTTATCATTCTCAGTATTACACGATTCTGCGTGGTGGTTGTTCTCCCCTAACAATTGTACCAAGGGAATTTTTGCAACCAGAGCTTTTCTGGTTTGGCCCTCAAAAAGCAGATTAATGTTTCATTGTGTCAAAAAAAATCCTATCTTTATTCCATTACAGGAATACACAATAGACGTTTTCTTCCGTCAGAGATGGAAGGATGAGAGATTAAAGTTTAAGGGCCCAATGAACATTCTTCGATTGAACAACTTAATGGCCAGCAAAATCTGGACCCCAGATACATTTTTTCACAATGGGAAGAAGTCAGTGGCTCATAACATGACAATGCCAAACAAGCTGCTACGAATCCAAGATGATGGGACTCTCTTGTACACCATGAGGTAAGTCTTTTCATCTCTTCTCTACTCAAGCTATTTCTCAATGGGATTTTTCCAGAAAATAGTTAAATATGGTTCTAGGAGGACTCTCCTTTGTTTCTTTTATGTCCCAGCAGAAAGAAAGCTCGGAAAATGTACATTTTGCTTCCAATTCTGTTACAAGTCTGTTGGCTGATTATGAGTTAGATCAGTTTTCCTACATGTTCTTCAGTTTTCATACTTCTGTAATATATTAAAAGATGCTGACCACCTGCATAAAGTGCTTTGAGACCTTCAGATGGGAATCACTGTGCAAGAATTGTTAAGAATACTCAAAGTTTATCAACTCCATCTTAGGACGATTGAAATAGTATATGATTTTTGCCTGTTACTGAAACCCTTGTACCAACCATGTGAGCCCTTAAGTAAATTTATTATTAAGGTCAGTGGCAATAAAAGTAAAGAAGAAGAAGAAGAAGAAAGGGTTAATAAGTCCTCAAATTCTTTCCAGCAAGAACTGTACTTGATATTGGGATATTGCTGGGATTTTTTGACAAAATGAGCGAAAGTGAATGCATTGTTAACATCCTGTCATGCTTATACATAAATAAAAATAATAATCACAAGTAACATGGAAAATGAGTAGCAGCAATGTCTGGAAAGAACACAAAGGGATTTTCTTTCTGCATCTTCCATTCAAACTGTAAAAGAAATAAATTCAGAAAACTATGGATCACAGTCCTTTGGCAAATTAACTGTAGTTTATGTGCTTTTGTAATGAGCCTTTGAGAGCCATATAATCACACGCGTACCTCAGAATATTATGAGAAGAAAATGACTGTTCTTAACAACCTGCAGTTACATAATTTATATTTTCGTTTAAATGGCCTTTCCTCACAGTTTTGAGGTCAGTTCTTTCAGGTTTTTGATGTGATAAGTCAATGCCTTCCAAAGGAACACATAAAAGGGAAGAAGCAAGAGCTGATTTAAATTTTAATTAGTTTAATATAACATTTCAGTTTCATCTCCTAAATCAGCATATGAACTCTGTTCATTTCTGTGGAATTTATTTTCTTGTCCTGCTAACTGACTTAAATGCATAGCGGTCTTTTGCCTTTTAGGCTTACAGTCCAAGCTGAATGTCCAATGCACTTGGAGGACTTCCCTATGGATGCTCACTCATGCCCACTGAAATTTGGCAGCTGTAAGTATATAAAGAGAAGTATAGCCTTTGGTCAGTGAATATCTAACATTGCTCAGCATCACTTTGTTTCGGTAAGTTGTTACATGAGAGGTTTAAAGCACAAGATGGTATTTTTTAAAAAAAATTGTAACCGGACACATTGAAATCTCTTTTCTCTATTCAGTGTTGTGTCTTCTAATGCATTTTAAAACTTTCTTGACTCCAGTTAACAGCAAATACTGTGCACCTATTTCAGCACTGCACTGATCTACTTTTATTCCGGCGTGCAAACCGTACCGATGAATGCAGACCTGGGTGCACATAGCCTGTGTAGTATTAATGAAGAGCAGATTAAAGACTTCAAAGAATGCTTGTTTTCATTTATAGAAACATTTATTTACTCTTTATTGTTAATGATACTCGTTTTTACATTCTTAGTCAATGAAGACAAGCACAAATGGCTTCTTGTGATAAAAAATTTTACTCATTAGCTCATCTGCGTGTTACAGACAGGTGGACTTTGATGTCACTAGTAGTGTTTTAACATCAGCATAACTTCATTTACCTATTTTACAGCCTTTCTTCTTCTTCTTTGTGAATTAGGATCACATTATATGTATTTCCTGGATTTTGTACACTAGAAGGTTTTCTTTTTTTCTTTGGCTGCAGCCTACGTTCTCTGCTGGGCCCAGGAAAGGGGATGGTTTTTTTTGAGGAAATGGGTTAATATCTTTAAATTCTGTTTGATTTTACATTACTTGCAGCCAACACAAGTTACAAAACATGATATGCTGCCACTAAGGATATCACTAACCAGATGAACATTGTCAGAGCACTGTGCACACTCTTCATAACCATGACATACACCTTTTCCTTGGAGTTTGGAGCAAGTTAAACCAAGCCTGTGTTTCTGATGATGTTTTCACGGAAGAGGGAAATCTTAGCTATATAGATGAAAGATCATTAGAATTAATAATACTTGTATCAAGGAGCCTTTTTTTCCCTCTAAATATTATATTTATAATACATAATACATCTTAACTAACGAACTCCAGAGATGTTAGCCAAAACCGGCTACTGACTATTAATATTTACATATATATGTGCACATCAAGGTATGTTTGATTTATAAGGTCTGGGAGGAAAAAAGACTCATATGTAGCCTCAAAACAACTTAAAATCACCCATAATAATGAAACTGATACTCTGGCCAAGAGGCTACTTTATAGTACGACTTCATTTGCATTCCTAAGTTGGAAACCCTTCTGACTAGATATATTAGACTTTGTGTCTTTTCTTTTCTTTTTTTTTTTCTCTCTTGATTATTTGGTTGGGTTTTTTTGCTTACTAATTTGTTCTTTTTTCTCTGACCATGGTTTCTGGTTTTCTAGTAAACAGGAGAATTCAAACTGTGAGCAATGTGATTTTAGAAAAGCTGTCTTTCATTTCCCCTGTAGTCACCTGTGCTCCAGCCTGTTGGCACATCCAGGGCTCTCTTTTATTCTGTTCATTTTGAACGGCTTCACACTCATTTTATTTCTTTACCTAGAACTCATTTCTAGACTGCTGTGCATTTTTCACCTTTTATTCTGGGATAGAATTTGAGTGATGAATAGTGGTGAAAATAAGCAGGAATCCTGAGGATTTTGGTTTAGCTGAGGCAAGTCTGCCAGTGGTATGTATTTGCCACAGCTCTTCATATGCTGCTAACCTTACACTGCTAGGAGGATCATTGGCCTGTACAAATGGCTCATTTTTTTTCTATACATAAGAGAAAAGCCAAAGTGAATGTATTGGAGAAGCTGTAGCTTAATAGATTGCCTTTCTTTACCCTTATCAAAAAGTCTAGCCAACAGCGGTGAGGATGGAGACAAATCAGCAACTGGCAAAACTGCTGGTTTGCATTAAAGCAGAGGTCTTCTTGCAGAAAGCTAGAAAGACAGAAGGGAAGTGTTAAAAATCTCTATGTGCTACCCACCTGCTAGATTTTGTTAGTCATGCAAATTGTGGCTAGTTGCATGGAGAAGCTTCTTTCTGGGCCTCCAGAGATTTCTCAAGTGAAAATGTTTGCAGCCCATCAGAAATGTTGCTTTTCTTTTTCATTTCACTACAGTTATGGTATAAGACTTAAAATGTACTTGTCTCAGTCAATCAAAATGAACACACAATTTCTTCCATCAGTGGTTTAGCCTTTTCCTTTCATACTCCATTTGTTAGCAGGGTATTAGACTGGAAAAACTTGCAGGACGTAATTTTTTTCTTTCTTATCTACTGGAGAGGCATTAATGCTGTTTAAAGTACAGTGTTGATTTACTTTCATTCTAGTTTATTTTGACAGACCCTAGACTAAATGTATGTTTGATCATGAATGTACTGAGAGAGCAGCCTGCTTAATGTCAGCGTGTCCCACAAAAAGACGCCAGGGAGTGAAATTTAAGAGGATATGCAGGGAGAGGCACAGAACCACTACAAGTTTGTTAAGGGATTTGTCAGTGAACTTGGCTTCCTGTGTTTAGGTATGAATTCCAGCTAATAATGAAATGCTTGTGATACACTCTCAAAGTGGAGAGTGGGGAGAATGGAAACTCAAAACAATATAGAAATGAATTTTCAAAAATGTTGTGTGTCCTAAATCTTGCAAATTGTTCTTTTCATCTGGCTTACTATGAGTTTTAGGATACATATAATATCTAATCTCTGACAAGTTTTTTAACAGTGTAGAAGATATGTTGTTTGTAATTTAATAGCAAGACCACAAATGAGTGCCCAGTCCCATGCTGCAATAGGCATTTACTCTACAGTAAAGCTATTTTAAATGGCCAAACATATTTTTTACCATGTCATTTTAAGTTTTTGGGGTGTTTTTTTTTTTTTTTTAAAATAAGCAGCTCTTCTAATTCTATGAGTTTTGAAGGGAGCTGTTTAAATTGCTGACAAAATATTTTGTTATTCCCCACAGATGCGTACACAACTTCAGAAGTTACATACATTTGGACTTACAATGCTTCAGATTCAGTGCAGGTGGCACCAGATGGCTCAAGATTGAATCAGTATGATCTTTTAGGCCAGACGATTGGAAAAGAGACAGTTAAATCAAGTACAGGTTAGTAAAAGATACTTTGAAGAAAAAGGCGCTCACTCGGCTATGAGGAACATAGGCATTGCTGGTGGTGTTAGAACAGTCCCAAAAGTCCAAAAGGACTGTTGCACAATGTGAGATATCAGGCATAGTCTATTAATGTATGGTACAAGTAACACATAGCAGCATTTTATTCATTCTTTCAAGTTATTAAGTAACTTGTAATATATATATGCCGTATATATATAAAAACATATATATATGCATATAAATATATATATAATAAATAGCAGAGGTGAACTTGTCCCCAGTGACCATTTTTTAATGCTATCTGGAGCTCAGTCTTGAATCCTAATGTTTGTAACCCAAGACTGGGATAATTATTTAATTTCACATGGCCGCACCTCGAATACTGTGTTCAGTTTTGGGCCCCTCACTACAAGAAAGATGTTGCATTGCTGGAGCATGTCCAGAGGAGAGCAACCAAGCTGGTGAGGGGTCTGGAACACAAGTCATACGAGGAACGGCTGAGGGAACTGGGGTTGTTCAGCCTGGGGAAGAGGAGGCAGAGGGGAGACCTGATCGCCCTCTACAACTGCCTGACAGGAGGCTGTAGGGAGGCGGGGGTCGGCCTCTTCTCCCTGGGAACCGATGGGGGGATGGGTTGAAGCTGTGCCAGGGCAGGTTTAGGCTAGACATTAGGAAAAACTTCTTCACAGAAAGTGTTGTCGGACTCTGGAATGGGCTGCCCAGAGAGGTGGTGGAGTCCTCATCCCCAGACGTATTTAAAAGAAGGATAGATGAGGTGCTTAGGGACATGGTTTAGTGGTGGGATGTCAGGGTTAGGTTAAAGGTTGGACTCGATGATCTCAAAGGTCTTTTCCAACCAAAGTGATTCTATGATTCTATGATTCGATAAATGACACTTTTTGTCTACTAAATGGTGAAGCATGCACGTTACAACCATTTTTTCCTTACATCAGGGTTTTGGCATTAAAGACTGGATTACTCTGTGTTCCTACCTGTGCCAGGCTGTGATGAACCCCTATGATTGCCTTCTGACTGTAGATTAAATTCTCAGGGTGCCTTTGTGTGAACGCAGGGAGTTGCTTATGTACAGAAGCCTGCAGGGCTGAAGTTCTTGTCAGGGCATACAAGAGTTCCTGTAAGTTCCTGAACACCGAACTTTCCTGGAGCTCAGTGGGAATAAGATGTAGTTGTACTCAAGAACTTTCTTATGTTCTGCAGAATACTTTCTACTACAAAATACCTTCTGTGCAGTTTAACCCTAGCACATTTGGTTCACATAAATGTACCAAACTTTCTTTTACCAAAGAAGTGGACTTTCTTAAGATGATAACCTATTTTTTCATTGTATTTTGTTTGTTTGTGGCACCCAGGCGAATACACAGTAATGACGGCTCATTTTCACTTGAAGAGAAAAATTGGTTATTTTGTCATTCAGACTTACCTCCCCTGTATCATGACTGTCATTCTCTCTCAAGTGTCATTCTGGCTGAACAGAGAATCTGTACCTGCCAGGACAGTCTTTGGTGAGTATACTGAGAAGCATTGCCTTTGTTTGCCACAGCTGAAGCTGTTAGGAAGCATGACTGAAGTCTGCTTGGTAAAGGTCTTTTTCATCCAAGTTAGTGTGTTTGTAGAATGTGACACTATTTCTAGTCCAAACAGCTTTCAACTGCAGCTTACAGATATCCTGATAATCCCAAAGTTTTTTGAAATTAGTACATGTGAGAGAACTGTCCATATATCCTGGCTCTTTTCAGAGGAAAGTTTTCACAAAACAGAAAATGATTATAATTTTTCTATTTAAAAAGTAAATTCAGATTATTTTCTGAAATGTCTGTCTTACCTTGATATTATCCAAATATTTTGGTACTTGATAGATAAGCACACTTCTAAATATATTTGTAAAGTAAGCAAATTAAATTTGAATTATTTTAATTATTATTAAACTTTGCAAGCTGCAGTTCTTTAAAAGAAACCCTATTCAGGGGGCCTGAGCAAAACTTTCTCGCTAATTCAAACTGGAGTGTACTGTAAGGCAGCAAATAGCTTCAGCAGCGTTTTTGCAGTGTTTCTCTTCCAATAAGGTTTTGCTCTCTTCTTTATTAAAGCAAAGTAACAAATGTCTTTCTTATCTGCATAACTTGAAGTTCTCTTAATTTGTTTGCTTTTAAAGAAAAAGAGACTAGCACAACAAAAAGTAATGTCTGTGTGGAATCAGCCATCAGAAATGCTGCATAAAATCGTGTGATTAGTCACTCAGTAAACACCATGCACTCTTCAAAAAGTAGGCCAAACTCAAATGCATATTAAGTATGATCCTCAGCAAAGCACTTGCTGTCTCTCCTGGTAGAGAAAATGCCACACAAAACATTGTGAAAATTGCAGGTTTGAATACGAGCCTTATTGAAGTCAGATGAAATGAGTCAGTGGTTTTAGCAGGACCAGAATCCTACCATGTTTTTCCAGGCAGTTATCAGGCAGATTTTTTTTTTTCTTTCTTCAAAATCTTCTATGAATTTGTTCATTTCTGCTTGCCAAAATGCACATTCCTGTTTTCCAGCTTTGCAAGAACACTGTTAAATCCTTCTACATCTCCATCTTTGCCCTTTTCTGTACCCCTCCTATACATTTAGCACAGTGTAACTGGTTTGTCCAAAAAAAAGTCTCACATCTTCTCTTACTAAAATGAACTTTCTGTTGCTGTGTCGTTGGTAACAAGGCACTGCATCAATAACAAGACACTAGGTTCATTTTCCTGGAATGTTGTGTCCCTTCCTGCATACCTCTTTCGCGTTGCTCATTTATTCTTTGTTTAATTTATTTTATTTTTTTTAATAAGTAATATCTGCATGGCAGCCTGCTGCTTTATTCTCCTGGAGGTTTAGCAGAATATGGATAATGAACAGTGTCCTGTTTCAGGATGTCTTGAGGGAATTGGGTAGGATGGTCGCAAAACCAGAACTACACCACCCAGTGATATAAAATCTAAAATCTGTTTACTAAGCACAATAGTGCTGGAGAAGATAACAACTTCCATGCTAGTGTTTTATTGCTGCCGCACAGACATGCACTTCACACACCAGTCAGGGCTCCGTCCCCTCCAAGCGGGCTTAGACTGGCACCCTGAACCCAGGGGAGCAAGACGTATCCAGGCTCTTCCTGATGGAGCAGCCTAGCCCCTGCATGCAACATTTGCACCTCAGGCTTAGCCTTCTGCATTGGGTTGGATGTTCCCTGAGGAGCAATTTCTTAATATTCTTTTACACTCTACATGAGATTGGCAGCATAAGCTGCCAATGGCCTGTCTAATCATGTAGCGCCGGGCGGATCTCCCAGTCTTTCTCCATACCTACTGGCAGCAGTTGTTGCTGGCATTTCTGATACCCTCTGGTCTCTTGCCTAAATGTGTTTCAAAAATGTGAAGTTAGCCACAGTTTCATAACGAGGTTCATCTATTGCTTCTTCCTGTTTTCTGACTCGTAGTGAATTACTCTTGCCAGTTAGAGCTGGGCAGGTACACTCAAGGTCTCATTTGGGTGGTGCTTTCAGGTAGGCTCCACTTGGTGACACGTGAAGCCCATACTACAGCTAAAGTAATAAAACTAGCTATTTCCAGCAGGGAATATAAAAATCGCAGGAGATTTTACTTTACTTTTTTATTGATCTTACTTAATTTTTAGTTTTTATATGGAGTAATCTCTTGCTAGATATCCATCTTTGCATTGTATAATGAATATATCAATATTAAAATATGATTAAGGAGAAAGTATTGGTTTTGATAAAGTGTTTTTCAGAATTGATGAGAAATTTATTTCAAGTACTTTCCTGAGAGCTACCATGTCCTGGAAAGGACTAACTACAGGAGTTAAAGAAATGTAACTCCCAGTTATTCAAAGCACCACTTAGCATTTATTATTTAATGTTTGAAAGAAGCTATTTTTCTTTCCCCTTTCTATTCGCTTGCAACATAGTTTCAAGTTCTAGGTTAAGATTAAGGGCTTGGTATAATGAGGCTTCTTTTATAGTCGAGCTTTTAAATCCCTTTCCTTTATGGCATCTATCTAATATTGTTGACCTAAGCTATCCCAAATGAATTATGGCTTAATGTTATATTGTTTCAATTTTGCTTTAAATTTTTGGAAGAAGAAAGTTTTATCATCGTTAATTAAATAAGTCATGATTGTGCTTTCTCTAGCAGATAAATTTGAAAAGCATTTGATTGCATTTTTAACGAAAGGGAATAAGCCTGGTTCATAATGCCTTCATTTAGTGCAAGATTACAATCTGTTTCATTTAGTAATGTGTTTATTGTTACGCATTTAGTGTCAACAATATTAGCAAAACTAATCTTGTGCAGCTTATTGAATTCTCGCTTCGTTTTTAATGGGTCATAACATTTAGAAGCATCACATATACTTGAATAGCAGCACTAGATACAGGTGACAGAAAAATCAGAAATTAGTTTTCTTAGTGTTACAGTTATCTATGTGTTTTAACTTGCATGGAGTAAGAATAAGGATGTTAACATGAATGTAATTAGATATATATTCATTGATACCCAAAGCAGGCAAGAACAAAAATTGTATTATTTTCTAGTACAATGTTCAAGATGCAGAATTTTAAATTCACTTAGCGATGTTCTTTTGTCAGGACTCTGTTCTCTGTGATCACTCAATTCTTAGGCTGCATTCCTATCCCTGTGTTTTGCTTGTTCTTGGTTTATCTTTTCAGAACCTGTATTAATTAGCGTACATTTGAAGCAAAAAGTCATTTAGACCTGAAATAGACTTTTTAATTGTGGAAATAAAGAAAGGGGGACCTAAGAAAAGTTCAGATTTGTTCTCTGGTTATTTTTACATGGGAATTGAATAATGTAGACCCTTCCTTTTGAACAATTCTGTATATACAAAGTACCTTTTCCCATTTCGTTGAAAAACTTCTCAACTGTTTTTATTTACTTCTCCTTTCACATGCTGCAGAGCATCGTTTGTGCCTTTAGAGGTATCCCACCACTCACAACTCCCAGTCTATAATTTCTTAAGTAGGAATTTCTGCTAACTGTAGACATAACACTCTAGTGGTAGGCAGTGGGCAAGCATACCTGGAAAACTGTAGCCCTTAGAGACCGAGCTGGCTTCAAATGAACTGATATGCCTTCTCAGCTCAGTGGTGTGCCAAGACACTAGCTCCTGTTCCAATAGTGGCATAGTGGCATGTGACTTTTACTGGAGCTGGGATTAAATAGCACTTGCTGTTCAGCTTTGGGAATTTTTTGGCAGTCAGTCAATGGGAACTCTGTTCCATTGCTCGATATTGGTACAGTGAAGCAACACGAGCACTGACTTGACGATATGTGTATGTAGCTTAACCAACTGACTGAATGCAACTTATCTGGAAAAAGATTATGTTATGGTCCTTGGCCTGCCATGCTATTTAGGAAGGCTTCTGGCCTTTTGTGTTGTACTTTTAGTGAAAAGGGTAGACAGAGCACTCGAGCTATTTTCTACAATCTTTCAACAGTTGTTCAGACTTATCTCCCAGTGTCTAAACAGAATCAATGTACGCTCCTTTTGTATTGTATTCTCAAGTCATACATATACATTGCATAAGTAAAATAGAGGCAATAAGGTGTGCAGCCAAATGTTATTATGGTATAATACTTTAAAATTACACTGTCTCCAGAATTTTTAAGCTTTTGTTTAGATCTCCAACCATTTACTCTTGGAGTGATAAAATGAAGTAGCAGTAATCTGTATCGCTGTAAAAGGGACAACAGTCTTTTCTTTCTGCTATGCTATTTGTATTTATAAATCTATTCATGTTTAGGACCAGGTTGAGTGATCTAATTACCTAACAACATTTGCAATTACTGGGAAGAAAAAAAGAAAGAGTGAAATAATAGAGCAATGGAATTAGCTTCCTAATACAAAAAAAAGTAATTTATCAATCCTTTTGTGATATGTTCTTCAACCATTATCTGTATCTTTGCAAAGTGCTATGATGAAAAGATAAAATTGTGGGAGGAGTAGCATGACATTATAAGAAATAGAACACATTTCAAGCATTTTGTACAAATTTTTTGCAAAGCTGAAGTACCTCTTTTGTTATAGAAATGCCCTTTGGTAACTCATTATTTAGGCCTTTCACTTTCATTTTTAAAGGAGATGTCTGTATTCTAACACAAGAAGGCTAGAACATGATTTAGTGCATTAAAATCTGTTCAAATTAGAAAAAACGGTTCATACACAGGAGGTGAAATTAGGGTCCAAAATAACCTGTTCCTGTCAAGGGGTAGCCTGACTTTTGCACACAGATGTGGGCATAAACTAGTCATCATGACAGATTTTAACTTTAATATTTATGTGCTAGCTCCTCCAATTTCTACTGTATGTTTTTAGTTAGGCATTTCTGGTTTTTCAGTTTACGACCTCTGCTGTAGTGTGGCAGTGCCCTATATCATTAAGTGAGAGAAATTGCTTGCCCAAAGGTGGCTGTCTAACTTCAAACACATCGTGAATGGTATCCATCTGTCCTGGAATCCAAAATATGACAGAGACGGTATTTTCCACATATATAAGTTTAGTGCCAGTGAAAAGTGTTGAATTTACAGCCCTGGAGATGGATATCCTCTCTCCAGCGAGCAGATGCCGCTTCAGAAGCGGCATCATAAAAAAAAAAATCCTAGGCAATCAAATAGCTCCAGTCTTGGCCTGAATGGATAAACCTGTAGTGACAGAAGATATTTAGCTTTTATAGGCATGCACTGCTGAGAATGAAAGTTGTAATGATGTTGGGGTGTATTTACTGTCAAGTATAAAATGCTTGGTCCTCTTTGAGAAGGGAAACATCAATGGGTTTTTTTTTTTTTTGGATCCTTTTTAAAGACAAACTGATGACTACTCATGGACTCTTACAAAATGAGACTGGTCCATGTCCTTCCAGCACTCATTCAGTGCCACATGTGCTGGGTGCTGGGCTATAGAAGATAGTTCTTGACCTGTATATAAACTGTGGTCTTTCTACATCATATTGAGATATCCTGTACTCTGTACATGGCCTGTTAAATTATTTAGGCTGTTCAGAGTAGTATATGATTTCAGGGGGAAGATTGTTTTCCTCTAATATTTTGACAACCTCATTGTAGCAGGACAATCTACTCACTGGTTTTAATACCAATTTTAGTTCACTAGTATTATGAATGAGTTAATGCAATGAGAAATTTTTTTTATCTAGTCAGTATATGGGTTTTGTGGGGTTTTAAGTTAATTCTTTGTGAAATAAATGTGGTTTGTTTTACAAGTAGACCATATTCCTCCACATTAATAATTTTTCAGTCCTCTCAGGTTTAGCAGTGACAAGGAGGCAGGTTATTTCCATTCAGTCCTTTTTTCATAAAGAATACTTGATAATACTGATTTTTCAAATTAACTATAATGGGCAAAATCATCTGTCTTTTGACTGAAGAACAGCAAGTATAAAAATACTAGAGATTCCTAAACTGACAGGGTTTCTGCCCAATTTTTTCCCACTCAATTCAGGTTAAATGACTGTGGTAGCTTGAACATCTCTGAATTTATAGATTGAAGGAATAAATGAAACCATGTTGGCAATTGTCTGACAATGTGCTGTTTGATTAGCATTTGGGTCACAAAGTGGTGTGGCTTGCTGAACTTTTTAGAGAAATTGTCAACTGGTAGCAAGACACAAGTTGTAAATTAATGATGTTTTAATTGAGACTAGAAAAGGTCAGCAGTTAATCTTAAATTAGATTTCTGAAGAAGCCAATAGGTCTTCCAGAAGATTAGTTTATTCTAAAAGGTAGAACTTAAACAGAAGAGTACCTTAGCAACTGTATATATTTACATGTGGATAAGGTCACCTTACCTCTGAGAAACAATCACTTTAGTGATACTTCTGTATAATTAAAATGATCTATCTGTAGCTCGGGACCGGTGTTAAAATTTGCATGTGGTAATTTTAAATGTAAGATAGACTTTTCCCTGAGGTGCTGAAAATAATTAAGTCATATGTTGTGTAAGTGTTAGGAGCAAATAAGTTCTTTACAAAATATATTGCCTGCGCTTTTTCATACAATATAGTATGATAGCTGCTTCCTTTTCGCTGTATAGGCTGGTAGATCCCAACAGTGTCACGGCTGATGCCAGACCAAATCCACTTCTTTAATTTATGGAGGCTGAAAAATAGCAATTAGACCATTCTGTCTGCTAAGGCGTCTGGATGCTGCGTGACTCGGCAGGATGGTTCTGTGCCTTGTTTTCCCTGCGGCACAGGCCTTTGGAAGCGCTGATGGGAGAGGGGGAGTAGCGCTGAGGCCGAGTCCACTTAGCTTTGCTCTGTCATCCTTTGTAGCACCCTCAGAGACGGAGATTCTTTACAGGAGGGATGGAAATTGCAAAGCATGAAGCGGTCTGAGTAGGTGTAATTGCTGCCTCTCTTCCCTCTAACACAGTGGTTAAAACTGCTTCTCTTGTAGCAGAAGGAAAATCTGAGCTGGGTCGATCCTGCAGAACCCAGGTGGCAGATTGCTGATGGTGGAGGATCTGGCTTAGGCGGGGGGTGACTTTATTTTCTCTTGGGAATCTTCTTACAACAATTTTATGAGCATGTAGTTGTTGAAGCTGTGATGTGCTGTTGCTAATATTTCTGCCGTGGCATCTCCTTTGCCTGTCATAATGGAGTGTAGGTTTGCTGATCTGTGCTAAGTATATCACTTTGCGTTGCTTTTCAATTCTGGAGACGTATTTAATGGCGTGCCACAAAGGGAATAGTTTAGTTTGTCAAAGTGTGATTCAGCCTGAGGTGGGAGAACTGATTTACTTAAGGAATGGAGACTGCGTTTGTAGCTGTGGGTTTCTGCTTGCTAAAACCGATTCAGAAAAATATTCTCTTCCTTTCCTCCCATGTATCTTTTTTCTGATTTTTTTGGTGTGTAATTCCTGGCTTCCCACTGGGTCTTCATTATGTACAAAGTACTGTAAAGTGTTTTTAATAACTGCCGCAGTGAAAGAACAGTCTTCCTGGATCATCAAGTCTTGTTTTCTGACACATAATACACAGTTATAATAATCTGGCATTTCAAACCAATATACTGTTCTAGAAAAAAATCTGTGTTACCCGAATGAAAACTTCACCAGTCTGTGTCTTCAACTATGTCACTGGATGGTTAGTGAGACAGCTACTGGCAAAAATAAAAAATAAAAAAATTTCATTATTTCTAATAACAAAGGTCAATTTGTGTGGTACTGTCAGTAAAGATGAGTGCCAGACCTGCAGCCACCAAACATTAACATATCAATCTTTATTACTGTAATGCTGCAAAATATTACGAGTACTACATCAAGGGATTATTAATTTTGTCCTGTCCTGATAGCTAAAAAAAAAAAAAAATAATATTATCTATCTCCTGTAGGTACAATCTTCAGCTGTTTAAAAAAGGGAAGTTTAGATGACAAAATTGAACTAAAATACCTCAAAGGAAACTCCAGATTCAGCCTTTAAATATGGTTCTGGCAGTTTTTCACTAACTTAGATAAGCAAATTTTCCATTGTGTTTCACAAACATAACATGATAGTTCTTGGTTTGTATTTTCATTAACATTCAAAACCCAAGTAAAATTATTGATATTCTGGTTTTTTGTCCCCTTGCAGGAGTAACAACTGTGTTGACAATGACAACACTGAGCATCAGTGCTCGAAATTCACTCCCCAAAGTAGCATATGCAACAGCTATGGATTGGTTTATTGCTGTTTGTTATGCGTTTGTATTCTCTGCATTAATTGAATTTGCAACTGTAAATTATTTCACAAAACGAGGATGGGCCTGGGATGGAAAAAGTGTAGTGAATGATAAGGTAAGTCCTAAGGAAATAGCCCTATTTCCAGTCAATTGCACTAAAACAGCTGTAATACATTGTTTTGATAAAATTATATACTATATTATATATATATATTTATATATATATATATATAACCAAGATGTTTTAAATCAAAAGAATGTAGATGTATTTTACATCCTGAACAAAAATATATCTGCCCTGATGTAGCTAATTTCACTTGGTCTCAATAATCCACATTTAGGTATCAAACACATTATTTTTTTTATGTTTGGAACTGTCTGACTTGTTTCTTGACTCCTCAGATACAACTGTTTATCTGGTTATTCAGAAAATTGAATCCAGATTACATTGCTTGATCACTTTTATTATTTAATCCAATTGAGTTGGAAATAAGAAAAAGATTACAGAAAGAGATCATGTATTTTACTTTTCCTGGTAACTAAAGATCAGAAAACCAACTGAATGCCTAGATATGTAAAAACTATTAATAGTAAAATCTAGATGTTTGGAACATTTTCAGTATTCTGAATCTTATCCCTAATGATATGTAGACATTAATTTTTAAACTAATTTAAGTGGCAGTTGTACAAAATTCTGAGTACTTCTTCACTTTTGATGTCTTGATGCTCTTGAGTGGGCAGAAAGAGTCATGCCTTAATTTTCTGGTATTGATAGTAGTGTAGGTGTGATAGCAAGAAGAAAATTTAACCTGATAGAATTTCTTATTTCGTGAACAGAATGAACTGGTGATACGTCTAAATTTGTGTCAAGCTTTACAGTTTATAATTTTAATAACACAGAACAGATGTTAAAGCTGACTTGTTGTTTTGACTGACTTACTGTATTAGATAATTTTGTCCTATCCCAGTCCCTGGTTCTACCAATGGAAAAGGATTTCTTCTGACAAAGAATACTCTGATTTCTGTGGTTCTCCTTAAAATAGGATAGAATATTATTTACTTCCTAGATGATAATAGTAGAGGTGAAGCAAAGTTTAATTAACTGGTGGTTTCTCATCTCTTTGAGTGCATGAAGCACAATGCATAAAGAAGCAAAATGTTCAGTTAATGGTAAAGGAGAATTAGAGGCAAAGAATACATTGCTTGTAATTCCCTGTGGTTTCCAGATGGGCATGAACTATCCATAGCTTCAGGATCTGTTCCCTCATGCTAGAAGTGGGTACCAAATCACTACAAGTTTATCAGTGTGTCACGAGTGAAGCTTTTCAGACTGGCACATTGCCCTGGCATCATAATAATGTAGGGAGCCCTTATAAGCTCTCCAATCACCCTTTGGCTGTTCCTTTAAATTAATATACAGTGTTGCCTCATGATCTTAGGAGTGGCAGCTGTTTAACAGCTAGGTAGTATTCCTTCCCTAGAAGTGACAAAATTAGCCATTCCATTTTGAGATTTATATACCATTCACATGTCCAGTTCTCTATTTTCTTCAAACTGACTTAACAATAGCTAAACTTCTAACATATTTGTAGTTTCTCATACAGAAATGTGGTTTGTCTTTGTTATGCAGGTCTCATTAATGGTATTACAGATACCTTTTAAAAACACACTAAGTGTGTCTAAAATGAAGGAATTATAGATCAATTAGAGCATTCCTATCATAATTTGATTTGGTAATATGCTCTTATTTTTGCCGAAAGCATCTGTGCACCTAAAGCCAAGCTTAGTCTTTACCAAATAAAGAGAAATATGTTTCCTCAGTGACAGTCATCTGGGTTCACATTCTATGGAAATTCCCATCTAAGTGCTGTCAACATGAAATTTATCTCACAGGAATGTAGGTGCAGGCACAAGCTACATATTTGATCAGCCCTTTTTCACACTTCAGTCAATAAGGAACAATACTGAATTCTCACTTAGTCCCAGATTTTCTTTTTACGTGATACCATCTTCTGAGACAAGGTATTTGGGGCAGAGCATCTAACCATGAAGATCTTGATAAGATTTGTCAATGGCCCTGACAAATATAAGGTTGACACTAATTTAAATCCGAAATTGGGTAGATGTCTCCCAGTGGAAGCAAAAACATGGAATGCACCTGTATGAGAAATGTCACAAGAATTCCCTCACTTGTGCCACTTCCATTAGACTAAAAATCAAACCAAACCAATATAACAGCTGTTGATTTCTTATATGAGCCACAAGTTTACTGTTTCTTCATCTGTTTAATTCTGTATTTTGTGGAAGAGAGGACTGAATCTAGTATTTATTTACCTGCTTCTAAATTATATATGGAGAGCCTTGCTTCCTGAGAAACTGAAATCCTTCCATTCGTTCCTGTAGGTTATAAGAAGTTCCTTCATTTGGGATTGCTGCAAAACAGGGAATCAATTTATAGCATTACAGTCTTATTGCAGAACTAATCTGTGTACCTAAATATATATCTAAAAACTCAAGCCTATACTGATTACCTATGCGTCCCTGTATCTATCTATAGACATAGCCTGTCCATTAGACTGCCATTGGCTGAACTTCAGCCATTTGAAAGCATACACAATCCCATAAAAACAAAGAATTGCTGAGGTTGGAAGGGACCTCTGGAGATCATCAAATTTAACTCACCTGCTTCAAGCAGGGGTCATCTAGGGTCGGCTGCTCAGGATCATGTCCAGACAGTTTTTTAATATCTCCAAGGATGGAGACTCCACAACCTCTCTGGGCAACCTGCTCCAGTGCTCAGTCACGCTGACAGTAAAACAGGGTTTTTTTCTATATTTAAGTGGAATGTTCTGTATTTCAGGTTGTGCTCTTTGCCTCTTGTCCTTCTACTGGATATCGCTGAGAAGAATCTGGTCTGGTTGACTTTAGTGTCTTCCAGCAGATATTTATATACATTGATGAGATTCTCTGCCTCAGCCTTCTCTTCTCCA
Organism: Egretta garzetta; assembly: GCF_000687185.1. Classification (NCBI taxonomy): domain Eukaryota; kingdom Metazoa; phylum Chordata; class Aves; order Pelecaniformes; family Ardeidae; genus Egretta; species Egretta garzetta. The sequence continues at coordinate 117,012 of NW_009260073.1, forward strand.
GGAACAGTCCCAGCTTTCTCAGCCTTTCATATTTCAGATACTTCAGGCCTTAAATCATCTTTGTGGTCCTTCTCTAGACTCACTCCATTATTTCCATGTCTCTCTTGAACTGGGGTGCCCATAACTGGACCCAGCACTCCGGATGTGTCTCAACAGGGCTGAGTTGAGGGGAACAATTGCCTCCCTTGGCCTGCTGGCAACACTCTGTAATGCAGCCCAGGAGGCTGTTGGCCTTCACTGCTGCGAGGGCACATTGCTGGCTTGTATCCAACTTGGTGTCCACCAGGACCCCCTGGGCTTTTCCTGCAAAACTGCTTTCCAGCCCATTAGCCCCAACCTGTACTGGTGCATGGGGTTATTCCTCCCCAGGTGCAGGACTTAAATTTTCCTTTGCTGAACTTCATTAAATTCTTGTCATTCCATCCCACTTTTCTTATCTTCTGTTATTTTTTTAGGTTCTAATCCACATTTTCATCTCTGTTATGCATTTTTTAAACAATAACTTCCAAAACCCAGAAGTAGTTCATGGGCTAGTTCTCAGCTCACTTCTGCAACTACCAGGCTGGAGTCCTTCTTCCTCTTAATTGCAATCTCTCTCTGACCTCTGTGTTTGTGTCTATATGCATATACATGTAAACACACACATATTTTTCCAGAATCTCTTAAAAATGTAGACCATTGCTGAAATTCCTTTATTTATTGGTGGTACATTATGAGATATTCAAACAATAGTGATGCTAGATTTATGTGAGAAAGATGGCCTTATTTTCATTTTATTGCAATGCCAGGTAATCTTTTTTTCCCAGTCCACCCATTCATGCCTTCTGGTTCACTTAACAGACAACATTTTAAAGATCTTGCAATTCTGTTGTAAGGAGCCAGGTACAAAGCAGCTAGAGAAAGACCAGCTCTTTACCAGTTGTCCATATAATGGCAGCAACAGACCCTTCCTCACATAACTTCAGGAGGGCATTTGATGATGCAAGAGTCCATTTTTTTAGAGCATTCTTAGGTTACCTGTATCTTCTTTTTGGGTAGACTGGAAGCGTCTGTCTTTATATTTGAATTTATCAGGATGGGGTTCCTGGTATTTATTTTAACATGCTCACATATACTTGTTTGTTTCTTTTACATTTGAAATGATGTTTTATTAAGTCTGTTCTGGCAAATACCCATTAAAAATTTAACTTCATGCTGTCTTCCAATAGAAAAAAGAAAAAGCGTCTGTCATTAAGAAAAACAATGCCTATGCAGTGGCTGTTGCCAACTATGCTCCAAATATTACCAAGGACTCAGTGCTACCAACCATCTCCAAGAGCGCTACAACTGCAGAACCCAACAAGGCAAAACCAGAAGCGAAGCCACAGGAGGCAAAGAAGACATTCAACAGCGTTAGCAAAATTGACAGAATGTCTAGAATAGTGTTTCCAGTCTTATTTGGTACTTTCAATTTAGTGTATTGGGCTACATATTTAAACAGGGAGCCTGTCTTACTTGGCTTTGCGCCATCAACCTAAAAGCTGAATTGCACTGAGGACTTAAAGCATCATTCTAATCAGATAGGTTGTTCGCTATGTACAGTACGACTAATAACTGCTAATCTGTGAACCATTATGTACAGAGTGTATATAGATGTCTTATCTGTGTATCTCCAAAGGAGGGACACAGTGTTAATTCATGGGTCTGTAAACAGATAGCACCCATGGTAAATATAGCCAGCTCTTAAAAAGTTATACCCAGGGGAGTTCTGTTAAACTAGGATTCAAATATACAGAATTATATTCTCTCCATACAATGAAAGGAAGATACGATCCTACATAATTATTTAGGAACAGTATTTTTTTAATTTAAAGTTAAAATATTTTTCTATAAAGTAACTAATTCTACTTTAATGAAAGAAACTGTCATTTAAAAAAGCAATTTTTTTAAAAAAGGTGTAATTGTTTCATACAATAGCAGTACCCATGTACATAACAGAGTACGGAGGTAGTAGAGTTCTACTGTTCACAAACATTCTGGATACTAGGTAGGCTGAAGAGGTAGTAAAGACTAATATATAATGCAAAAGCCACAAGTTTCTTACTTCTGTCCTGTTTGAAGTTGTTAATAAACTCTTCTAACTGATTTCAGGGAAAAGCAAGTGTTAATCAAATTTCCAATATCAACCAAGTTCCGCTAGTGAAACTCTTGTTCTTTTCACTGTTCTATTTGTTTGATGCTGCTAAACCAGGTTGACTGGTTCAGCAAAGTTGGATTTTCTTTTTTCTTTTTTATTTTGTTCTTAATTGGATTATTGTCAGGTTCATAAAAGCACTCAGAAATTTTTCAGGGTTAAGTATATTGGTAATATAATACACTCTTTTTCCTTGCTTAATGTTATCCTAAAACCTACCATTAAAATATTTACCTGTATTTGTCCCAGAAAGCATTCTTTTCAAGGGAAACAAGAACCATGATTTAAGTCCAGGAAATTGTCCATATAATAAAATTTACTGCTGCTTTTGTAAATCGCAACTTTACATTTCGCTGACATAACTTTACAACAACTTTGTATACTAGAAATGGTTTTGCTAAGATTTGAATGTTATTTTTTTAATAAAAGGTCATGCATCATCAGTAGGTATCAACTGTATTTCATATACGCAAGTATAACAAAATTGGAGCTGCCATTTGCAATTTTATATGAACATTTAATACTGATCAGTAAAATTGTTTTTCTTCTGAGCCTTTGCAAAGATTCTTTATGCCCCTAAAGGCCTGGTAAATCATGACGTAAGTAATAATTGTGTACTGTATTTAGATTTTAGTATACTTGGCCAATCAAAAATATTTTGATTCACACATACATTAGCAGTTATTAGTTGACCTTTAAAAAAAGATACACCTTTATGATGATGTCTTCTAGTAGAGACATATGTAGTCGTATAGTGTCATTTATTGCAGTTTTGTACAGTACTTGAGTATAGTGCATAAAATAGATATGTTCAGAGTTCAACAAAGTTGTACAAATATTTCTAAAATCAAATAAAAGAGTATCATAAGACATGGAAATGTGCTAAAAACAACAAAGAGAAACACTGCTTTCATTCGCTGTTTTATTTTCTTGCTTTTTCTTTGCTTTTAATGTGATTCTGTTTTGTACTTTGTGTGACAGTATAGATGCCAAGGTCACAAATGCATATTATGAATAGAATTAATTGTTAAGACAGAGTTGACATCAGTAAAATAAAGACATTTTGTAAGTTATAAATGAAAGGGAGAACCATGGGCGAGGTGTGTATCCCTTGAAGTCCCTCTAATTAAGCTGTCAGATTAAACCTTTCTCATCAACAGTAGTTAAAAAATGAGCACTTTACTCAGAACATTAAAATAAAAATATCCTTATTTTCATATATATTTATATATAAATGTAGATCTTCCATGTAACATGGAGATGTGTGCAATAGTGTGATTATGAGCATAAGGCTGGAAGGCAAGCAATAAAAAAAAAGGTTTTTTTCATGGTATAATTATACATTTTTAAAATGTTTCATTTGTAAATTATAAATTATCCCTTTAACTCACATTGTCCAGGTATGAATAAATATATAAATATGTACATATGTACAAATAATTGTAAATATTAGAACTGTGGAAAATTCCCTTCACTTTTAACTCTGTTTTTGGCAAAGGGCTCTGACTGTATAGTTTAATGGAGGCCCATGCTAAACTGCTCTTGAACTTGAGTAGCTCGATTATGTATTCTGTCGCTGAGGTCTCCTTCCTGTGACCTAGTGGGAGTTCCTACCCTTCTGCTCACATCAGCAAGATCTAGGGACTCTCCAAACCTCGCTGAACTAGGGTATGAGAAACAGAGGTTTGTGTTTCACCCTTGGCCACAATCCCAGGTACTCCAAACCCTTCACAGTATTTAAACAATGTGTATTGCTCCATGCACGGCACTGTGTAGTCAGAACTCTCCCCGCTACAAACCTGAGTGTGCTCAGAGGCATGTTGGATTAGCTGATAAGGAAAGATTTTGCGTCCTTATCCAAAACCAGGACCCCTCCAAGGTTTCTAACAGTACAAGCCTTCTCCAACAGACTTCTTCCCTGGAAGATAACATCTGAGTAATTCAGAGATGCACGCAAAAAGCGTATCTTTGGTTTGCACAAGAAGCCTGATGCTGTCTCATGTTAGTCAGCTCTGCTACTACTGCTTTTATTGGGTACAATTATTTTTTCACTCACTGACCATTTTCTCTACGCTTGTGTTATGCTTAGACTCAGTGAGACAAAACCCCAGTTGTTTATCACATGCTAAAGATACACTTATTGCACAGTAATATAGAAAAATAGGCATACTATATAAATTCACTCAGTGAAAAATAACACATTTTAAATATCCACATGCAGTTATTATGGGCATCAGCAAAGCTTTTGGGTGTGTATGCTCCAGAAAAGTTTCACTTTTACGTTTAGTTCAGTTGGTCTGTGTTAAAGCAAATTCCTTCTGTGGGAGGAAGGAGTCTGCTTTACTGTTTCACTACTGAAACATTTACAGTGAGTAAACTGACTACACATAAGTTGAAAATTTGTAAGACTTACAACTGGGTAAGTGAATTTGAATGTAAAGATTTTTAAGTGAACTCAAGCATCGTGCAAGGAATGCTGGAACACAAGAGTCAGGCCTTCTTTCCATTTAGCAGTATAGAATCTGTGTCTGGGATTTTAAAGCTGGTCTCACAAATTTATGTGCCAAATACCTAGATGTTTCATTTAATTTGAGTAAAATTTGCTGGTATTAAATAGTTAAACATTGGGGAGAGAGAGCATGAGTGAGCAAATGCAAGTCACTTCACTATCAAAGACTTACACATGGAATCTACTAGTGAAACTTTTGGTTGACATGTTAACCTAGTTTATTTTTCCCATTATTCATGGGTCAGGCTGTCATATTTTATGTGACTTAAGAAACAAATACAATAAATACAATGATATAACACTCTGGCAAGCTTGGATTGAAATTACCATAATTCTGAACGAGGTTTATGAAATAGGTTTCCAGTGTAGTACTGGGGCACATACTTCTGGATGCATGTGGTCAGTAATTTAACAGTAATTTATAAATCAGCATGAAGAATATAGAGATCAGCAGGGTTTATCAGCCAGGGTTGTCTGCTGGAGACTTCTTAACAGATTGCTTTTAAAAGAGTGGCTTCCAGACTTCTCAGTTATGTTTTAGCCAATGAAATTGCCTTCACCTCCCATATCTGGGTTAATTCAACTTGTATCTGCTGCATTGTTGAGCATCTTTTAAAAAACTACTATGGTACATGTTCTGAAATACGAGCTTTAGCTTGGGAGGCTACTCATACCGCTGAGCATTTTGCTAAATTAAAGAGCCAGGCTGCCTGTATAGTCACAGGAGAGAGCATGAAAGAGCTTCACCAAACAGGAGCCTTACTGAATCACCTTCTCTTCCCAGTGATGATAGATAACATATCGGGTGGTGAGACTTTTCAAAAGTGGAGTGACCATAAAATGTCGACATGAAAGCAACCAGAAGCAGCTGGCAGGAGTTAGGGATGTATGGGGGAGGAGAGGGGAAAGGAGAGGCAGCAAATTACTTTGTACTGTGTCAGTGGATCATGAGATGATTGTGGAAGAAGCCATTGAGGGAGGTAATGTGCATAGCTGTTTCAGCTTCAGTTCTGAGCCTTCATTACCATATGTCAGGTGTGGGAAAGTAACTTTCCGAGTGTATGAAATCGCAATACTTCTTGTATAATTCTGCTGACCTTGAGGGACATGAGTTGTGCCTTCGAAACCCAGAGGCTTCTGCTGACTGCTTTGTGAAAACCATGCAATGTTGTGTGCTTCCTGCCATATGGGATGTCTAGGGAAAAGAAGCTTCAGGAATTAAGCAGAACTTTGTTAATTCTAGGTTTTGTTTTCTTAAGAGGTGTGGCTGTCTCTTAATTGCAGATAGTCAGCATCCATCCTCCATACCTCTCATTACTATTCTGAAAGCTTAGCGCTGCACAAGTTTTTGCCTTGGCCTTTCACAAAGTAGATGAAGTCTATGCTTCTGAATGTTTCCATTCCTAAAAAATTTGCATGAAGGATGATTTCAGTATGGATATGAAGCTATCATCTCTCTATGCCCGATTATGTGTAGACACGTAATGCTAAAATTTAAAAAGCAATGCAATGGGTTTTAAAGCAGAGGAAGAAAAAATTTTAAAGTGAGCCCAGAAAGTTAAACAGCTTCATTTAAAAACACAGAGCATGATAAATGTACAAATGTCTAAACACACCTAAATAGAATCTCTGAGTGTGGTATAATTTGATGTCATATATAAAGTTTTTGTCTTAAAGATTTTGAAGCATTAAAGTAATTAAATGAATTTATATGAAAGTGAGCTCACGCTTCAGCTTCCAGTAAAGGGAGTGGTTCTTTAGAAAGCAGAGTTTTAGGATTCCTTCCACCTCTTCTCAGCGAAAGTGTACCTTCTGCTAGAATGCTGTCAGTTTGCAATATAACTTCAAGCTATATCCCTTCAATATTATCTTCTCTTGATTTTTTTCTTTTTTAGTCAAGGAGACCTCCTTCACCTCATTTCTGTAGATAACCCAAACTCCCTAACAACCAGAACTTTTAATTCTATTCTGAATCCAGTTGTTAATTCCAGCCATCTGAGAATCAGTGAGGGACTTCATTGCTGTAGACCGTTAGTAATAGAAGCTAAAGGCTCAAAAGTTTGTTTCAATGAATGGCAGAGGTTAATCACATAAAAAGTTAGTTTTCCTGTACTTCAAACCACTTAATTTTCTAGATTCCAATCTCTCTAGGTGAATCCTTGAACTCATGTTTTGGAGTCTGTGATTATATCTTACTGGAAGGGGCTAAACTTTGAGGGCTTGATGTCTCTGACTGAGATCAGGGCAAAATTTGCACTGAATTTTAAATAAAACTGATTAGCATCCTCAGGATATTCATCTACGTCACTGAAGTCAGTAAGGATTTTTACAGAAGGGGAGTACACCTGGGCTCTCCGTTGGGTAAAGGTGCTTAGTTCTTTAATCCATGAAAATAAGCCCTTAAAAGAAGAGCCAACCATACTGAAATACAGGACTTGATGTCTGTTTCATTCCTGATATATGTTAATGCCTTTTAAGAATATTGTGAAAGTGCTCTGAGTTAGGAGTAGGTGGTAACACCTACAAAAAGGAATTTGGAGGATGTTTTAAAATATGCAAGATGATGTATACTCTTCCTCTAGTGTTGGTGTCTACATAAATATATATGAATATATTTTTATTGTTGGATGATTTAAAAGTTATATTTTGCTTTCAAATTTTAATTTCTTACATAATGTTGTGAATATTTCACTTGATCGGGTGGCCTGGAGCGTGTCTTTATGCATTCAAGGTTTTTAATGATTGCACTGAGTGCTTTCATTCAGCTGATATTCAAAGAGGTGAGCTTCAGCAGGTTGAAGTGTTACATTTGTTTTCCAGTACTTCATCCATCTACCTATGCTCTTGAGGATGGATGGAGATAGAGAATAGAACAAGGTATTGCTTTGATCAACTGCTTTTGATATTCTTTATTAGATGTTCATTTTGGCTGAATTTATCAGTTTATAGGCTACTGTAGCTTAGCATTAGCACGGAATGCAATGTAGTACTTTACATCTATTAGAATACATATGTACAATATGCACCGTATCTATAAACTGTCAAAAAAATCAGTTCCTAAACAGCACCCCTTCTCCTTCTCCCGTCCAAATAGTCACTTTATTAGGAAACGTTTGAAGGCACTTTAATTTCAATGGAAGTGATTACACTAAATCTTGTTATGCTTGATTTTAAAAAAAAATAGTAAAAATAACGTGGAGTCTGATTCAGACATTGTTAGCCATTTCTCAGCTGAGCTGGAGTCAGAGAGCATTTATGCATTGTATGACAAATCTACTTTAGTGAGTCACTTAAACGTGAAAATGTATAGGAGTTTGAAAATAGATGCTTCCAGTATGTTAACAAGAAATAAGGAAACAGAAAGAATGGAACCAATAATTTTAAAGAAAATTAACTACCAATCAAATATGCACAGTAAGAAACTGCATGATAAATGTAAGTATACTTAACCTTGAACATCAACGTCATATAAAATCTTCTGGGTGACCGTTCACTTATTTAGTAGGTTTCATAGTTATAAATATTTAAAGAGGATGATAATATTCTGTAATTTGTGACCTTGTTTTAACTGGAAAAAGTTGTTACTTTTCTAAAATGTAAAAGAAATAACTGGATTTATGTTTGAATGTGTCACTGCTTGCTGTTGAAGAATATTTATTAACCACATGCAAAATATTGCTTAACATTATCTTTTTGTACTTCTTATTAAAGTTAATTTAAATATAGCACATTTTGTATTTTTGTTTTTAATGCTTCGGCAGCACAAATGTTTAATTCCCCTCGTGGCTTTTCTCTCAGGATTTGTGTGTGGGTTTTTGTTTGTTTGTTTTTGTTTGATTGTTTTTAAGCAGCCCATTACAGCCTCTATGAAGGTGCTTTTTTATTAAGGATAGGATTTCCCAAAGGAAACAAACAATATATTGGAAAGAAAATATTCCCTAGCTCGGTGAGAGTTTAACAGGGTTTTCTATTTTTATAATGAGAAGGTCCTCATGTATTCATATTATGCGTGGCAATGTTTTCAGAAGATTATAAAACATATTGCTAAAGGGTATATACTAACCACCAGTTGATGTGCAACATAAGAAACCTCCTACTAGGCAGCTTGGTTCATCAATGGGAGTAAATGGAGTAAGAAAGCTTGCTGGGAAACAACCAAGAATGTATGTACTGTTAGTAGGGTGTGGGCTTGGGTTTTTGTTTGTTTTAAACTGAGTGTTCTGGGTTCAAAGTATTTTGGTGGAAAGGCTATAAGTATTTCAGAGATAGCCCTTTCTTTTCCTGTATATCTGCAGCTTCTCATGACAAGCACATAAATGTTCTTCATGGAAGATGGAAGTAACTTTGCTTATCAGAAGAGATTTGGGGCTTCTTCTACCTGGACTGGGGCTATGTAAGTGTCTCCCAGAATACCTGGGAATGCCAGGACAGAGTGTGAGCGATCTGTGGTGTGAACAGTTAAATATAGTAGAGTTGTAATAATTTACGTTGGAAAGGATCTCTGGAGGTCATCCTGTCAAATCCCCTGCTCAAAGCACAGCCACATCACATGAAGCTGCATGAGGCCTTGTCCAGGCAAGTGTTGAGCATCTGCAAGGATGGCAATCACACAGCCTCCCTGGGTCCCTGTTCCTCTGTCACCACCCTCATGGCATAAAACCATTTCTCTATACGTGATTGGAATTTCCCGTGTTGCAAATTGTGTCTGTTGCTATGTGCTCTATTGCTTTGGACTTCTGAGACGAGTGTCCCTATGCATATAGTCCCAGCTATAGCCCTAAGTGGTTTGGCTTTACTGGAAATGGAAAATGCTAACGTTTGGGCCCAGGCTTCACCACAAGGCTGGCTTTCCTAGGGTTTTCCTTGGAAGATCAATGCTTAGATTCTACTTGCTTGTGCCCCAGAAGCGATATTTGGCCTGGTGGATAACAAACTCTACTTGCCTTTGTGAGTCAGGACAATATCCTTTGCATGTGTATGATGGCTTCTGTACTAACAAAGTGCAGTAGAAGAGCCTTGCTATTGCATATCCTCACATAATCAAACTGGGTGATTTTGCACTTGCTTTCCCACAGTCAATTTTCAGGTTCTGATGCGATACAAAATACATATTATGTCAGGTGAGGAAAACCCTTCCTTTTATACATGGACTACCATTGGCCATGAGATAAGGGTTACAATGTGGCTGATGGACTTAAATTTTTAATTTCAAATGCAGGTAGGTACTTAACTATAGAGTGGTATAGACCAGGTAGTTGCAACCCTCAGCTTGAAGAGGGCCATACCGCTTTGCTGGTTAGAGCACAAAGGTAGCTATTGTTCTTTTGGAAAGTGGTTTTCTTTACTTAGAAGGTTTTTTTCCTGAATATTTCACCAGAAAATGGTCTATAATACAGTATATTTTTTCAGGAAACTTTTAATCCAAAAATCAGATTGTAATGCATGAGGATTTCTTTTCAACAGTATGCTTTATGTGCAGATATGAAGTAAACAGGGGGCCTGAGTAATATTTGCAGAGCTGACAAATCATATGGGAGAAGAGAAGCATTTAACTAGATCCAGCATGGAAAACATTTTGAACAGTTGTCCTTTGCATTTGGGGTGGTTAGGAGCCACAGCAAAAGTGAAAGATGAATATTCATAACATTTTAAATATTGAAAAGCAACTCTGCTCTCAATTTCTTTGCAGATCTTTTGAGACCCTGGTATAAATTATTAAGGAGGAAGGAATTCAATGTCTCCTCCATTTTCCAAAGACAAGCATCATTTTTTGCTAATACTGGACATGAGTGGCAAGTACAAAGAATGTGACTGAGTTTTATGAAGATTACGGTTTTGTGCAGAGAAACTTATTTAACTGCTGCACTCCTCTCCCTTCCCTGCAATTCAGTTGTTAATATTTTGAGATAGAACTGGCAATGAAAATTCCCTTAAGTTGTGGCTTGGCATATTGTTGTTAAACCTTTCTGATGGAAGACATTTTGCTTCAAAACCCTTTTCTGTTCCTCCTTTCTCATATCCACCTAACACTAAACAGGCTGGTGTTTGCAGAAATGACAGTGATGGGAGTTGAGAGTCAAACCATGCTTCAAGCTGCGTTATAGGTAGAGTTCAACTGCTTTTACTGTGGGATGTGCATGGTGGTCAATGTTTCTATTTTTTTTAAAAAAAGAAGTCTGACAGCACTAATACAGTAGAACAAGTGTCCAGTAATGAGCCAGTGACCAGGTGACACTGGGAATATCAAAGACTAGATCCATCTGGTCACCCTGCCATTTACCAAAGGTGAGAGTACCTTTGCACCTCGCACTAAGAGACAGAAAAAAAAGAAAAAAAAACGACCCACACCCAAACCTGGAAAAAACCCAAAGCAATACAGGAGAATTCTTATATATTCAGTGGCATGCTCCCATAGCCTGCTTGGTTAGCCAGCTAGAAAAGCAGAGTTGGCTGTCTAAACTCTATGGCCCATATCCTGCTTGAGAGATAGAGAGAGGAATAACTTTACTTATGTTAGCAGACCCACTGGACTCCAGGGACAATTTCTGTGTGTGACATTACATGCCAAAGTGCATCATCAAGGACTGCATCTTTTCCAGCACTAGCTGCATGTAGTAGGACATTACTGTTAGGGGTGCTAGGATTTTTGCTAATTCTGCAGGTTGGTGGTTTTTTTTTTCCTACATTAAGGGAATTTAGGAAAAATCAGCTGGATGTCTTGCATTCCCACAACAGTCAACACAGTAGGCAACCCATCACCCTATTTCTTACCTTGTATGCCAACATCTCATTTTTTCCTTAGAGCGACAGCTGTTATTCCTTGCAGTTGCAAAGAAAGCCTCTGAGTTGCACTCTCACCGTCAAAAGTTACATCACTCCCTGAATCTGCAGACAAGCTGACTCAGTAGATCACTTCTGAGAAGTGTCATTTTAGTGTGCTGTGGACTAATCAGTTAATCATTTAATTGCTACTCCATTTAAGATAATTTAAGTCATCCGAGCAAGGAAGAGGTTTGTTTCCTCTGCTAGGCTGCAGATACTTCTTTTTAACTGGGATGGGAAAGAGAAAATCATAGAAGAGCAAACTGAGATTTATGCAGTGTTACACTATTATGAATCAAAGAGAGCTAAGTGTTGCAGGTTGTAAGGCAAGGAAGAACTTATGTAAAAGTACCTACAAAAGTTACTAGAAAGCTATAGGCCTTACTAACAAGACAAACACTTGCCCTCTAATAAAGACCATTTCCCATGGTGGGACACAGACCAGGATTGCAGCTACGCCTTGTTTGGTGCTGGTAAGGAGAATTCTTTTGTCCACCACAGAAAAGCCAGTGTGTGAGAAGGCTTTTCATATGTTTCATGTTGTCAGCAGTTTCTTCTTTACTGCATGACTAAATCTCTTATTACACTTTGATATCTTATGTTTATTAGTCTAAAGTTGCATGAAATTACCCTTTTTATGTTAAGTTTCTGCAACTGAATCAATGCTTTGCCTGCTATTCATTCTCCATTTTCACAATGAAAATTTCTAGATTGTCCATTCACTCTTGCGGAGCATTAATGACAATCAGATGATTTCCATTTACTCTGAGCTTATCAAAATGTCATAAAGAGCTGACTACTTGAAATTATTGCCTTCCTCACTACGCACACATTATACTTCTTGCTAAAGCCTAAGTGTTTATGCTTGAAGTGTAGCTGGTTTATTGCCAAGTTATAATAATGGCAACAGGTTAACTTGCAAGGCCAGTGAGTATAATGCACGTATCAATACTGTTGCAATTATTTCACTGTTGATGAGATAGTGATCATTAATGCTAAAAGAATATTCACAGTTAAATGAGAATTTGCTATGAGGGATATTTTGTTAATTTTAACAGTGTATTTGGGTTATGACAAGAAGTGTGTCTCAGCTCTTACTTCTCCCACTAACTCCCATTGAAGATCTTGATCTTTTCTATTCAGAGTTTCTATTTGGTTTTATTAACTGGATTTTTTTTCTAAAGGTGGATAAACTATTCCCTTTTCACATATGTGAATTACTTCTGACATTTATTTTTTTATGGATGTTGGCATTTGATTTCTCATGGTAGTAATTATACCTGAATCCCTTACACCTGCTCAAGCACCAATTGACTATTATATCCTTGCATCTAATTACATTTTCCAGTAACAATTAATTTTTTTTTCACTGTGGTATGTGATGCAATCATGGGTTGAATACTGCTGTTCAGAACATTCATAAAGTCTCCTTTGTCAGAATTTATTTTGATCAATGGTGAAGGAATCTTATAAGTTTTGAATCTCAAATTAATACACAATACATATTTATTCACATTGATTAATGGTTTAATTTGCAAGTTCACTTATTGATTGCACTTTCTAAAATGTAGACCATATATAAAATCTGAAACAAAAGGCTCAGTCCACCTAAAGATCTCTTCAGTGGGGTAATGGGTCACTGCATATCAGAATTACATATCTGTATTATAAGAAATTACCATTCAGACTATAAAGTCTGCTTTGTACCTATTCCTTGAGGAAAACCATAGCATTTGATTTTGAAATTAAGTACAGCATTATACTGCAAACAACCAAGGAGGCTGGAGTTGCACAGGCAAGTAGGCATTTTTGACCTGGTGAGCACCTGACTTTATGATCTACGTGATGTTCTCAGTTGTAATTGTCTATATGTTAAATTTAATTTAAGGGAAAGATCAAATCAAACTTTATTAAGTACCAGTCCTTCACCTCATGCCTTACCAGCTCAGACTTGGCTTGCAGAGCAAGCCCTCTTAGGTTGCAGCTGAAGAAGGCTGGGGTGGATTGCATTCCTACCTTGCTGAACTTCAGAGGCTCCCTGTCATGGAGGCATTTCTGCCTCTGACAACACTGACCAGAATACTCTCAGAGGAAGGCACCAGGTAGGCCTACATTTAAGGGAAACTCATAGCAACCCAAACGCAGAGCAGGATTCTGTTGAGGCAAAACGCTTTGGTACTCATTTGAGATCTGATTTTCCTACTTGCTCATATAGCGGTTATTTTCCTCAAGTAATCCTGTTTAAATTAATGGAGCTCCTCACAAAGCACTTTCCTGCCCAGGTGGGCCACGTGGACAGGTCTATGTGACTTTGGTTTTCCCCTCCAGGTTCTCTGGTTCCCTTCAGCAGCTCGTGGGACCACTGTAGGATAGCAAAGCTTAACGGCTCTCTGTCCTACATCTTGTGGGGCCCTGGTGATCTGTGACAGTTTATTTGGTTTGGTACATAGTAAGTGATTCACTGAAAAGTGGCTGAGGAAGATAAATGCCCTGCTGTTCACCCTCTCACGGTGTAGGTGTACAGCAGGAAGGGAAGGTCCACGGTTGTCTCTCTGCTATCTGACCTGCTCATTCGTAAGCTTAATTGCAGTCCAAGGGAAGCAGGATGGCAGGCAGCGAGGGTGAGGCCATTGCTCTTTCCTCCCATTGCAGCGGTCCGTAGCTTGGTCTTGTTGCAGGAAAGACAAGGACTTTTCTTCATAGGAATTTTACCGGCTATTGTCTTCAATCTACCTAATCAAGGAACAACGCTAACAGTCAGGCTTGAAGGCATTATCTAGCCTTCGGGGGACCATTATTGTTCATATTTTGCCATTTTGCATAAAAGCTTTTAAAATATAATGCAATGTTAAGGCTGTAAAATAACCTGGACGTCTGTTTAGCATCCCACTCCAACAATATCTCAGTGAATTCCTTACCAAAAAAAAAAAAAGAAAATGGCTTAAATGAAAGAGCAAAAAGCTATGGAAGTCACAGCTGTTGTACGGTACAGTACCATAAAGAATCAAAGAAAAGGAAAATGTGCAGAACAGCTAAGAAAAGAATTACTTTAGCTGGAAAGTAATTGGAAGGGGGAAAATCATCCAAGAATAATACTTCAGAACATGACTCACACTATTTTCATAGCAAGTTACAAACAAATTGCTTAGAAATTTGGTATATTATTTGTATGTCTAAATCTTGGAATGGATTTTAAAGATAAAAATCTTAGAAAATGTTCTTATTTCTAATCTGGACTGCCTCCCAGCCTGATGTACCTTTAAAGAATTGGTGCTTTTCATTTTCTTTTTCACGTTAGAAAATCTGATTACATAAAGGAAAATGATTTATTGATACATTTATTTTAATTTTTCTTGCCAAGCCAGAAATATGACCATTTCAGTGAAGTGTTAAATTAGGGTTAAAAATGGAGATTGCACAAACCACATTGTATACATAAGCATGGAAGCAAAGTTTCTCATTCATAGGAAGCACCTATAACCAAAATAAGTGAGAAAAGTCTTCTATAAGAGAGATCACTGATTCTTTAAGGATTATTTTTAAAGTAATCAACATTGATATTTAGAAAAATTAAAAAAACTGTATAAATTTTCCATCCTACCTGCTCATGCAACTGTATAATACTCTTTAAAGCATAAAAATATTTAACAGGCACCTGGATTTCAGTAAATTTAATGTGGAATGAGAGTTGTATTTTCATTTCATGGTATATTTGCCTCATTGTGAATCAGAAATCCAGTCTAGAGAATTGTCATTAGTTAGATAATTAGGGAGTAACTCAAAGTTATCTCACACCCAGTGCAGCAGAATATGAATATCAGTACCTGTATTATTTGTGAATAATTTGCAATAAGTATTTAAGTGTTCAGGAAAATGTATTGCTAACTTCTATAGCAACTCACACCCTGCTGAAATCTCTGAATAAATGGACTCTTGATTTCATTTCTTCCCCCAGGCAGATGATGGTGTAGAGGTTTAGCTCTCACCTGGGCATGTTTCCCTCCAATACGGGCATGCATGAGGAAAGAGAAATGCAGATTTTTTAAAATTCATGCAAAACCATTTCGCTGTTTTTGCGAGTTGCTCTTTTTTCTTCTATACCTTTTCCTTCCTCCAAAGATTAATAGTTAGATGTGCTTTTTATTCAGAAGCAATGCCACTGAGATTTTGGAAGAGGGGGCTGTATTGAATTGGACTTTGTGCTTAACAGGGAGCTCTTGTTGCAGTTGACTTGTAGAAAACCTTCCTCTACTTAAAGTGCCTCCCTTTTTGTTCTCGCAGCTTTCTATCGGGTTACAAGAGGCTATATAACAAAGGGGAGGTTATGTAATAATGTACCACTTCAACTAAAATGTATTTCATATTCATTCTCCAGTACGATATATCCCTTTCATAGTCATACTTGATAGGCATCATAAATAAATTCAGGGTTAGATTGTATCTCTCAAGGTGACTTGTGCAGGATAAAGGCAGTTGTTATTGTGTTTCAGCTCTTTGTAATGCATGTAGAAGGTAAGGAGGGTTGTATCAAAAGAAAAATATTTCAGTTTCGTGCTTTTTCTTTTCATAGCAGAAAGTCAGACAAACAGAAAACTATTGAACTTGCATTTTCTCAGAGAAAACTTGCTGAGCAATTGAGGGGGAATAGCTTTTTCCAAAATCAGTTTGTTTAAATTTCATTTGGTTAAGGGCTTTTGGGTTGGTTTTGTTTTTTCCTGGCACATTTCATCCTACTGAATTTTTCTTTAGATCAGTGAAAAGAATTCTTCCTTAGCTTTAAGCTTTTCCAGATCTTTTACAATCTTTTACAGCTTCAAGCTTTCCCAAAATTGATTTGTTTAAATTCCATTTGTTTGGGGGTTGGGTTTTTTGGTTTGGGTTTTGGTAGTTTTCCTAACACGTTTCGTTCTAGTGAATTCCTTCTTAGCTTAGTGAAATGACTTTTTCCTTGGCTTCAATACTTAACATCATATTTCTTTCTATGAGAGTGTGAAAGCTTACAAGAGTATTTTCAAGTCCCTTATCTCCCACCAAAACCCAAGGAAGATTAGATTCAATGCACCTCTTACTTCTGAGGCACAGAACTCTAAGGAAGAAACACTTTTATTTTCAGAAACTTCTGCATGCATCGGAGAGAAGTCAATAACAGGCAAACCTCAGCTACATAACATCCTTTGCAGTTAGTTTGAAGGCATGAAGGCGTAAGCATTTATAATATATGTAAAACCATAATCCTTTCCTTAGGTTTTCTGAATCATCTGAGAAATTCTGCCTGGCTCCCCTACACTGTCTCTGTCACCAGTTCGGGGAAGGGAAAAAGCAGGGGCTTTTGGAGCTGCAGATGGGTGCGAAAGGCACCACGAGCCCCCTGCTCCCACAGGGCAGCAAGGGCGGGCAGGGGACCACCACGGCCTCTGCTATGCCTGAGCAGCCAGGCTGTTTCTCCTTTGCAAACTGACTTCAGACTGTGCAAGGCAGGATGGAGGTTAGTGTGTCCCATCCTTTTGCAGCAGAAGAGAAGGCTCGAGTAAGGTGAAGCAGTAATGAAAGTTATTCCAAAAGTCTGTGGTGGAGAATTACAGTGAGTTCCCTGGACAGAGTGGGAGAACTTACCAAGACATAAAAGAGAACAAGCATTTAAGTCGATTAGAGAATCCATATCATTCGGTGTTTTTTGCTACAGAACACAAAATTTGCCCAGAAAGGGCCTAGAGATAATTCAAACCCTTATTAATTCCCAGAAAATCCCACGCTAATATTCTACAGTAAAAAGGATGGAGTACATTTGTTCTGATAGCAAGATAGTAGGTGCCTTAGAAGTGCCTTTGAGAACAAAATTTCCTCTACGTATATCAGTTGTTAGCAATCATTTTACCTGATACAGTTTGGCAAAGTAGCTTGCTATATTTTTTCCATTTAGAAGCAACTGGGATTGTTTAAGTATTGGAATAACGTGGGAAGCAATTAGAAATTGTAGTAAGTATTAAATAGCCCTAAAGAATCTTCTTGGCTCATAAAATTCACAATATTCTGACAAAGGATATTTAACTTAGGTTTATGTAAGGCATTTTCTACCCCCTCCAACTTGCCTTGTGTCTCAAATTATTTCTGAAATGTAGAGTGAGAGAGTATATTAATTCTTGCACTTGAATGCCTTGGACTGATCTTCAGGGAATTCTCTTAAAGCAGATCACATTGTAGCTTTTGATAAAATACAGCTCAGACTCTTACAATTTCCTTTCCTTCAGCATTTCCATTCCCAATTCAGTTAGTCTGAATTGCATGAAAAATAATTTTATTTTGCTTGTCCCTTAACATGCCTCACAAGAATTCTTCTCACTTACTTTGCATGCACAAAGCACCCATCAGTACTTTCTTTTTTTTCGCCTGGGCAGAAAGAGTGAAACGGCCCCACCATTTCCATCTCTAGAAATAATAACAAAAAAGGTTATCTTCAAAATCTCATTCTCTCAGGTATTTCTTCTTCAGTTTGATCCTGAGGTTTACGAGGCTTTCGCTAACCCATGAGGCTCTTCCATCCAATACTATAAAGCTCCTAGGAGTCTGCCCACAGGCTGTGTCCTGCTGCTTGCACTTCGGCCCTGGAAAAGTAGATGCTGGGGTGATGTGTCACAAAATGTCATTCCTCAGTTCTGTTGCGGATTTCTATCACTAGTAAATTTACCTACACAACTTGCTTGCATTGTACTTGTGTTTTCATTGGCGTGAGCATTTCATGTTCATTGGCAAAAAACCACTTATAACTCATTGTCTGTAAACAGGTAGAATTTTGTCAGGATGCTGGAGCTGCTACACAATATCCAGTCACCATGGCATCGTCAAGATGCTGTGTTTAAAGCTCAGCTGGTAACTTTGCTATTTTTAAGTGGGAATGGTTTGGTTTCCATTGGAGCAGCCTTTACACAGCAACAGATATGGTTGGGAGATGACTAAGCAGTAGCCAAATTCAGTGCTGTGAAGTGTAAATGGTGAGGGAGCACAAGCAGTCTTTTCTTATCCCAGGCACTTCCATTTAGAGTGCATTAGAAAAATGTCTTGAGACATATATTAATACCCAGGTAATGACCATGCTCTGCAAGAGCTGTCTTTTAAAAGACTTGTTTGTCTACTGTAGTATCCAACAGTTTTTTGGTTTTGTTTTGTTTTTTTTCCTAAAATGAGTTTCCACACTTAGATGTCATTTCAGTCTTGAAGAACTACTACTTTAATCTGCTGAATGCTGGATGGTCCCTAGGGGATTTTAGGACACCACTTAAAGTCAGCTTTTATAGCTCTTTTATGTTTTATGATTAGCACAGCTATTTCAAAGTGGAAAGAACACCTACGAAGTAGATACAGGGGAAAAAAAATAATGCTTAGGCAATTCAGAATAGGGACAAGAAAAACATTAATAATTTTCTATATTTAATCACAAGCTACTGTATTACTCCCTTAAATGGAAATTTCCTGGAAATATTCTCCTTAAAGATTACTGACTTATGTTAGGATGACAGATTATTTAAGGACTTCTGTGAACTGAAGGTATCAGACACATCAGGGAGGTAAAAAGACACTGATTCCCTGCAAAGGACTTTTGGGGTGGTTATGTATTTAGGGGACTGCTGTATTTAAAGATACATTATAAAAAAGTGCTGTGGTATACAAAGTGATTTGTTGTTCTTCAGTAACTGTGTCTTGGTCTGACCGGCTGTGATTTTTATCAAGGATTCCAGCAGCTCATTTCATAGGTATGTAACACTATTTTACAAACATTTGTTTTCCCCAAATTGCCTCTACTAGTGAAAAACTATAATTATTCCCAAATAAATATCAAAGATATAAGGAACTTCTTTGTCTGATTTTCTCACTTATGCCTCAGAAATGTTATAATTTTAGATAGAAGGCTTCTGCAGTCAGGAGGAAGTCAGGCTTTCTGTGCAAAGGGAAGAGTTTGACCTCCTCAGGTGCTCTACAGGAGCATCAGAAGAGGAACTGTGTCTGGGCAAGACTTGGACAAACCAACCCACCAGCCAGCTTGCATCAAGATGGGATTTCCTGGCCATCTGCAATTGCAGCAACAAGAGCATGCAGGCATTTCAGAGATGTCCAGGAGGTCAAATGGTGTCTGCATGGATGAACTGAGGGTACAGTTAACTTGTCTGAGTGTGACATGGGGCTCATTATTCATATGATTTAGGAAGCACTGCTCAGTGACGGCAGGTAGCTAATGTTAATGAAGGCTTGTGCTTCTAGCTCTTGCTATCCCTGCTTGTTTCTAGAGCAGCAGGGGCTAAGGGGCAACCATGACAGTCTTTTCACCAAATTGCTACTATTCTCATTTTGGCTGTTGTGGCATAAAAGGTGATGAAACACACCTACTCACTAGGCCCTCATATATGCATAGCACTTCATTAAAAGAAAATCTATCCTATTAATCTGTCTATGATTACATTGGATGCATGTGTTAAGGAGCAAAAGAATAAAAGATACCTGAGGTATGCTACATATCTTTAAGGAGTAATGCATCCAAATTACAGCCGTGCCTCAAGGATGGGGTACCAGACCAGATGCTCCGTGAGTGTATGTGGCTTAAAGAAACACACCTTATGCAAAGTCAAGAATTTATTGTTAGTCCAATTAAAGTATTAGAAATCTAATCACAGACTTATTACTAATCTAGTTATAAAGATGCTAACATGTACAGTCAAAATTATCTAATTACAGCTATTTCTCATTTATAATACAGTTGTTGAACATAGACTTCCTAGTTTCTATCCTTGTCTCTTTTATGCTCACCTTTTTTATTCTGGGTCAGTAGATTGATGGTGTTGCTGTTCCTTAAGCATAATGTAATAGGGGAGCAGAGTTATACTGAGGATCCAGCATCTCAGGTACTTCACTAGCAGGATCATGGTGGTTGCAATAGGACTTCATCCTCATTTCTGGTTTCATTCGGGGTTATTTTTATATTTTTGCTGGCAAACTTATTTTCTCTTACTTCAATGGTCTGCAAATTCCACGTTATCATTGGGTTTTAGTATAAATAGTGTGTTTTTCATGTGTTGGATACTTGTCTTCTGCTGTCTTTGTTATACCTAAATGCAGTACTACCCTGGTCTGCAGCCCTAAGGCTTCTGGTGTCATCCTGATCGTGCACTTCCAAGGCCCATTCTGTCATCTTGTGCTTGCATTTTTGGAGGCCCCTGTTTTTCTTCAAAAGCCTTGGAGCTGTTCTTTCTCAATAATGTAATTAACGTTACGTTAGCACAACCTAGTCAAGCATACATCCTTGTTCAAGGGTTGTTCAAGAGTTCACTCCACAAAAAGAACCCCACTGGCACATCTATTTGTAAACTGGTATGCTTTGGTAACTATTTGTTATTAATACCTATTAGTTAAGGCAGTATCGCTGTTATAAAAATTGCTTTACAAACAGGAGAGGTTTCAGTCACTAGAATTGGAGTAGCTATTTTAAAAACTTTATAGTGTGTTACTTTTGGTGACCATCCGAATGAATGTTTATAACTTGTCAGTGCAAGTTAGTTGGCTTCTAGAGCTCAGAGCGGATTTGAACAGTTGAACTCATATCCTCAGTGTACTTTGTACATTGTCAAAAGCTATGTAGAATTAGTGGTGCAGTAATTCTGTTTGAGTGCACTTCATATGCCAAATTCCTTGGTAGGTAGCACTGGGATGCTATTCTTAACTCATTGATTCCAGCTCATTGTTATCACAAACGTGATTTAATTCTGGTCTCAAACGTAACAGTTGTTTAAAATCCATTTATGTTTCACACAGGTAATGACACCACCTTAACATTGGTAATATAGAACAAGGGCAGTCTGATATACCTGTTACTAAGTCCTCTCCCACCCAAGACCAGACATTTTGACAGTTGCGTATTCCAAATGTGATTTGGAATTCCTTACTGAAAACCATGGGCTGGCTCAGTTAAGAGAAAGAGTTATAAAAACAAAACATCCCAGCTACCAGGAAAAATTCTGGGAAGAAGTAAAACTTGTTCCAGAGAAGAAGGAGAACTGGGAAGCAAACTTCTAAGAGCTGTATTAGTGGAAGCTCTTCAGGGAACAAGATTTTGAGCTCATTTTTGAAAAGAATATTTGAATAAGTTCAGCAAGGAGTTGAAGGGGATTTAGTGAAAGACTTAAAGGCATTGAAAGGTACTAAAACTTACAGCATTTGATGGAAAAAATAGTGTCTCAAGACCTGGTGGTAGAGCACTCCCTTAGTGTTTTGAGAATTCCGCTAAAAAAAGCAGACCTTCTTCAGACCTTTGGGCACCAAACATCAGTTCTCTTAGGCCAGCAACCAAAATTCAGAGAGCTACTTAAACATAAATTCTGATTCAGAACCACATTGCAAATGGATAAATAAACCAACCTACTTTGTCTCCTACCTCCTGTAGTTCTTTTTCACAGAATCACAGAATCACAGAATTGTAAGGGTTGGAAGGGACCTCAGGAGATCATCTAGTCCAACCCCCCTGCTAAAGCAGGCTCACCTAGAGCATGCTACACAGGACTTCATCCAGGCGGGCTTTGAATATCTCCAGAGAAGGAGACTCCACAACCTCCCTGGGCAGCCTGTTCCAGTGCTCTGCCACCCTCAGAGTGAAGAAGTTCTTCCTCATATTCAACTGAAACCTCTCGTGTTTCAGTTTGCATCCATTGCCCCTAGTCCTGTCGCTGGACACCACTGCAAACAGACTGCTTCCGTCCTCTTGACTTCCGCCCTTAAGATATTTGTATGCATTGATGAGATCCCCTCTCAGTCTTCTCTTCTTCAGGCTGAACAAGCCCAACTCTCTCAGCCTTTCCTCGTAGGGGAGATGCTCCAGTCCCTTTATCATTCTGGTAGCTCTCCTCTGGACTCTTTCTAGGAGTGGGGCCTATAGAAGGCCTCATCAACTTCCTCATCTTGATTGGGTGGCCTATAGTAAACACCCACCACAGTGTCACCCATGTTGGCCTGCCCCTTAATTTTCACCCATAAACTTTCAACTTGTTCTTCATCCGCTCCCAGGTAGAGTTCTATACATTCCAGTTGCTCTTTTACATAAAGAGCAACTCCACCACCTCGTCTCATAGGCCTGTCTTTCCTGAAGAGCACATAGCCATCAATGGCAGCGTTCCAGTCATGCGTGTTGTCCCACCATGTCTCTGTAATCGCAATGAGATCATGGCCCCGCAACCACATACAGAACTCTAGCTCTTCCTGCTTGTTCCCCATGCTGCAAACAGGTACTAAGTGCTCTTTGCTTTCAACTTCTCTTTGACAAATACAACTGTGTTAAATCCAAAGCAACTGCACTTAATCTCTGTTTGGTTTGGAATTTTTCACAATTTTTTCAGACTTCGTGAAGATATTGTGTATTTGCAAGCTTGTATGCTTTCTCCAGCTATTTCAGGGGCTCTAATACACTATCTTACATTAGTTTCCCTCAGAAAAGACAAAAATCATCACAACAGATGTGTTTCTAGTACCCTGGGTAAGATTCCAGGTCTGAGCACCTGAGCAATATTTTGGGCTCCTGCACAAAAGCAGGAATAAGATCTGAAATTTAAAACAAGACTAGAAGGTATTGGAAAGTCACCATTATTCAGAGGGGTGAGGGCTATAAACTCTTCTATAGCAAAGGATGAAGGACTAAAACTGGAAAGAGCAGAAGGAAACTTATCTACATTACTTAGCTTGCGCATACCTATCTCTGCTGTAGGAAACAGAGGTTGTGATCTACTGCCTATCTAGAGAGACTAGATGGACAGTTTCTGACAAGAAAGAGGAAGGCCATCCTGCAATGGGTAAAGAAGCATTCAGTCCAGTGAAAGCAAAGAACTAGACTGACACTTCACGGTGAGGATAGAAAGCTTCTGCAGACCCAGCCTGGAAATATCTTCAGTCACACAGACCTAAGGATGTCACGCAAAAGGGTGGAAGCTTCTTAATTTAATATTTGGGTTTAGTTTATCTATCTAAGGTGATGGTAAACATTGAGAGGTACCATGCTGTCTGTTACTATGGTTATTCTTGTAGCTAGCAGGATGATTTTATATCTTGCTTCCAGAGAAGAAAAAGTAGCCACAGGCACGCATATGATGAAAGTGGGAAAACCCACCCACCTTCAGAGAAGTGATAGGGAGAGTTGGTTGGGTACGTTCACCTATGACTAGAAGATTCTCAGAGAAGTGAATCAGAAATATGTGGGGTTTCTTTTAGTTACCTCTAGCTGGAAAAATTCTCAGTGATTACCATAGGTAGCATTAGCAGCATGAGAGCTGCAAGAGCCTGATAAGCAATGGGTTTTGTTTTGTTTTGTTTTTTTCTTGCTTTACCACCTCAAAACTCCAAATAGCTGCACTGTGGAGGGAAGACTGCAAGAGGCTATACGGTGGGGCAGAAAGGAGACTGATCATATTGAGCTTCCAGGAACTGAGTGCACTCTACTAATTTGTCAGAAACAGTAATTACCGGTAATGCCACCTACAGTGAACAACATCTGAAGGAATGGGAGGGAAGGACTAGTCACACAGCTAAACCGTGTGTTCTTTATGCAGCTGAGAAAGAGAAACTGAATCCTCTAAAATATAATTCTCTCCCTCTCCATGGACTACATAGGGATCCTGGGAAATAAATCTCTTAACCTAAGCACTTGAGAACAACTTCAAAGTCAATTGTATGTGGTATTTATCTAGTCACTTGCTAAACTGGCATCTCAGTTCACTTCCCAAGTGTTTAACTGTTACAATAGCCATAACATTATAAATACCTCTGCTTTCATGGGCAAAAATACAGAAAAAATGTTGAAATTTTTTTTTTTTTATTGGGTGGACTAATGCAGAATTGCAAATCGGAGAGCTTGACATAGTTATACAACACCGAGCTTTCTAACAGTGGTTACCTAGTTAGTTGCCAGCAGAGTAAGAGTAACAAGAAGTCATTTCTGCTGGTGTGAGATGGTAGTTCATCAGTATGAAGAATAACTCTCACAGTTAATGTTAGTTGATGTATTTATCAGATTCAGAGACAGCATAAGTGTCTAGACCAAAAGAATGAGCTGGGCTTTCACTTTCTCACATCCCATAGGTAGGAAGATACTGTGCAATAGCATTACATGTGCTGTACCTATTTTGCAGGTAAATAGAAGTCCACAGGGCTGCCAGTTCAGGTGCTACCATGATCTGTATGTCTGCACTAAAACCAAATATATTGGATCTATGTCTACAGCAGCATACTCATTTTTTCTTGCCTTTTCTGTTTTTCTTAAAACCTCTACAAAGGTAAACAAAAAAAGCCCCTAGATTAACTAGTTAATCTGTCTAAAATAGCAGATATAAAATAGCAGGAGGTTTAGCAGTATTAGTGGCTCTTACTCTGATAGGAAAATTACTGTTAAAAGCCAGCATCACAATTTGCAATGTGAGAGTAGTGCTTGTGTGTATAACAGTTACTTCACTTTTCCTGACCTGTTCACTCCAGAAGCACAGTAGCATTGCAGTCATAATGCCATACTGATGGCGGCAAGGACAGGGCCACTGTGCAATACAGCACTCCTAAGGCATATGTGCCAATAAAGAAATGTGGTAGCTTAGAATAGAATCATAGAATCACAGAATCGTTTAGGTTGGAAAAGACCCTTCAGATCATCAAGTCCAACCGATAACCTAACCCTGCCATTCCACCACTAAACCATGTCCCTAAGCGCCTTGTCTACCCATCTTTTAAATACCTCCAGGGATGGGGACTCAACCACTTCCCTGGGCAGCCCATTCCAATGCTTGACAACCCTTTCACTGAAAAAATTTTTCCTAATGTCCAAGTGAAACCTCCCCTGGCGTAACTTGAGGCCATTTCCCCTCGTCCTATTGTCCGTTACCTGGGAGAAGAGACCGACAAAATAAGCTTAAATGAGTTAGGCTAATAAATCAGTTTAGTTTTAGCTTAGCACTTGGCTACTGACATAATTTTGCCTATTCTCAGGAGCGTCTTTCCATTTGTAGACACCAATATTAATGAGGTCAAGTTGTGCCTTCCTGAAGCTAAGGTATAACTTGGACTTAATCACTTTGCTTTCCAAACACACATACTGTTAAACCATACAGATGACTTCTAAAGACTTTATCTTTTTTTTTTTTCCTATGGATAGATAAAAGAGGTAAGACTGTTTCAGTATAGCGAATTTTTTTTACCTAGATTACTTCTCCCAGGAAAATTTGACAATATTTCAGGGAGCATTCTTACAGGATAAAAGCTTATTCCTGCTATTTTGAAATGCCTCTAAACAAGAACAAAAGGCAATCACAACAACATATATTAGGTAGGATTACATTAGGTACATCTAGTAAGATGTCCTACCACTTTATCAAAACTCTATGCTGCAATTTAGTCTATGGATTTATTTTCAATACATCAAGGGCTTGAATAGGATTAATGAACTCATCTGTCATCAACAGATGCAGTGTGTAAGGTCACCAGGTTGTCTCTTGAAGATGATATGCTTGTAAAAAGGCAGCTTACTCAGTCCAGACAAGAAATAGATGCTCCTGGCTAGGACATTCACGTAAGGCTCCAGCAAGAATACTTGCTGCTACCAAGAATCTCCACCATCCCAAGAAGGCAAGTGGCTTGACTTTTTAAAGACAGTTTTTCGTCTTTACTCACCGTGACAAAAACATTCTGCAATATCTATTTGGCAGGGGACTACACTACTGCTATTCAAAAGTATTTTGCAATTGCAATAGACTCTGGCAATCCCCGGTATTTGTGCAGCTATGACTCACTTTATCTGGGGCTTACACAGGGACTACTGCTCAGCATAACGTGGCAGTGACTCAAGGCCAAGAGATAGCACAAATGTATCTTTTCCATTGGTGCTACTTTTATTCCAAGGGGAAGATCTCATTCTGTTACAGAACCAGTCTATGGAGCTACAACAACGTCTGGGACTGGCTAAAAGGAGTCTCTTGTTCTTGCCATCATTCACTTAGAGAGCACAGCTGGACTTCAGGTAATGCTCACAACCCAGGCTATGAATTTTAAAACCCAGAGGTAGGACTTTATCAGAAGATGACAACAATTTACTGGAAGAAATTTGTAGAATGAGCAAGCAAGGTTCGTGATGGACATAAGGCTCTGCAGAAAAAAAAACACCTGAAAAGAGTGACTGCCTTTGTATCTTTCTGTCTTTTTTTGTCTTTCCATAGGATTTTCCACTCAAATCCTACACTTTTAACTAAGTGGAGTGCACTGAAATTTAATGAGGTAGTTTAAGAAATTATACAAAGTTGCTGATATTATAGTAGATACTTTGAAGAAGTTCTGGGGCAAGAAAGACACAAGCTGGAAAAATGGAAGTGGGGGTACGGTTCTCTTAAAATAATATTTTCTTAGCAGAAACAGTGTGATCCAGGAGGAGCTGCAAACTCTCTTGTAAATAGACATCCAGGTCCTGGCATTGATCTGAAAGGAAGTGGGGCCTATGATAAAGAGCTGTTGAAGATGGATGGTGGAAATTCCTCAGCTATGGGACACACCGTCAAATTCTGCCCAAATGGCACCTTTTACTCGACACCTCTCATAAGGCTGTGACACACTGAGACTGGCAGCTATTAACATACTGCAGGCTTTGCATCGCTTCCTAAAGAGGAAGGGTAGCCTCTGGGTGGGCAACGTTTTGCCAGGAGCTAATGAGTATTTAATGATGAAAAAGGATTAGTAGTTTAGAAGAAATATTTTAAAGTAAAGTAACTATGTAGCAAAATAGATTAGAAAATTAATTTTAAATGACATTTTATTTTATTAAATCAGATTAAATTATAATGATATTTTTCAGACTAAATAAAGAATCTGTTTTACTTGGCTAATACAGTGTGGTAAGTGAGGTGAAGCTTCACAAAAACATGCAATGCTTTTAACAGCTATTAGGGAAATCAAAGACTCTAACATCCAGAGTATCATTTGTAACACAGCTGAACCAGAAGATAATATAAGTATCACCAGTCTTGTCAGTGGAATTATTTTTAGGAGTTACTTTCAAGGGAATGGTTGAATTACCCTAGGGAAGGATCGTACTAAAGGAAAACAGAGTCAACAATGATACAAACTGAAGCACTTGTTCCATTAGTCTCTAATCAAAAGGGTGAATTGGTATTGATAATCATAAGATAATGACCTTCCTGAGAGCATATGTGTCGTGGTCTGGAATAGCCCTTTGGCCAGTTGGGGTCAGCTGTCCTGGCTGTGCCCCCTCCCAGCTTCTTGTGCACCTCCAGCCCCCTCGCTGGCAGGGCCGTATGAGCAGCTGAAAGGTACTTGACTTAGTGTGAGCACTGCTCAGCAGCAACTCAAACATCAGTGTGTTATCAACCGTACTCTCATCCTAAATCCAAACTACAGCACTATACCAGCTATTAGGAAGAAAAAGAACTCTATCCAGGACAATATGATAAACCATAAGATAATTCTTCCACTTTCAAAAATATCTGATTTCTATGCCATTGACTAGAATTATCTCTGCACAGCAACAACTTTTTTGTCATGCTAGAATAATGAATTTTCATCATATGCAGATGCTAGAATATGCAAGTCAGTGATTAAAGGCAACTGCAGAAGCAAGAGTTTGTCTAGGAGCAAAAGACCTGAGCCTAAGGGACTTCTAGTCCTACCTGCTGGTACTGTTTGAGAGAGAAAAATACTCTTCTCTGGGACGTGTTAAAAACAAAATCAAAGCACTTTTATATTGATGGTGCAATGAAGTAGTTTTGAAAACATACCATGAAATACATCTTTAAAAGATTACCAGACTTCTGCATTTTGACACAGTGGAATATGCATTCTTTAAGCTCCACGCTACCTCAATGCTGCTTAATGTAGACATGTTTGATGATATCAGCAAATGATTACTGGTAATTAGCAGCATTTTCTTTACATGATGTAGTGAGGACCTGTCATGACACACTACTTAGGAAGGTTTGTTGTTTTTTTTTTTCTCTCAATAATTTAGCTTGGAAGCAATGCTGGTTTTACATGATATATTTTGGCCTATTCCTGCCACTGTAAATACATCTATTGACCTGAGAGCTGAGTTTACACCAAGCTATATTGTAGGACAGTTCTGTTTGATTATGTAGTGAATACTCAATAGCAATTAAAATAATTTGAAGCTCAGCCAGATCTCTGCTTATTTCCCTAGTAAGCACAGGCAATACTGATGATTGTGATGTATTCAAAATGGAAATTAAACATTTGTTTTTTGAAGCATCCCATAGTAACCAATAATGGGAAGATGGGAAAAGAACCTTAAGAAGAAAGATGGAGATGCAAAATAAAAGGAGAAAATTAGTGCAACTTCAGAGAATGTATACCCTCTGTAAAAGGCAGCAAAATACAATCTAACGCACTGTCAGGCTTTTGTTACAATTGCGAGGTCTAGAGGTCAATTAATAACAATTACAGAAGTTCAGCAAGTGACATAATATATTGCAGAGAGAGTGTTAATGTTCTGGACAGCAATTATATCAGCCTTCACTTAGATTTGCTATGGGATTCTTGTTACCAAGAACTGAAATCGGCATTCTGGAGAGAATGTTTTTCGATTATCAGACAGACCAGTCTTGTGAAGAGACCTTTTTATGTCTTGTGCTTTGCAGATTAAAAAACTTCTTATACTCTAAGGAGGATTGGTCAGAATAGGGTATACTGAAAAGCCACTTTCAACTTTCAACAAAGGCTGGGCCAAGTATCAACCGAATCTTTTTGAAACTGGAAAAAGTACAGACTACAGTCTTTTGCCTGCCCCATTATTTTTCATTTTCACATGTCTTTGTCCTCCTGATCTGGCTGGAACAGTAAGTGCTCGCAGTAGTCAGGTAGAACAGCTGCCCTGTTAGCCTCTAACAAAATAAGACCAGACAGATAATCAAATATTAGTCTCCTGAGAGCATCCTATAAGCCGTGAAACAATTCTTATTATTACCATTTGCAGGGAATTTCCACCCTACCTGGAGACATGAGGAATCAGCAAAAAGGAAGGAGTTCTTTGCTATATGATTTCAAAGGATGGGAGGCAGGCTGATTTGCCACGATTCATGCCAGGGTCCCAGTCCCCTAATAATTCACTGTGGCTTTGGCTACATTCACAAATACTGTGGTGAAATAAAAGCAGGTCGTCAGAGAGAATTGGCTGCCACTGAGAACCCAACACTTAAAGTGTGTTTTGGAGGGTGTGTGTTACTTTAGACTAGCACTAATCTAGTCTCATAGACTGAAGACCCACTAGTGCTGGAGCACAATAGGTTCCATTACTCCCACAAAGCACCTCCAAAAAGATGCTGCAAGCATCTTCATGTGCTCCAGGGCCTCTCTGTTATGCCAGCTAAAGCTCAGTAGGTGACTGGGAGGCTCACTTTGAAAGTGCGCTCCTCATTTGAACTGAAGAGCCAATGTATATAATGTACTCTCTGTACATTTGCACCACTGGGTTGAACTATGTCGCTTCCTTGCCAGGGAAAATAGAGCATAAATTGGAGAAGGGTTTGAACCAGTGCTCACCTCCTGCCCATGACATGAGGTTGTCCAAGCTGGACTTAATTTTCTAAATGAACTAGAGTGCATCTTGGTGCCCCAGTCCCCCATAAGACTCCTTGCCTTGTCTGCAGCATACAGGTGCCTCGCACTTGTAAGTATTCTTCTCATCGGTTGCCATATTCCCTAGAAAAATCTACTGTCTTTGAAGATGTATCTTGGCAGATGGGAAATCCAGGCTCCTGAGAAATCTAGGGTCTTGGCCTCCGTTTTCTGGGAAATTGTCTGAAAGGTGAGGAAGAGGTAAAGATAAAATTGTGCTTCTAGGGATAAGAAGAGGGAGGGATTTTGGATTTATACCCCGTAAAACAGGAAGGATCAAAATGTATTTATTTGCTGTTTTCTGACTTGCAGTTCTAGTGAAAGGCGGTGACAATAGTCATAGACCAAGGGAATACTTGTGCTTCAAAGTTAATGTTTCCTTACCTAAGCACTTCATGCTAGTTACCATAGATCTGCCTACATTTCAATTTGTTTTTCATTTCATCATAGATTAAATGGGGAAGAAGGGTAACATGCTAAATGTAAAGAAATATCATCTTATATGTTCTAACCCTTCCCCTCTCCCTTGGATGCAAAGATGGGTGCAGTCTTCTCCTTTCCTACATCCACCGTTCTCTACTTGAGATTACTTCTCTCATTTAATTTTTAAGTGCTGCTAAAGTCATACTGTTAGTAATCATTTTAATGAATAACATAAGTGAGTGAGCAGTTAAATCAATGTATCGGAGATGAAATCTTAATTAAAATGATATTTAGCTATGGGAAGTGAGGGTTTTATAATTTATTTTCTATTAAGATGTTGACTGTTTCACTGAACGCAATTATTTTGTGGTTTTAATCACAATATGAAAGCTACACTGAGGTTACATTTCTGCATCTTTCTGTTCTCCTCCCATGGATAACCACCATCCTCGTATTTAAAGGCCCATTTAAAAAGGCCAGTGCCAAAATGAATTCACTTTCTTTGTTCTCGAGATATTCTTTACGTTTATTGCAACAGTAGGCTACTGTGCTGTTTAGGATACATTTCTTGAATTTTATTAAAGAGTAAACATTCAGGTAGGATTAAGCATGATTATGCATATTTAAAACCACTTTTTTCTGAGTTGCCCTTTGAGAAGAATGGAACTGTTTTCATTTGGGCTGCAGGTTTAAAATGCTGTGTACGTGACTGCACTTACATTTGTGCTTACTCAAATGCAAGCACATAAATCACATGTGCATAATTCTTAAAGATGTCCCTTATCATTGCAGGGGGATTGGACTAGGTAACCTTTAAAGGTCCTTCCAACCCAAACTATTCTGTGATTCTATGAATCTAGGGGGTGAGGTACACTCAGGAAGTTGCTTTGTGCATCCACAGTTAAGTTCTACATACGTAACTTCACCAAGAAAACTTACGTAAATTTGAATCTACCCTTTTGAAGACATGGCTGCAATGGTCCTCGCGCTCTTGCTATTGTATATGCTTTTTTTTTTGGTGGAAGACAGATTTTCAAAGCTCTTTATGCACTCAAAGCAGTATGCAGGCACACAAACCTGCCATCAAGTTTCACATGTTCCTGTCAGGAAAGTAGTTCTGTCCAAGAGAAATACAGCAGATGTGTGATGTCAACTATGGAAAATTACATATGTGTGGTTTTAGGTTCCTCTGTGGTCTTGAACAATTAAATTTTGAAGAATCAAAACACTTCTCAGTACTAGGCGTGAAGGCTCCAGGGGAAAAATATAGTGCTATTAGCTAGTCTGTTTTGTTTTTTTTTCCTCCTTCTATTTGGACTTCAGCTTTAAGCATGAAAATTCTTTCTCATGTCATTTTAGATGCATTACAGATTGTAGGTAACTTGAAGTTGAATAGGTGGCTTCCAGCCTGGAAATCACAAGCTTGTGCTAAGTGTATTTGCTCCTTTTACAGTGACTGAGGCTTAGGTGTATTTGTATGGAATCCAAATAAATTCTTACACTTTAAAAAAGTTAGGAAAGGGGCGATCTACCCTGGCTGTGTTTTAGAGGACCTTTGAATTGCATTTGGTTATATGGTTGTCTTGCACTTCTCAAACCCAGAGGGCAGAGAAAGATTTCAGATGAGCTTGGGCAGAACTTAGGTGCTGAGCTGCTCAAACTAGTGCTCTTCTGGGTGTTTGTGTGGCTGCTGCTCTACAGTCCTGGAGAAATTTCAGTTAAATATAAATGCTTTCTCTGGATCTTCCACTATTAGGTAGCAGCAGAGCTGAGAGTTGAGATGTGATTGTACATTTAGGTACTTAAAACCTTTACCAAATTCAACCCTTGTTTTTTTTTTTTTCTTTGTCTGTTTGCCAGCATACAATCACTTCCCATATTATGATTAATTTTCTATACTCTGATGAATTAATCAGTATTCTCTGGGTTTTTTTTCCTACGGACTTAACCAAACTGAAACCTTCATCTGTAAATGTTTCTGTTTCTTGTCTTCAAAACCATTACTTCATTGAGGAATCAGTTAAATAAAATAATCTCAAGAGCAGGTTCATGAGATCTCTCAGGATTCATCTTTTTAACGTGGAAAGTTAACCACTCTGACAGTAGTCTTGAGCAGCTTCTGAAAGATGGCATTACTGTCCTCTTCACCCCATAGCTATGCAGCTCCTTTAACAAATAACTGATAGACTTAAGGTTTTGAAAGACAGTGAATTATGTAGCCCTGTTCTTCTATTTGTGGACTCATTAAATATGACTGAAGAAGTTAGAGTCAGTGGTTTTCCTTTGCAGGAGCCATTCTAGCTTTATAATAGTGATTTGGTTTATTCTGCTTTGATAATAGCGATTTGAATCCTACAGTTCTGCTTACACATGAACATTGTTCAATCTGCCGTTTCTGAAGTGATGCCTAGCAGATCTGAAATGCCACTGTTGACCCCTTTCTTCACCTCTGTGCTTTTTTTTTTCAGACAGCCCTCCTACTCTCAGTGGGAGATGATGTTTTTAAGTGAGAATTTAAATACTGTTGTTAGGTCAGCTCCTCCACTACTAAGTGGCCTTGGTAACTCACTGTCCTTTAGTTTATTATCCTGCATCAGCATCTCCCTCTTTTGACATTCATCTAGGCAATTTCCCCAGCTTTTCTTCAATATCCTCTTTGCCGTTCTGCAGTTTTTCTTTATTGCTTCTTTTGTTCCTTAGGAATACAGACAACCTAAGGTGATTTCTTTTTCCTCAAGTTTTCTTCTGGTAGTTAAAGAATTTTTATTATTTTTGTTTCCTGTTTGCTTTTCAAAATTTTTATACCTATTTTTCACCTAGAATTTTACTTACTCATGGATTAATTTATTCTGTAGTTTTGAGACCAATGGATATCTACTGTTTACATTAAAGTAGAAGGGAAATTCAGATTTGGGACTATCTGAAACCATCTTGTCCTGATATCATCCTTAGTCTTGCATCATCTGAGAAATCTCACTGGTGCTGATTTTATTCTGAATTCTTTTTAATGGCACTTTTATGTGTGTTAGCATTCTAAACCCAGAAATCAAATTAATTTTTTTTTCTCACTAGTAATGCTACATGTTATTTTAGCTGTAATCTTCCACCTCTTTCAGTGCTAGCAAACTGCTGGACCCACACAGGGGTGAAATGAAGTGTTTTTAAATAGATGCTCCAAACTGCTCAGGTAGAAAGAAGATGTCTTGTAATTCTGTAAGTACCCTTAAACTTCTTACAGGAAACTTTCTCAGTAGTCACATTAATTACATAATGTATTTTAGTGACAGGATGAAATTTTATAGACTAGTGAAGAGTTTTAATGGCTCCATAAACATGAGAATGCAAAGGCATAAGAAGAGTTCATTGCGTATTTTGCAAAATGCGGTCAATTTGACAGATCAACCCATAATAAACCCAAGGACCATGGCTGTTTTCAGGGCAGAAGGGCTTCCCAGAGAGAAAGGGACTTGGGAACAGGCTGTGCTTGTTTTCTTGCTGAGGGGGACAGCAATCCTGCTCCTTGGAGCCAGTGCCACCAGCTGCAGCAGGGGAGCTGCTTCTGCGCTCACTCGGTAATAAATGCATATTCTCTCCTCCGAGCTCATGCCTCTGCCATCGCGCTAGGACGCTGCCCGCTGTGTTAATCCACCAATAAAGAGACCTCAGGTCATACAATAATATGTGCCTTTACCTTCTGCCAGTACCCCCAGGACCAGCTATTAATTTTCAAGTCGTTGAATTTTCACTTAATGCACTGCAGCTCTCTGAAGCGTGGTGAGTTTCTTTAACCATTGAAGCAGCTGTAAGCTGTATATATATAAAATAATAACCGGGTGATGACGTGTAAAGAAGCAGGAGAACCCGAAACAAAACACTGCCTTTCATCGGAAGAACCACTGATTGGGGGATTATTTACATTTCTGTGCAGTGACATCTTGACTCAAAGGGTGATGATGATGATGATGATGACTATGAAATGGTTTGCTCCCTGTGGGGAAAATCACGCTGCGTGGGTTACTCCAGGAGTACCCCACAGAAGGCTGCAAGCGGGGACATGTCCGGGGCCAGGGAATTGCGTTGGGGAAGGAGATTCGGGGGCCACCCCACCCTGAAGCCGCGCAAAGAAATACGCTTTACTTAAGCGCTAGTTCCGCCGGGGCATAACGGCCTGTCCCCAGCGCCGGGAGAGAGGGCTGCGAGCGCGGAGCCTCCCGCGCCTCTCCGCCACCGCGGTGCTTTTCCTGCCTCGGGTTTGGTTTTGGTGGGGGTTATATTACGGGGTTTTTGTTTGTTGGGTTTTTTTTGGCTACTTGC
>NW_009260073.1:152111-152543 GCF_000687185.1 Egretta garzetta
CCCGCGGGTGTCCGCGCACATCCCCCCGGCGCCACTCCTCCCGGCTGCGGGTCTCCGCTTGTCAGGGCCAAGGGGCTGCTTCTCCGATTGCACGAGTAGCTTTAGAAAAATAAATAAAAATATTTCAATATATAGCTATAGCTTTAAATAGGTATTTAACATTTTATACATTATGTATATTTATATGTATCTAAGATCTGTTTTATTTCCCTCTTTGGAGAAAATAGCAAATCAATGCCATCCTTTCTCCCAAGCATGTTTCCCTTCTAGTAAAGCGGGCTCCACCTCCACTAGGGATTGATTCGCCCAGCAGTTTTTAGGATAATTTATGGAGCAACCTGATGAGCCTATTGGGCGAGTTGCTCGGTCCTCGTAGAGTGGGTTCCTACCTGTTTGGGTGTTTTATTTTATTCCCCCCCCACCCCACCCCCC
>NW_009260073.1:153243-161491 GCF_000687185.1 Egretta garzetta
CCCTGTCACCCCGCTGCCCCCGCCGCCGGGCATCCTGCGGGCTCCGGCCCGCGCCTCTGCAGCCCTCCCGAGAGGGCCCGGCCGTGGGATGGTGCCGGGCGGCTGCCCAAGTCCCAGAAGTTGGAAAGGTTGCGTTTTAAGGGAGAGCTGCAAAATTGATCTGAAGGGCTCTGAAGAAACAACAGTTCGGTACGGCTGTGTAAATGGGTTGTTGGTTCCCGTAACAACTTAAGAAAAAAGCAAGCTGATCGTTCAACTCCATTAATCATTCAGAGCTGTTGTGAATCATTCCACAGGTTACACTCTCATAAAAATCGCAGGGCAGTATTGAAAGGGTATTTGACTGCTGCCCACTGTGTCTTTCTTTTTAACGGTAGACCAAATTCTCATTCTATGAGGATATACAGAATGTGTAGCATAAAGGGTGGCCAAAAAAAAACCAAACCACCCCAAAAAAGATCTGTTAAACATTTTTTTTAAGTTCATCAGACTCTAGACCTCTTCCCCTCACTGAATGTTGATTTATCAATCTGTGTGAAGTGTGTTGATCTCAGCTCATCTCTCAACTTCAGAAGGCTGCTGTGTTATCCCAGTTAGAAACACCACTGATTATGCTTTCCTTAGTCTGTGTCTTTTAAAACCTTGGCATATTATGGAAATATTTTTTCAAAAGCATTGATGGAAATTGTACCAGTGCAGCTGTGCATCTTCAGAATGTTTCTTAATGAACATATTGTACCTCAGGTATGAGAGAAATTATCAAGTGGTTTGAGAGAAAAGAATATGCATGCTAATTTATCAGTTCAAAGACTTAGTTATAAAGAAAGAGGACTAGCTTAAAAAAAAGTTACTTTTTTTTTTGTTTGTCAAAGCGTGGTTGTGATTAGAGGACTAGGTGTAGATTATTATGTATACATCTCATTAACAGTGGCATTTATATATAAGTTGATAAGTCTTCAGTGCAAAAAAGAGGTAACTTACATGCATTATTTTATTTTGTGTTTCAGAACATCTCAGATAAAATGGAACCTTTGGTATAAATATCCATGTATCTGAAGCAACTCTTTTCAGGCTTGCCTTTCATTCAGAGCCTACGTGGGAAAATGGTGGTTGAGAGATTTTTCTTTTTTCCTTTTTTTTTGTTTTTTTTTTTGTTTTAAGTGACCACAAATGGACATGTTTTTCAGATCCTGATTCTCCGGTATGTAGTGCATTACAACTCAGAGGTGTTTGCAGAGAGCTCAGGAGATCTAGCGCCCTTTAGCAGCCTGCCACAAAGTAGGATGGAAATAGCTATTTTTCTGCTTCTTTGGATGCCTTTCTGTAGTTTCAGCCCAAACTTTTCCTTGAAGTTCAAACTAAAACACAGAAGTAATGCTTTTCTCAAGACTAGAGCAGGCTGCACCCATTCTGGCTGTTTTTTCTAAAAACATCTTGCAGGAGCCAACCCACCTTTTCAACCCATACTTTTAAAAGGTTGCAAATTGCATCACTTCTCGTCTGCATTCATACACAAAGTACGTTATGCTGGGTGTGAATAAAGTTACTTCAGGTCTAACAAATGGAGCTAAAGCCTAAGCAAGGAAGTTGAGTCCAACCGAGAGTTCATCCTTTTAATGGCCTGCCCCAAAAGGTGTAGCATAGCATTTGACCAAACTTCCTTCACCAAAGGGATTCATTGCAGTTGAACTCTGTCCCATAAACCAGTTGTTTTCCCCCAGTTCTGCACATCCACCACAAACAGACCAGAATGGCCAATGAACTTGACGTAACTTCACGAGTCAGTATTTTGAAGGACTACTTTTGTCAGTGGCTGACATCTCTTCTGTAGCAGAAATTGGGCTGTGAGCCTTTTGATAAGGTATGTGCAGGAGAAGAGTAGTTACCCAGCAGTCACTGCAGTCCTAAATGTTCGGCAAACCCATTATTCATGCTGAACTCAAATAAATAGATAATTCATAGGGAGAGCGTAAGAGCTGACAATATAATTAATATTATTTCCTCAGTTCTAACCATACAGGTGCAGCATAACTGTAACGTTTCTTCTAATTTATACTGCTTTAAATGGTATGTGCTGGTCAGCATCCCTAACAGTGTATTGCAAGCCTAACTTAATCTTGGCCATATCTTCCCTTTAGTTTCGTAACCTGGTGTTCTAAAAAGCAATTATAAATGCTCCATTGCAATGTAACTGCCAGCAGGAGCAAACGTCAACTAATATTTTCTTTTCCATTTCAAAGTATCTCTTTGGGAAATACTTTTATAATATGGCCTATGTTTTCTTCTCATATAAATTCCTGGATCAGAGTTAAGCCTGTCATAACAACATGGGTTTCTTAATGCTTGATAATAGTGATTTACGGTTTCATTTGAACATCTGTGATGTTTATTCATTATTATGCTCACTCTTACGTGCTTTGTTCATGATGTGACAATGAAGAACTCGTTATTTAGTAGCCCCAGTGGTTTAAAATATGGTTTCTTTTACTAGAAGTTTATTAATATTTTCTTTTATTAGTATTTCTCAATATTTATGTCTTGTTAAACTTTATACTTAATGTTCTTTGCACACAATTTTCTTAAAATGGATTTAAAGGAAACCTTCAAACTGTTGCAATCCATTAAAAAGAAGGCTCTCATAGCAAATTGAACTGCCTTTTAAATTTCTTTCAACTTTCTGTTTGTTAAATATGCCTGATGTTAAATAAGAGCACCCTTGCTACCAATTCAAGCCTTTCTGAGCTGGATAGAAAAGGTTACAGGTGAGCATTCATAGACCTTGGTCAACTTTTTTTTGGATATGGAAGACTGGCCACAGAGTAAATTACAAGGGGGATTGGGGGATGGATCTGTGGTTTTTCTCTGAAGCTATAGAGGAATTGTAATAATCTGGGTCGAATACAACACCTAGTTTCTATGGCCAGTAGGCGGGACTACTTAAATGCGCTTGGCACATGCACTGTTTGGAAGTGAGTTGCCTTGGTTTGTGCTATCATATATATACTTAAAAAGTCATGTATGTTGAACTCACCGAAAAACAAAGGTGAGCATCTCCCAAGATGGACGGAGAGCCATTTTTGTAGTAACATTTATGAGAGAAGAGTGCTAGGGCTTTTTTAATTACCTGCATAGCCCTTTCTTGCACTGCATACTAAACTGAGCATGTTCTTAGGTAAAATAACAATATCATAATTTATTTGGTAAAGAGCAACAGAGAGAAGTGACAATTATAAATGACAGTTTGTAGCATGCTGACAGGAACCTTTCAAAGGGTGGTGGGTGACAGTGACTCTAACTTAAGACTATTTCTTAACAATTTCTCTGAATGGTAATAATTTGTAAGGAGTAATTCAGATGCAATTGAATTAACCTGGAGATGACACGGAAATCCTGATTTTGCAGTTATATGCATGCAAAAGTTTTTAATAAGGCTGAAGATAGTGTGATGACTTCAATGTCTTACTGGTCTATGTAAAAACTTGATTCTGCTTATCTAAACTTAAAATGGTAAATTGTGCAACAACATGCCACTAATAGAGGTGACTGGAGAGACTAGAAAGCTCAGCAGGAGTTGACCAGGACTGAACTTGCTTCAAAGAGGGAAATCTCAGTGACATGGCAAAGATGGAAAGAAATAGTTTCTAAAATATGCCTTCGTTGGTCGATGTTCAAATCAGGAGGATCCACAGTGGTAATCCAGTCTGATATCGGAATAAACAAGACTGGAGAATCCACCCTGGCTTATGCATCAGGTTTGTGGCTTTGGTATAACTTCTGTAAGTCCCTGCATAAACACTGGGAGGAGGAGGAATCCGAAGAAGTATTTTACAGTATTTCCTTTCTGAGATTTCTGTGGCTTCCAGACAGTGGATCTTCTGCCTTCTTCTTCTAGCTGAAAAAAGCCTGATTTTTTTTTTCCCAGTACCACCTGCTACAGGTGGCTCAGCCACTGGATCCCACCTCCATCTCTCTGTGGGGAAATCCAGGTCTTGGTTCACACCTCTGGTTTTGCAGGGCAACCTCAGAGTGCGGACCCATGCTGCAACGGCTCTTCAGGAATGGAGCGTGGTCTGCAGCCAGCTGCTCTTCAACAGGCAAAACAGTCACCCAAACTCTTCCTTGCCCTGTGTGCCCCTGCCAAGTTTCACCTTGAATAGAACTAAAATGAACCTTGAAAATTCTTAAAGGAATCATTATTTTGGTCAGAAAACATCCTGCTGTCTTCTCTTTCCAGCCTAGTCTTTCGTGATATGTTGTGGATTATTTGCTCGGAGAAACCTCCTCACCTCTCAGAGATGAGAAGCTGCAGTGCAGTTATATGCCTGGCAGTTGTTGCGGGACGAATGATCTACTCCAAAATGAAAGTTTTATACAAATGTGTTGCAAACAGAGATACTCTGTGCAGAATGGAAACTTCTGCTAAAATGGATGTACCCATGCTACAGCCATACTAACTACTGTTAGAAGTATTTCCCCGGTATCTGTAGTTTAAGAGGCAACTTGATAGCAGCTTACGTTCTTCCTGCAGAAGTAAATTGTGCTACTTAAATTTCTTCAGAAATATTGCATTGTTTGTTTAACCATTTTGTAAATCCTTTCCATTTTTTCTTTGAAGAACAGACCTCAAAAATGGGTAGATTATATAAATATTAGCCTCATTAATGGCAGATACACACAGAATATTCTCTACTCCTGCTGAGATACTCTATCCCAGGATTAGCTCCAGTACTGCTCTGGTGTACCTCATGTGCTTTTTGCTTTCTGCCTTGATCCTCAAATCCTTTTCCATGTCACTGCATTCATCTCTGGTAAGGTGTGAATGGCTAATTCTGTGTTTCTAAATTTACATGCAGTTATTTTTCTTATTTTTAGGAAGACAGACAGACATAGTGAATAGGAAAGGTCTGAGGTAACATGAGATACATCTCCTTTGGGTTAAATTATTCGAGGTCTTAAATAGAGTGTTAGTCCTTTCATTTAATATAGTTTTCTTCTTATTTAAGGCAGTGTACCACAAGGGATTAAGTCTTATTATTATTAAGTATTATTATTATTAATGCAGTATTATGGTCCAATTTATCTTTCAGAATAAATTTCAGCTGGATGGAATTTATATTAGGAAAAAGTTGTAGTATTAAGTATTAATTTAGGTGGCTATCTGTCCCTATAAGTCAGGACAAATTTTTTTCTTCATTGTCCGATGCCATATTTACGAGGCAGAATAAATGATGTAGGTATTTTTAAAAATAAAATTCCATCAGTGTTTTCCCTGGGGAGAAAGGTACTTGGATCTCACCAGCATATGGCCATCAAATATGTCCTGGATTGTGTCAGACCTGCTACAGGTGAACTATGGACCTGTACCTTAGGTTCTTGCTTTGTCGATGAAGGCCATCCAACTGATGGCCTGCAGGTTGCATTCAGCAGGGGACAACCTTCACAGCCATGAATTTTAGTCACCTTTTGACAAGAGGTGG
This sequence comes from Egretta garzetta, assembly GCF_000687185.1. Taxonomy (NCBI): domain Eukaryota; kingdom Metazoa; phylum Chordata; class Aves; order Pelecaniformes; family Ardeidae; genus Egretta; species Egretta garzetta. Next base: position 158,721 of record NW_009260073.1, read on the forward strand.
AATACTCCTGTTGTAAAAGATATGTGTTATATTTAATACACAATAAATTACAGGGGAGAAGAGATAATTTTGCTTGCATAGAGAGAGACAGCAAGCTTTTTATTACGTGGTTTAGGTATTTACATTAACCCTTATGGAGTATATTCACCTCTTTGTACAATTATTCATTAATTTAATTGACCTTTGGATTAGTCCATAATTGCCTAATGACAATTACACTAAATTTCAGTAGAACTCATCCACTCTATTTCTCTTGGGGACATGTCATTTCCTAGTTACAGTAGTTGTATGGCTTTTTCTATGATTTTAAGCCAGATTCACCTGCATGCCACAATTCTGGTACAGTTCAGCGCAAGTCTCTGGTTCTGTTGCCACTTCAGTCTATACATGTTTCTTTGCCTCCTGTGGAAGGAGACTGATACCTGTTCACATGTCTATCAGAATTTGGAATTATTTCAAATAAGCTTATTTTTGTGAAGGGCTGTGGGAGATTCCTCGTTACCTGAAGATTTTGCAGGAAATATGCAATGAATTGTGTTAGAACAAATGTTCACATAAATATGTTGAAATACCAGCAGCTTAAATAACTTAAAATCCCTCATAAAGGAGAGCTAATTTTATATATTTCTTGAGATGCTGGTGATATTTTAAAGTTGAAATCTAACAGAGTTGAGTTTGCAATCTGATGAATGTTACAGGGATGGCATTTAATTTAATTAACTGCTTTTTATTGAAGTTATGTTTCTCAGCATTCATTTATGTTAGGTTTGGTTTAAGTCTAGTTCTGCTATGGAAAGTGTTTCTTGAATCAAGGCACTTAACCCATCTGTAATATATCAGTTCATTCTGAACTTGATGACAATTAACCTTTCATCAGTCAAGTGTAGATAGAGATCTGCAGCCTCTTGAACAGGATGCTGACATGTGGCACGTAGATTTATGGGTGTCTGTCTTTGTGATGATCCTAGTCTGAAACTCCCAGGAGACCTAATGCTGCTGTGGTTAGGACATGTTTCAGATATCCAGACAGGTGATGCCTTTTCATCATCATGTCCTTCCTTAGCAGTTTGGTGATATTTTGTCCTTGGTTTAATATTATTTGTCCCTTTTCAGTTATATCTACTTAGGCTCTATAATTTGCTATTGTTATCCTTTTATCTTCTGTTTTCTGAATCTTCAGTTATTGCCCACTGTCTTGTCTGGACGAAGAGTGGAATACAGCTGTTTACATTTTATATATTTGATTGCATGGTCTGGTCAAAACCCACAAAGAAGGTAAAACTTACCAACTGAGAAGATAAGACATACCAATTTACATTTCTAGGTTTCATCCAAATGCATCTGAAATAAATCTCTCTAAGAATTTTAGTAGGTTTACACTTCAGTTTCAGTCAAGGCAGTAGCGATTATCCTAAGGCCTACTTTATCTTCCTGATAAATTTTATTTTTTGTTGCATGCAATGGCTGGAAGGCTTCCCTTGGAAGACATTTTGTAGAGGAAGATGAGTATATATTTGTCTGAAAATTTTACAACAAAATGCTTTTGATCTCTAAGATTACAATATAGTTATCATAAGGGCCCCTACTACTTTTTCAGCTAGCATTAGAAATGTTTGCACCAGAAGAAAGGAAGGACCTACTTACAGTAGATAATGGGAACTTTCAAGTACTTTCCTAGGCAAAGAACTACTTTAAGATATTGTAGTAATGATTTTATCAGAACAGAGGAAGAGGTGTACTTCCGCTGCGAATGTGGGTGTTATGATCAGTAAGTTACCCAGTTTTTGTAAGCCAAAACAAAACACACAACACATTCTGCAAGTTTGTACCCAGAACGTGGAATAACTGTTGTGAGGAAAGAGGACACACTTCTCACTTCTATTTCCTTGCTTGTCTGGGGTGGAACAAGAACTGCTCAGGGTATCAGGAATAACAATATTAGCATAGCCTTTCCTGAAGACTATTTTTTTTTACATGTTGAAAGATTGTTTTTACCAAGTTTATATGTTTGTGGGCAGGGCTGCTGTTCAGAGGGAGCTGGAGAGGCTGGGGGAATGGGTCGATGGGAACGTTATAAAATTCATCAAGGATGAGTGCCAAGTCCAGCACCTGGGTGGGAAGCCCCCCTCAGAAGGACAGGCTGGGGAGCAGCTCTGCCAGAACAGACCTAGAGTTCCTGGTGGAACTGGAGCATGGCTCTTTAGCAGCAAAGGGAGCCAGCAGGCTCCTGAGCTGTGTGACCAGGCATGCGCTCAGGGGGTTGAGGTAAGTGATCAACTCCCTCTGCTCAGAACTTGTAAAACCGCATCTAGATCCAGTTTTGGGTTTAAACTGGAGGGAGCTCAGCAGAGGACTACCAAGATAGATAGTCAGGAAGGAGCACTTGCCCTGTGAAGAGAGGGCTTTTCAGCCTGGAGAAGAAATGGCTTTGGGGGACCCAACAGTAGCCCCCAGAACTTACAGGGAGGTGAGTGAGAAGACAGAGGTAGGCTCTTTGCAGTGGCGCATGGTAAGAACATGAGTAACAATGGCGATGAATTGTGACAAGGGAAGTCCCAACTAGGTATTAAGGAAAAAAATTCACTGTGAGGATAATTAAACAGTGGAACAAATTGTCCAGTGAGGTTGTGGGATCTCTGTCCATGGAGTTTTCAAAGACCCAACTGGACTAAACTCTAAGCATCCTGGTCTGAATTCAGTGTTGGCCCGTCTTTGAGTAGAACTAGACTTTCCAAGATCCCTTCTAAATTGCATGATTCTATGGAAAACAG
>NW_009260073.1:161638-169048 GCF_000687185.1 Egretta garzetta
TTTTTTTTTTTTCCAGTTGGGTCTCGTTTGTTTTTTCTTTTTAGTATGGTTTGCTATCTCACTTGTACAAGGTTCTTGCTCCCTATTGTATAGCATAAAAGACAGAGTGCAGAAACTGGTAGTTGTCTCCATCAGGTCTACAAAACTGGGAAGAATATTTTTGTGATCACATATGGAGGTAAAGAGATATTTGCATTTTTGAGAATCCACTAGCTCTGAACTGGCACAGACAATTACCTATACTTGGATAGACAGATGTGAGGAAAATTTTCAACTGATTTTTGGACTGCAACTTGATAGAAATAGAGGCAGCAGTTATACTGGTCTGAGCATATCGATATTTGGATGAACTTTCAAGGAGAGAAGATTAACTCTGTATTGTATGAAAGGACTGATGGATAAAGAATATCTGTGATGCTTTGAGTCCAGATGAAATTTTTTTATGATAATAATTAAGATCTTTAAAAACCATTGAATTAATAACAAATTTGACCAGTGTGATTTCAAATAATAGGTAGCATTATCTGAAAGTTGACTTGGAGGAGAGCAATTTGTGTGGATCCCAGAACAAAATTGTTCTGGAATACATTTTTAATAATACCTGTTGTTCTTAATGTTAAAAATTCACATTTCTATAAATGTTCTTTGCAGTTAGGGTGTGCCTTTATTAAGTGTTCAGGGTTAAGCCTGGTTGTATTTTTCAGTAATTTCTGTTCAGATTAGTTTTTGTGGTATTAGTATCACAGAGAAGTTGAACGTCATTTTATAAGGAATGTGATAATGCTTTTAAGTGAAGGTCTTGCTGGGACTAAAATTAATTGTTCTGAAGTTATTGTGTGGGAGAAAATGTTTCATATCTTTCAGATGTACTTCAAAGCTGTAATGACTCAAAAGAGCTTGATCACCTGATGCTTGTGATGTGTATTAAGGTATCACAAGTCCGATAGTCTAAGCACTCAAATATGTAGCCAACTCTTTTCATTACAGGGAATGAGCAGCAGAGGTACCAGATTTTATTGTTAGTGCTATGATTGTTCTTTTTTTTTTTTTTTAAATAAAGCTTTACTTATTTAATACTAAGTGAACTTCTTTATGTAGCTTATCCTAAAAATCTAATGTTTCTTTCTGCATAAGGATTTCTAATATTTTTTTCCACACTTTTCACTGATACTTTTACTGCTGACTAAGGTCCAGATTCATCCCTTCAGTAAAAACTCAGGAAGGAGTGGGGAAAAAGGAAACAGGGCAGGAAATTGTAAAGAGCCAGATAAATACGAGATTAGAGATGGCGAAGCACAGAAGACGGTATATGCACCCAGAAGAAGAATCAGCCTAACAGTATGTGGTAGGTATACTGGAAAAAGATGTAGGGAATAAGTAAAACATACTTCAGTGGAAGAGAGAAATACATTTTGACACACGAAAGAATATGCCAGAGTCTGGCAAGGCAGAAGGAGTGGGAAACAGGTTGATAAAAGCATCTGAGATGGAACGGGTCAGGGGGGAAGAGAAAAGAGATTTTTATCAAAAGTGTCTAAACCAGTTTAGGAAGGATGAAGATGAAGGAATACAACATCAGTGACTCTATATCCCACAGGATTAAGAAGAGCAAGTAATGCATTTTGGAGATGTATTTTCAATAGCTGCGTTTCTTTGCTTGCAGTTACGCTTATTTTCCCAGAAATTTTCTGCGATGAATAAAGCATATCAGTGAAGAAGCTGATGATGAAATGCAAAAGGGAGTTCATTTCTGCAGAAATGTAATAGAACTGATGAGTATGAAGTCAGCCATCAAGTTTGGAAAATAAATCTTGAGAGGTGTTTAAACCATCCGGTACTGACAGCTAGCAGTGGAAGAAAGCTTTCAAGAATACCTTTTGAAGAAAAATGTAATTGTATCCTATTCTAGCAGTCATGACTATGTGGTCCTGCTGCTATTGCTGCTACTGAAAAGAAGTAAAATTTGTGTATGTGCAGGAGTCCCAATCCTTTTGCAGCTGCTGAAGGATGCTACAAGTGTGTCTCAGGCCCTTGTTTTATCTGAGGGAGATCCAAGGAAATATGTAAATATGTATTTTAAATTGCTGAGATAAGAGTAATTGCTGATTCCTACCATGTTGAAGTTGCATTTTTCACTCTCTGTAAGGAAGTTGCTTCTGTCTCAGGCACTGCTTAAACTTGTCACCCTTCTAGAGTTCAGATTTTCATTTATGCTTGGTCCTATACCTTGGTCATGCACATGACACACGCTTAAGTACTTGCTTTTTTAGTTTCTGAATTAGAATCATCACCAGCATCTGTAAAGATATCTGACTCTGGGTGTGGGGGTGTCAGTGACCATGTTTTGTTTTTCTAGGTCTTTTTTCATGTGTAGGATTTGGCTAGGTCAGGTGACCTCTGAACTCTTGTTGATGGGGCTGTGAAACATACTTCTTTACCACACACAAGCATATCATATTCAGTATTCTGGAGTAAGGTAGGGTCTGATTAATGTCTGACAGGTTGGAAACCTTCCCTGGAAACCTTGTGACTTCTTATGAAGCATTGTCTGGTTAAATGCAGTATTTTGGCAAACCTCTGAAGTTGTATTATTGCTAACAAAGTATTCTTCCATGTTTATGATTTGAGAAACATTACCATTTTGTCTGAAAGCTGAGGAAAATATTTTTAAGTACTGGAAAACAAAAGTTAAATTGTATTACACCTAGACAAAGGACATAAATGTAATATGCTGGGAAGCACGGCCGGTGCATAACAGCTATCTTAAGGCGTGATTCATGATTTAGAGAAGTGTCACCGTGCCCTACCCCTGTATTGCCGAAACTCCTGAAGCAATGGCTATTGGCTGCTGTTGGAGAAGATTCTCAGCTAGATGAACTAACACAATTGGTCTAAAGGTTTTCATTGGCATGTGTAAGGCAAAAAAGAAAAGGTTATGTTCTGTTCAGCTCTTTCAGTATAGAAATTATCTGAAATTCTGACTTTCCTTCATATTTATTAATTAAATGATCATCAGAGCATTCTTTGTATGGAAGGAACACTATCTTCAAATAGGCAGAGCTACCATGCAGTGTTGTTTAAACCTCATGGCCACTGAGGGCTTGATTGAGTTGGTTGTGTGCAGGCATGAAATGTCGGTGAAGATAGCTAAGGTTCTCAGCCCAGTCTCTACTGCTTCTCCAGAAGTCTACGGGTTCCCTGTAAATCAACCCCGCTTGGAGGACTGGGTACCTTTGGGTGTGTTGGGTGAGAATAGGAGCCTGAGAATGGACAATTGATTTAATCCTTAGCTGTGTTTAAATACTCCCACCTATGCTATACATGTACTTCTTCTACATGTAATACTTTGATACCAGTAGGAGCACTCTCATGATATCAATTTTTTTCCAGTTCATTACATAACCTGACAGATGTTAACTGCAACTTAAAGCTCATCTGATTGGTTTTTCTCATATGTAAAGGAGAACAAAGACCTGTGATATTAATGTCTGAAGATGAACATATTGCCTGATGTTGAAAAGACTTATTTAGTCATTAGTCACTTGTGCTCAGGGATTTATTAGTCATGGTAATGTCTCCAATTAGCTGAAGGACAAAGAGCATAATTAGGGCACTTTTTGCCTAATTACTGTTAACTGTATACATGCAGTTTACTGGTGAGTTTATAAGGCTAGCTGAAGTGTTATAACAACAAGCATGTTAAGAAGTTAGGTCTCTTTCTTATTTATAAAATCATTAAAATTAGGATTAACATCTGCAGTAATAGATGGGAAATATCGCCGTGCCATGGAACAGAAATGTTTTAATGTCTGATGATATATTTTTGTTCTAAATCATTTTCTCTACAGACATTCTGAAAAAGACCTACTGAGTGAACTTTGTTGAAAAAAAAATTTACAGTAAACAGAGAGAGGATCAGGTATTATGTTCTGTCTATAGCGAAATAACCTTTACATGAACTTGGAAAGGAGAAGTATTCCTCTTTAATTAAGTTTGCCTTTCTTCCTGAGGTTGTGAGAGAGAGGGGAAAGTGCTACTGTTAAAGTGAGGGTGGAGTTAATTGACGTTAATCTTCATGGGTTTCTTAGATTTATTTTAACTGCAAAGAAGTAAAAAGGTGCTCAGCCCAAGTTAACTGTTGCTAAATATTTGAAGGGCATACCTGAATTTAACATTTTATTTTCTGATTTGGAATGAAGTTTGCTGTCTTCTGTCTTTCCTTCTATCCCATTCCAAATCCTGGGGAAAAAGCTGGACTTTGCAATGCAAGGCACACAGAAACTTGGATACAAGGTCAGTGCCTTCGAACCATCTTATTTTCCAAAGTGAATCTTTCTTTAAAGAGCATGGTCCAGCAACCTCCGTTAGATCCTGCTAACACCATCCCAACTGGTCCTGCTGACTATATAATTCTGAAGGGATTTCCACCTTTGAATGAAACAGAGCGGGTCAAATCTATTTAATATGACAAAGATCGGTGATTCAGATGCCTAGAAATGAGTATGTGCACAGTGTCTGTCCTGTTGCCTTCGTGTGTTTCAGTGCTCTTTTGGGGGAGCTAGCTGCTTTATGCAACTTCTCCCAAAACCTCTGGATTGAGAATTCAAGTTGGCAGATGTTGTGTGCTCCACTTTACTGGAGGGCACACAGAAGACTTTCTATATATTCTGGTCACTTCCTTTTTCCAGCCAGCATCATTCCTGTCTTATCTCAGTCCTGTGGCTACAGCTTAGGAATCAAAAGTATAGAACTGGGTGCCATCAGCACTGCAGAGACCTTATAGTCTTCATTGCATGCTCGATGGTCTTGGGTACATTTCAAAGAAGAGTTAAAATTCTTCAAATGCTATGCAAATAATTGGGCTGATCCTAAGAGCCAGGTGCCCTGGGTCTGTAAGGTACTCTGGTGATTTTGCTGTACTTTGTGTTGTTTGTGGGATGGAGGACGAAAAGGGGAAGAAGAAAAGGTCAGTTTTGTAGTGGGCATGTCTCTTTCCTTAGAGAGCTGCTTATAAATTAAGTTTTACTCCTCATCATGTTAATGCCCTTGGGGAAGGGCTAGGATTGCCCCTGCACTCTTAGCAACCGTAAGCTAATTTATATAGTAATTTGATGGCATAAAGTACAAGCAGACCAAAAATATATTAAACAAAAGCAGCGTGGTAACGAGACATGAAAGAGATGTCAATAGATAGCTTTGAGGGAAAAAGAGTGTACATTTACAAAACTTAGCTTCCTACTTCTTTTAGTGCTCCCATTAGTGGGATCCTGCTAATGGGAGATGTTAAATATTTAATATCTGACATTTCTATAATGTCTATGTAGTGCAGTAAAGATTCAGTATTTTACAGTGCATTTCAATTTAAAAGAATGAAAGCACTTTTCAGACTGCTACAGGGGAAGCTGTCAGTGAACCTTGTATTTAGATTGCATATTACTTTCAGCTATACAGACTCTTGCGACCTGTTAGCAGCAAGCTAGGTATGAAAGTCCTGATATACAAGCAGTGCCTTTTATTCATCCTCTGGGAACCTACTGAGCTGTGGCAAGCTCCCTGTTGCACTTCCCAAATTAAGCAGGCATGCCAAAAACACCGAGCAGTTTCCATAGCCATCATAGTCTTGATTTTCAGTGAGACTTGCTAGCGTTACCTGAGAGGTGATGCAAGGTCTTATGCCTACAGACTATTTTGGTGCATTCCTACAAAGGAGTGCAATAAAAGCAGGCATGCCTACTCCATCTCTGTCCTTTCCTGACTTTTTCTGTCCTTTCCCCCTGAAGGCGTAGTGTTGTCTCCGTGTGGAACATGCTGGTGGTCTTCATTCCTGTAGGAAATTTACTGAAAAATTCCACCCTTAGTTTTGAGGGCAGTGTATGTCTGTGTAATTTAGAAGCCCTTAAATCCCTTTCTAATAATATAGCAGTAACATTTTTGGTTTTAGTGTACAACACAAATTGGTACAGGGACATGAATTTAATTCCTTTCTTTTACTGGAATATCTGTGCTTATACTAACGTTGGAACTGATTTATATGGATTGCATACGCTCTGTAATAATTGCTAGCCAGTGTCCATTTGTGAAGATACGGTGTGTGACTGTCAGAGTTACTGCTATCAGTCTGATGCACTTTACTTGACTTGAAGCCCATAGCGGTTCCCTGAAATAAACTGGATGAGTAATATAGATTGCAAACTTCAGCACTGGAGGAATACTTAAGTCCACACTCATTTGATTCAAATGGAAAGGAAACGACTTCCAGGCATTCTTTGACCTTTGGGTGATACCTAAGTGAATCTGCAGATACAACCAAGGTATTGCAATTTTTTTCCCAATTAATTAGTAATAAACTATATATTGCTGCTTATCTAATTAAAAGATAGGCAATAAATGAATGTGTGTTTTCTTTGTGTATTTGTTTCATCTTGATAAAATAGGTCGTTAACAAGCCATCTTCTTAACTGAAAGGAATGGTACAGCATTTTAACTATACCACGTATATATGCAGATACATAATTGACACGACTGCAGCTTCTGCGAATGTTTAGTCATAGCACATGGGTATAATATTTCTTTGCTTTCTTAAAATTTGAGTGGAGTGGAATAAGTATACAAGTCTTATTTTTTTGTATCATAGCTAGAACAGAGGCTACTAGGAAGGAGATTCTGTTAACGTTCTTGACACCAAGATGTATCTATTACCATGATTAAACACCTCTTAGAAATATTAGTACCTGTGGTGGGTTGACCCTGGCTGGATGCCAGGTGCCCACCAAAGCCACTCTATCACTCCCCCTCCTCAGCTGAGCAGGGGAGAGCAAATATAACAAAAGGCTCGTGGGTCGAGATAAGGACAGGGAGAGATCACTCACCAATTACCGTCACAGGCAAAACAGACTCGGAGAAATTAGTTTAATTTACTACCAATCAAATCACAGTAGCGTAAGGAGAAAATACAAACTAAATCTTAAAACACCTTCCCCCCACCCATCCCTTCTTCCCGGGCTCAACTTCACTCACAAGTTCTCTACCTCCTCCCCACCAGCAGCGCAGGGGGATGGGGAATGGGGGTTGGGGTCAATTAATTGCACGTTGTCTCTGCTGCTCTTCCTCCTCAGGGGGAGGACTCCTCATGCTTTGCCCCTGCTCCAGTGTGGGGTCCCTCCCACAGCAGACAGTCCTCCATGAACTGCTCCAATATGGGTTCCTTCCACGGGGTGCAGTCCTTCAGGAACAGACTGCTCCAGCGTGGGTCCCCCGTGGGGTCACCAGCCTGGCCAGCAAACCTGCTCCAGCCTGGGCTCCTCTCCCCACAGTTCTACAGGTCTTGCCAGGAGCCTTCTCCAGCATGGACTTCCCATGGGGTCACGGCCTCCTTCAGCTCCCAGTACAGTACCATGATTTGAAAATGGA
>NW_009260073.1:169085-178895 GCF_000687185.1 Egretta garzetta
TAAAACAGGAGAAGACCAACAGTAAGAGGATGCCTGCTGCTGCTTTTATGAGTTTGACTCATGGCTTGAGTTTTTCTGTATGGGTGATGTATTAATGCTTCTCTTGACATGTTTATTAGCTTACACTTTCTACTGCCATAAAACAAAAAGTTGGTGTTTTAAATAAGGGTCTGCCTCTTTCTGTTGGCACCAGAATGCATTGGGATTTTTATGAAGTACTCTAAATAGTGTTCAATATTTTAACAGTTTCTTCTTCACCTCTTGTGCATTTAGTTTCAGTGTCTGTATTTTTTTTTCTCCTAACCTTGTTTTTTTATTCACTCACCATAGAGCTGATAAAGCAGATGATGAGGACGATGAAGATCTAACTGTGAATAAAACATGGGTGCTTGCACCAAAGATTCATGGTGGGGATGTAACTCACATACTGGACTCCTTACTTCAAGGATATGACAATAAGCTTCGGCCAGATATTGGGGGTAAGCCCTTAAAATTATTCAGTAAATAGAAGATGTGAACCAAAGGTGGACTGCATTTCATCAAAGATGGCAAAAATCCACTTAATGCAATTTTTAAAACTTAATATAGCAAGCGAAATGTGTAACAGCCACAAAATGCAGTGGGTTTTCTGGAACTGGTAAAAATAATGTATTATGCAAAAGTAGAATTTTTATGTTCTATTTACAATCTCTTTTTCATATGTAAAGTATTGGGTTTTTTGGGACAGTGGGAAATCTATAATAAATCATTAAAAAGCAATTATGTTTTGCTTTGTTTGACTGAGATCTTCTGACAGAAAGAATTGTAGATATAAACCAGCCATGGTTATTTAAAAATTTGATCTTGAGTCTGCAGGAGTTTATTAAAGAATTATTCCTAGATATTTTTACTCTTATTGTAGAAAGTGCATTGTAAGTGTGTTTTTTGAGCAAATTTAACTCAATGTAGCTCTCTTCTTCCCTTAGCTCAGATTTTGAAAGACTTTATAAGAATCTAAAAAAAAAAACCCTTAGGACTATATTTTTCTAGATGAATATAGGAAGGAGGACTGCATTATTATAGATCAAAAATGCAGCTAGTAGGAATGCAATTTTTTATTTCAATAGTCAAAGCATCAATTTGCATATAACTATTAAGTGTAAATATTTGGAAGAATCTTATGTTGAAAACAGGAAATGCATGAAACTTTGCCAGCTCTTGTCTACCACATGCATGCTGCATCGAACTAAGAAAAATAATTTATTTTCTCTGAGTTTGTTTCCTGAACTGTGAAGGGAGAGGTGGAGGACATAATTATTTGTTAAATACTTGGCATTCCCTATCAAAGGAATGCCATGTAAGTCTGTAAGCTGCTTATACGATAAACAATGCAGCAATCTAGACTTGTTTCATTTATGTAGGAGAACAGAGAGATGCAATCTCAAACTAAGTATTTTCTTTTGATAGCTTCTGACAAATTGTTTTCTTCCCCAAATTTCTTAGTTCTGTTTTGTTGTTGACTGTTACCCTGACGATGTTGAATGGCAATTTTCTCTCCCTGTCATAATACAATCACATGTGAATCTCATGAAGTTCGTTGTAAGTCTTTGCCTTCATGTTCATTTAATTGAATTACTGCAAACATTTAGACAACAATAATGGTCTTCCAGCATATTTTTTCTTAAATTCTCAATGTGTGACAGATTTATAGCATTACATTTTTTTTTTTTCCCCAACTGCATGATGCCACAGACAGCAAAGGGGTTATGAGGGAATAAAATTGCTCCACTAGGATTCCTTCTAATGATTAGCTGGTAGGCGGGGATGAAAGAAAAGAGAATTCTATTTCTCTTCTCTCCCCATAAAACTTAGAAATAAGAGAGAGAAAATAGAGGAAAAGAGATTTATTCTGGCATGCAAAATAGATTTAGATGGGTACAGAAGAATTTTGGTGTAATCCTTACCTTCGCTTTTATGGTTATGTACTGAGTCTTGACAGGGCAAGAACTCTGCCTCTTTGTGAGTAACTCAATGTACAACTTTTTGGATTCCAACTACTAGATCCTGAAAGAAGGCACTTGGTTCTAGCTTCTCTCAAATAAATGCTTCCTTTCTTTTTCCTCTTCATTCTCTTGGTGCAATACTTTTTTACCAATCTGATCTCTGCTGTTTGGGACCTACCTCCATCCAATATATTAAAACATAAGGTTCGTGGATATCAACCAGATGAGAACAGGAGACATTTGGGAGTGTTCACTTTGTTGCCAGGAGAACAAATGTTAAGACTGACTCTCTTCTGGATGGAAGTTGCAGTCTTCTGCCACATGGCAGAAATTTTGGACAACATAAGATGAAATTTCCAACTTTGAGTGAAGGCATCACATTCTGTCCAGCTGCTTGGGAACTGCAGCAGATATTTAACAGATAGAAAAACAAAATCAGGCTATAGTGCATTCATCTTAGTCTGCTTCAATTATGTGGATAAAATCTGGTGTCAGATTCCACATCTTCAGAGTGTATGTCAGTACTTGTACAACAAGGTTATTGAACTGGAATTCTAATTATCTTTCAAAGCAATAATATCCCACAGAGCATTTTTACTATTGAATTACAAAGCTCAGTTACAATAGCAACATTTTTTGTTTTGAACCTGAACTTTTTGGGTTTGAATACCAGAGGAGAATTTTGTTTTCTTCCTCATGTTGACACAGAATTTCAGCGTCTCAGAGTGAGATGAGGGGTTTAATTGTTAAACATGCAGTTAGCTGAGGGAGGTGATAAAAGAGAGCCAAATGAAAATTGAAATGTCAGAGGCAATATTGAATTTTAACAGGAGAAAACCACACTGCCATTTTCTGTTTGTCTCATTCAAATATCCACAAGTTATCATGATTTCTTAACTGTGACCCTTTGCTATGTTTATTAATCTTACTAGTCTTTAAATCAATTTATGTAATATACTTTGAGGTGTTTGGAGCATAAAGGAACTAGTATTAAAAAAGTGCTCAGTATAAAGTATAGTAGTTACCAGATGAAGTCTCTTATCTATAGCATAAATCCCCTTAATTACAGATATAACCTTGGAGTGTTGATATATTAATAAAGCAGTATTATTCTCACTGTACCTTTTGGCTACCTGATTTTATAACCACACAGTTTTAGCTTCAGTCCTGCATCAAACTAGCTCTCATTTTTTCAACTTTCCTTTTTAAAGGAAAGAATTCTGGCTGCACACTATTCCATTTCTCACACCTCAGGGACCCTGATAATATTAATATTACCTTATCAATGTACAACGCATTTTTTCCAGCTATGTGTCATGTCCAATGTTGTGTGTTATATGGGTGAAACACAACTGATCGATCTGAAAGTTTAATTAAAAATAGGGAATAATCATACATATCTACAACTCTAATGCAGTGTTTTCAATCAACGGTTTGAGGAAAGTCGTCATTGATAGAATTTTTAAGAATGGTGAGCATGGTTGCTCATGGACATAGAGAAATTTGGATAGTTGTAATTACCCTATAAGCAGGGCATGGGTAAGTAGTTTCATCTCAGTCCACTAATGTGAAAAGTCACGTATTCAGGGATATAAAGGATACATGAACAAAAGTGGTCTTTCAAGAGACTAATGGAAGCACTAATTCAGGAAAGATAAAGATAATAGGGGAACATCTGTTGAACAGGTGCTCTTACTGTAGCATTGATGAAAGGATGATATAGACAGGAAAGCAATAAACCTGAATAAGCAGGAAAATATCAGGTAAAGGTAGAAAGGTACGTATTCTGAGATGAAGAATATTTTGCAGGATTTGAAGGAAATTGGAATACAAGACCAAGATGTAGAAGAGCATATGCAGTGAATGTTAAGAGTACTGGCTGTGTGCACTGCATAGAAAATGATGGAAATAATGAAAGTTGGGGGGTAGGAGTACTTGCTAAAGATGGGTTTCTTTTAAATACAAAGGTAAAAGAAGTGTGGAGAACAGGGCTCTGCTTTCATGAAAATCACTTTGAAAAAATTCTTCAGAGATGGAGCTGGTAACCTGCTGTAGACACTTGAGGCCAAATTTTCAATATAGATAGCCATATAAGTAATACTCTTAGATAACTGGTTGTGAGAGTTGTATTACTCCATTAAAAACTATTACAAATTGAAGGCCTCTGTTATTCCTGAAGAAGAGATGCTTCTTTAGTCAATTAATGAGGAGTTATAGAGAACATGCTCAAAGAAAAAAAGCCTGGATGAAATTATCAAAAGTGGTCTTAGTTTAGATTAAATAGCATGATAAGTAATAAAAGAGGCGGGGGGGGGGAAGGTGATCTATCTTAGACCTTCATTCCAAAATGGGGAATTGTGGTAAACTATGGGAACTGGTTAGTGAATTTACATGGGCTAACATGCTATTGAGTAATGTTGAGGATTGGATTAATGAAAATGGAGCAATATTAAGCAATAAAAAGTGCAGTGTTCTGCACTTTTAGAATAATGATAATAATTTCTGTCAGGAGATGAAGGTTTATAACCTGAGAACAACTGATAAGGAGAGCTTTTCAATGTAGCAAGCAGAGATATTTCAAATATCAAAAGCTGCAAATTGGGACTGGATAAATACAGGCTAAAAAAGAGGCACTTTTCATAGTGAGAGCAATTACTAAAATAATTTGTCAATGGTTGAGGTAGATTTTTATTACTATGGTTTTTCTAAATGACAGTAAACATTTTTCAAAATACAGATTTTGACCTCAAACTGGGGCTCAGAATATGCCTGGGGTTATGCAGTATCATCCCTTACTAGAAGGGTAGTGGTGCATGCCTGCTGAGAGAGGCTTCTTTCCAGGTCTTATTGCTTGTCAGGAAGTTCGTTCTTGCTCTTGAATTCCAGGGACGAGAGTCACTTATTAACTATATTTATTTCTTGGGACAAACCTGCCCTTAGCTACCTGCTTGTGTTAGATGATGCTCAATACCAGTCAAACCTTTTAAACGAGAAGACGACAAGTTCAGTCTAGTGAAGAAAAGGTGTCAAAGCAGGAAATCAGAAAGTCTGAGTAGATTTATCTAGATCGGGTTTAGCAAACAGGTTTCCTGTGTACTTCAGCTACATTAGGAGCCGATGAACCATCCCTTGGGGGCAGCTGCCTCTTGGTGCTCTTCTCTGTCTCTATCGAGTATGCAATCTGCTGTCTTCTCACCTTCTTACTTTACTCTAGACTGTCTCGTATTGTCTTCCAGGGTAAATATTTAAAGTGTGCTATCTCTTTCTCTCTTTCCTTAGAAGCTTCTGTAAGTTTACAATACAGTTTTGCACTTCATGCAGGATGTGTTAAATAGCCTTCTTCCTACTCCTAGTGTTCTCAAGGCTGATACCAAATTTCTGAAGTAAAATAAGAAATATTCACTGTAGAAACATCTTCTCAAACCATCTTTCTCTGTTAGCTCTTTGTGGAGAGTAAATGAACAATAGTAATTATATGGATGGCACATGAGTGTCAAGAATGTGTTTTCCTCCAGCATTTGTCATTTTCATGGACTTGTATCACTTCTAGTTCAAGAACATGAGAAGAATGAATTCTTTCTTCTAACTCACAGAATTACTTTGCTCTATACCCTACAGAAGAACTAAGGTAACAAAACAGCCTCTTCCAGTCTTCTTGAATTGGATCTCTCTCTCTGGATCATTTGGGTCAATTAAAATAATTTCAACAGAGGCAGATTTTCAGACTCTTCACTGGCTCTTAATAGCTCTAATAGTCTTACTTGGAGCAGCATGGAAAAGGCAAATTGAACTCTGTGGCACATTACAGGAGAGCCCTCGTGGCAGATCAAGTAGTGCTTGCTGCAAGCTGGAATTTCATAAAATTGACACAGCCCCATTAAAAACTGGCTCACTGACAGATCTCAAAATTTAGTTGTTAATAAGGAAATATCAGTGGTTGGGCTGTCTATAGCAGGGTCTCATAGGAAAGTCTTGATCAAGAATAATGATATTTTGAATGATTTCAGCAATGAATTTTTGTAGTAAAGTTGGCAGATGACACAAAGACTATTGGAGGCTGTATCTGCAGGGTAATTTGGTCTTTTAGTAAAACTGAAGACACAGAAATCAAGAGGGGGAAAAAAGGAAGGAGGTGTGGGGGGGGAGGAATCCTGTAGGTCATATTTCAAGGTGAGAGATTCTGCATAGTAAAGCAGTGATTTAGGGGAAAACTTAGATATTTTGCATAGCATAAGATCTTAGCTATGCATCCCCTGAGCATCGTGCTGAGATAAGTCCTCTTTTGAAAAGGAACACAACAAAGTACAAATCTGGAAATGTTCAAGCAGCACTGATAAGAGTGTTACAAAAATTTCCAGTCCTGGCATCCACGTTTCAAGATGGATCTGGAAACAATGGAGTGAGTTTAGAAGTTCGAGTTTAGAAGTTCAAGTTTAGAAGTTAAAGCTGAACAAATTATCTGTAGGTTGCATTTGCAGTATGCAGTATGAACTGTTCAGCATACTGAAGGCAAGTTTCAGAGGTGACTTGAATCGCTGTGTGTAGGTACTTGCGTCTGAAGAAGAGGTTTGATACCTGGCTGGGCAGTGCTCACAGCTGGAGTCAGAGACTTGAACCTCAGAACAAAATGAGATTTCCTAACGCTAAGGAGAATTAAACATTTCCTACTAATACAGGGAAGAAGTAGTGGGTTCAGCATTGCTTGAGCAATGAGGCAAGGTGCGCTTTGATCCACCTCCTTGTGTTCTAGTCTAACAGCGGGGTTGCCATTATATGGATAAATAGGGTTGCAAAATTAAAGGAAGAGGGTATCTGTTTGTGAGATGTGGTGTATGTAAAATATGTTAAATTATACATATGTGTATATACACACACGCTTTATATAATTTTTTTAACTGATTTTTCAGTCTGTGGGAATGAGTTCATGTGTTGCCCCCCTTCCTTTATGAGCCCTGAAGATACTGAAAACCTTTGCAGCTCAGGAAGTACTTTTTTTTTTTTTTTCCCCCAGGAAATAAATTGGTTTCCGGAGTCTGTTTAAACTTTCTGTGAAGCATGCTGGGGACACGATGGTGATCAAGTGACTCTGTGCTCTGTGGTCATACAGAAAATCCTTTGTGCAGCCTCGCTGGTGTGTCTTGCTGCCAGGCTCAGGGTCACACCAGTAATTGGATTTGGAATCTGGGAGAATTTCCTCCCAAGTGAGATTGGCAGGGAAGAGGTATCTTAGGAAATGTATCTTGCCTGTCATTGTAGCTGGCAAGGATGTTAATGTTATGCTGTTTCTTTCTGTGTGCCTCTTGGGGTTTTAGATTTTTGATTTGAAAAATCCTCTTAAGATTTTAGGTTTGTTATAGAGCACTTGGGTGATCTTTGATGGTTTGCAATATAAAGACATCAAATCTGATGACCTAGGGTCCCTCTCCTATGAAATCAAAGTGACTTTTTGTTTGCACCTTCCCCCTTTTCCATCTGCAGACGGACAGAGATACTTCATTTTAACATGCCAGATCATGAGAGAAAGGCCAGCAGAGCTTTATTATTAACCCCCTTCATTCCACTGGGGACTAGGACATATGTCCTCTTGTGTCCGCATTCTGGCTTTCCAGTACAAGCTAGAAGAAAATACTTGGTAAATGGATGAAATTAGAATGCATCCTGACCTCTTCCATTTGTACCTTTTCTCCCTATAAACCAGTTAGGAGGAAAAACTGAATTATCAGTGCCACCTGTACGTCAGATGTGACTTTTGTGGGAAGTCACTTAGACTTAGGCTTTGTGCCCCTCTGTAAGCATACAAAGCAAGAGAATATATTCTGCAAGAGAATATATTTTTAAAACAATTAATTTTTGACTGCACAGTGAGAGTGTTTTCCCTGTGTTTTTAGAGAAAAATAAGTTTGGAAATGTTTAACTTTTAAATGACTTTCACTTGAGGAGCTTTCAATTTGGTGTTTGAAGCAGTGTATTAATCAAGCTGATGAAAGGACATTCGGTGTGCTATAGTTGCATGAAATGAAGAAATCATTATTTTATTTTTGTTACACATTTTCAGTAGGAATCGACAGAAAGCACTGCATATTGATTCCTTGCAGCTGATAAACACATCTGCTCCCAGACCTCATGGTTTGTTGTATGAGCAGTCTTTTCCAAACTTTCTTTTTCTGTTTATGATTAAATTTTCATGTTGGAAGACAGTTTTTGTTTTTTGGTGGTTTTTTTTTTTCCCTTCCTTTACCTTATGTACCTTTTATATCTATCTTTTATCTGTTCACAAAGCACAGGCGGGGATTGCATTACGAAATAAAAAATTTATGTTGATAATTCTAACAATTCATATGGAATAAGGGAGCCAAGTCATATATGATCCCTCACAGAATGAAAAAAAACCCAGAGACTTAATTATTCTGAATCTAATAAAAAAATATCAGATTTGTTGTTTTATAGGTTAAATTACACTAACAATGTACAGAGTTAATTAAATATGTAATTATTATGGTTACTGTTTTGTTTAGTGAGAACTACGGTAATTGAAACAGATGTCTATGTTAACAGCATTGGCCCAGTTGACCCAATCAATATGGTAAGTTCTGATTGTTGACAGAAAACATTATCTGAATGATGCTATGGGTTAATATTATGAAATAATTCCATTTCTAGTTCTCATTTAAATAAGTTTCTATATTTCTTGCTGTGTATTCTTATGCTGTTGGATATAATTGTGATAATACAGAAACACTTTCAGAGTTTCTGTATTTGAAATTGTTGTAATTTTAAAAATATATTTCTTCTTTAAAAAAAAAAAACAACCATGAGGCCACACAGAGGACATTGTATCAGGTCCTTATTTTGGTTTGTGTTGAATGTTTTCACTATGGTTGTTTATACCTGGTTTATCTCTGTCCAGTATAATTTCCTGGAGCTACTCTTCAGAGGTTAAGGAAAATAACACTTGACCCAGCATTTGTTTTCAGTGCAGTGACTTATTATTATCTTTCAAATTCATAAAAAGAAAAAATTGAAATTAACTCTTTTGTCCTCATTTTTCCATGTCTTATTTAGTCTTATGGGTCCTCTTCAGTGTGTGTGTGTGTATGTGTAGCTGGTTTCTTCAGAAGTTAAGCAATATGTCTCATCTAGTTTCCGGTAGACCCGTTGAGATCTGACCTATCTATTTGGTGCCAACATTGAAGTAACAGCACTTATGAGGAAGCTGAGTCTGTGGCCTTTTCTTAAATCACTTATATTTTCTGTCAGGATGTGCATTGTATGAACTGGTGATGTTGGAGGCCTTAGAAGGGCCTTGTTGCATGACTTCTCCTGGGGACTGCTGCCCAGGACTAAGACTGGGACTGGCCCTTAGGCAAGTGTGAGCTCAGCCCCCTCCTGCCTTTTTCCTTTTCTTCCTCCCTCAGAATTGCTGGCTGTGTTGAATTTGCATGGCAGAGAAGTGTTTTGTTCAATCTGAGGCTGGAGTATTCTAGTGCAGGGGCTTTATGAGCATTTGGTGAAAGCACAGCTATTCTAGATTATTATGAAGAATCCTGTGGTTTACATGTATGCCATCGTGCTTGGGTGGGGAATATCAACTTTCAGTGATGGGAAGCCAAGAAGGAAAAAACAGTGGTACTTAGATACTATGGATAAAGGTCCCAAAAGTAGATGATGCAGATCTGTGGCAAAGTATATTAATTCTGGCATAATGGTCTTAATAAGCATATGGTTGTCATTACCTGAGGCTGTCTCAGGCCAGGGCTGTACATAAAGAAATGCATGAAAGTGCAGAAGAACGATGGGTGGGGGAAACTTTTCGATTTCCATGTCCAAC
>NW_009260073.1:178930-186727 GCF_000687185.1 Egretta garzetta
GAGGTCTTTTTCTTTTGCTTCTCTCCATCCTATCCTCTTCTGAAGGAACTTATGGAAAAAAATATGTGCAGGCAGCTACCTGCAAGGAGGATATAGCAAATGTTAGAGGCTTCCTTTTCCAGTAACCAGTGTAAGTCCTTCAGCCTGTGGCCAGCAGGTATTGCATACACTGGAACTGATAATCAGAAATGCTTAAAGCTTCAGTTTTCCAGTTTTAAAGAACCAGCATGTGGCTGGCTTTGCAGGGTAGCCCTGCCCCATCTCCCATGCCCTTTTCTTGTCTCTGCAGCCCCCAGGCAATCTCCCCGCTGCTATGTACCATGGCTTCTCCTGTGCCCACCACTGTCTTCTGCTTGCTCAGCCCAGAGCCTGGGAAGCAGCATTATCACGCATGGCACTTGCAGTAATGACAGTATCAGCCATGGGACTATTTCATGTCACTCGTTTAGAGGTCTCCCCAGATCTGCTAGAGCTGTCCTAGAGCTGGGTGGTGATGCTCTTGCTGTTGTGCTAATAAAAGCCAGTCGTACTGGCTTTTAGGCCAAGGTAAGGATAACATCATATTGAAAAGTCATATTACTTCATTAGAGCAGGATCCTGATGGTTATAATGTATATCAACTGGATGTTTATCCCTCTAACCTGATTTCTGTTAAAAAAAAAAAAAAAAAAAAAGATAACAATGAAGCATGTCACCAAAGGGTAATAAGGTAAATACCATTAAGACATAGAACATTAAAAACTATTCTATTGCTTTTTTTAAATGGGCAGAGAACTACTTAGCAATTTATAGTCTAAGGGCACTATGGCCTTCATAAAAGAGCAATTGCTTTTACTTCCAATTGCCTGGCTTGGACTCCAGGAACCTGGATGATATGAGCATCTAACATCACTACAAAAATCAAATGTTTTTGAAAATAAATAAAGCCATATATATGCAAATAATTTGATTAAGGGTTAAAAAAAATATGGTTTTAATCTGGGAAACAACATTCTCGCAAAAAATAATTACAGATTTGACCCTGAAAGCTCGCTTTATGTGAGCTGTTGGTTTCGTTAGGAAGGC
Organism: Egretta garzetta; assembly: GCF_000687185.1. NCBI lineage: Eukaryota > Metazoa > Chordata > Aves > Pelecaniformes > Ardeidae > Egretta > Egretta garzetta. Next base: position 179,996 of record NW_009260073.1, read on the forward strand.
ACTTCCCCTGGAGTCAATATTGTTTGAGATTGTCAACCAATAATCCAAAAATTGCTTCTATTTCAAGGGCTGTCCTTAGCCCTTCATTTGATCCCTTAATGTGAGAACACATATCTGTGGTTCCCCACTGGATTACTCATTTGCCAGATATATTAATTCACTCTGGCAAATGATGTCCTCTAACTATTTAGTTTGGATACAACTATGGCATGATGTAGAGAGTGCTTTTTTCCTAACAATGATGCTGAAGCAGCATATCAAGGGAGTATGTGTATCTGAAAGCTTCAGAGGACACGTATTATGAGAGGAAACTGATTTATTTTTAGAATTCAGTCTATTTTCCTCCTGCTTTCCAATAGCCTTTTACTTTCATAAAAGGGACACTTTAAGTGTATGTATGACATTCATTAGAATTTTTTATTTTTTGAAGGCGGTTGTGTTTCAGCTTTAACTATGTAACAAAGGTCTATGCAAAATTCTAGGTGGTATAGACACCCTATGCTTAAGAGAGGTTTTTCTACAGAACGTGGTCTCTTTAGGCATCTGCAACCTGAGTAAACATTTTTAACAAGCATCTGGATCAGTAGAGTATTTAGGCTTCTAATTCAGTCTAAAGAATTTTGAATCTGTCTTTTAGAGCTAACCTGTGCTATGCATCATGCAACAAGCATGTAAAATGCACCTAAGTGCATTTTTGTGGCCAAAGTCTTGATCCTCAATAGCTCTCCAGTGGTCTAGGGATTTCTTAGCAAAATTTAGACATGCAGTGAATATTTAGAGTCTGGGTTTCCTTTATGTGGAAGCTCATTCAGTTGAGCACTTAATGTAGATGTACTAGGCTCTTACTACCTTTCTCTTTCCTTCCAAACTAGGGCCATGATGAAGAAAACCCCATTCTGTCTGGTGGTACAAGTAGCAGAATCTGATATATCGTCCCTGTGTAGAAATGCATGTTGATCCATGTTGCCTGTGGGCCTCATTAGCTTTCTCTGCCCTGTATTCATTCCCCCATACCCTGTATATTCATAAATACACAACATTTTGTGCTACCGGTGCCCCAAGGGGTCCAAGGGAGAGCTGTGCTGGTGCCACAGCTTTTGTGGTTGGCAAAACTGTGCAAGTGTGCAATTCAGTGGGTTGGGAGAGGCATGGCAGCCCTGCAAGACATTTTTACCTTCCTTTAACTAAGAGAATACCTGATCTCTATTTGATCAAAACTCTCATGGCAATAAAAGACTGCTACCCCAAATGAGAGAAATTTTTGGAGAAGGAATACAGGACCAGTTCCTTAAGTAAGAAGCAGTATTGCATCATTGTCTCAAAAACGAAGACCAAAGAGAAAAGTTTATACTTTCCCTGTCCTTAATGTCTATTTAATCTGCTTTCATATAGTAAACAGTGGAGCAATAGTCAAGTAACAAAAATGGGGAATGGGTTAGAAAGAGGCAGATCATGTCTACAGATATGCATAGACATCATGACTGATAGATTAAAAACCAGCCAAAAGAAACTGCTCTACCTCTCTGTCTATATCTGTGTGTAAGTGTATACATATTTAAAAATATGTATGTTTCCAGGAACAAAATTATGTTTTAAAATTCCTTTGCTTTTTCATGTGTTTCTAAGTCACAATTTAACATTTTGAAAAATTATGTTATCATTGCCATCTTAGTGTGTTTGAGGGCTACGTATTATTTTCTTCCCTTGCTCTGGATGCAGATGATGCTCTTTTTTCAGCTTTTGTATTTATTAATGGAACTCGGTATTAGAAGGTCCAGACTGAGAATTACAGGATAAATTTCTAGGACTGCACTTCACTGAAGCAGTTCAGTTTCCTTGTTATTTCCCAACATTTCTATTTCTTCTGCGGATGATTTAGTTTTTGTCACATGTTCTTTGCTAGTTATCCATTGAAGGCTACTGTGACCACAAGCTGAAGGCCATACTTTGAAGCCTAGCACTCTTATTTTTAACGAGATAGCTAAACCACTGAGCAAATCAGATATTCATAGAAAACGCAATGTGCTGCTTTGGTACACAGGCAGCATGGCCTGGACACTGTTAGGATACGTTTTTTCCCGTTATATTGTACCATTTATGACTTTGTGTAGAATGTGCTAGTGGTGAGTTTAAAGTATCCGTTGACTTCTAAATTCCATTTCATTCTCAAGTTGCAGTAACTAGCAGCAGATTTTTTTTTTTTTAAGGTGTTCAAGTATCAATGTGATCAGTATCCTAATACAGATTGCTCAGTGTTATTGTACTTGTGGAGGATGCTTCATGGTCAGGTGTGTCACTGCACTTATTCTACTAGTCACTAAATTTGTATTGAAAGTTCGAAGGTTTCGTACTCTTACTTTACAGTGCCAGGTAATTTACATTAAGCACACTAGAATATAAGTAATCATGAACCAAAGATGCAGTATTTGAAGCTACCCTGAAATCCAGTACTCAAAGATGCACACTCTTTGTGTGCATTATTCTGTAATTCAATGTATTTTTAACTCTGTTTTTGGATGATATTAAATGTTTTGTTACTGAATGAATAGTAACTAGCATGAAGGAAAGATAAGGCTTAGAAATAGGCAGAAATAGATGCTGGAATTAGCAAGGCCCTGATCCTGCAGATATCTGGGCATGTTACACTGACTTAAGGATTTAACACACACAATAAGAAAAAAATCCAAAGAAAGAAGTGTATAAAAGGAAAAAAATTGAACTCTAGGGCTGTGTGTCTAACTGAACAGTGTTTGATGCAAGAAACATAAACACAATAAAACACAGTGCAGTATACAGTAGTATTTCAGGACTGGGTGAACACTGCTTGATAGGGCTTGTGGTTTGTGAACTGTATTTGGAAGCTTTTCCCGGAGGCTGGAATTGCTTTCATGTTTGAAGACCATTTTAAGGAGAACCATTGTCTCTATGAGCTGTATGATGCCAGACTGAGTTTATGAGGTTTCCTAAGGTTGCATGGGTTCAACGTGCAAGCACTACAAATTTTTGGAGTGTCAGGTATGTGCATTTTATGCAAACTGGTTCCATTCTCTTTCAAATTGCAGGTATATTTGTTCATAAATCAGGAAAGAAACAGGTATCTTCTTTGGATTAAGCTAGAATAATAATATTTTTTTCCCAACTTACTCTTTTATTTTGATTAGGAAAGACAGATTCCAGTAATTTTGTGTCTCTCAGTGCCACAAGTGATCAGAGTTAATTGACTGTTATTCAGATGAGTGTTTGAGATTGATGGACACAGTGTTCATTTACAGCAGCTGAGTAAATACTCCTTTAGTAGGCTTGAGCATTGCTTTTTATTTGTTATGAAATATATTTAAGTGTCAAAAACCTAATGTCTGTTAGTATTTCTTATTTTACCAGCTCTAGGAACTTGAGTAATACTTCACAAATAACAATTTTATGAAAGTTTTCTGGTTTATTCTGAAAAAGATAGTTTAAATTGATTAGTCTGGCTCTTGCAGGCAGCTAGTTTGCCTACTGCTATTGCAAGGTAGCTCTAAGCTTGCCCTATTTGGTTTCAGGGGAATTGGCCAAGTGCAGACAATATTCTGCTTATACTGGCTCAGTGCAGCAGTTCCTGGGTAGCTCCCAATTTCTGTGAGCATTTTGAAGGGAATGGTGAAGGATGAGGGAAAAAGCAGCCACTGTATGACAGACAAATGTTGCGGTAGCTTTCTGAAACCAGACCAGAGTACAGCCGTCATTTCAGCCCCCACTTTAAACAGCATTCAGTACTTGTCCTATTCTCAGCTGCAGTTTACTGTTTGTCCCTTAACAGATGTGAAGTCAGGACAGGCAAGGTTCTACACAAGATACCAGAAAAATCTATGTTCTTGCTAAGGCTGCAGACTTTTTGTGCTGTGTTTCACTCTTAAGTTTTGTGTCAGACTAGTTCATGCTTTAAGAAACACTCCTTTTGTATAGTACTGTTGTATCACTTAAGCCACAGCTGGCGTGGTTTCAATATAAATAATGAAAAAAAATATTACTTTGGCTTAACTCCCCTGACATCAGTAGAGTCTGCCAACATATAGTGGTTGGAAATGCAATTTATATCATCTCAGATTCTTAGCATCCACAGCCAGAGCAATAACCAAACTGCCTTTGAAGAATCTGAGATTTCAGATGTTAGTGTTCCGAATTTGCATAAGGCTAATTGGTTAAAGAAATAGCAGAAGTCCTGAGCTGTGGACATGGATGGGGCTAGAAAATAATTCTGTAGAACTTCTTCCTTTTTGTCTCTGGTCAGTCTGTCAGTGTGCTGTGAGTAAACACCTTATTGTCTTGTGTTCCCAGTACTTTATCTATTTAAGTGTTGATGTGAATCTACTTCCTTTGGTACTTCTGCACAGGATGTCTTCCATGGTCACCTTCTCTTCTCCTGCTCTCACCTACTTCTTGGTAGTTTCATGCACAAATTCAGCAACATTTCTGTGCCAGTTTCTTGCTGTTCTGTGTATCTCCTTTTGTCCAATCCAAAATATTGCCTTGTGTCCCTCGTATCTGTTCACAGATGTTAGGTTAGCTCAGTATGGATGGATAAATCATAGGTTTAAATCTTCCCCCTTTTTGTCGCTTCCACGCTCTCAGATGCTGTGGATGATCACTACTCTGTATGTCATTAGGGCCTGCAATGTAAAAATTTTCTATGATGTGATGGATCTTAGAACCAGGAGTAGGGTCTCAGTTGGAGTCTTGCAAATTCTGATTCTGAAGCAGCTTTGAGGAGTTTTATTTTTATTTATTTTTTAAACCATCACATGGAATCTCTTGCCCAGACTTCCATCATTATGATAATGTGGTTTTGAAATCTTTACAGCTTCAGTTTTGCTCCATTCATACCATCTAGAGATGTCCTACAGAGAGAATTTTCCACTGTTTCTACTGAGTCATTACTTGCTCAGGTTCTTCTTCTGTCTCCTCTTTCACTGGACCTCACACATAAACAGTTTCCTTTCACTTTCAAGGCATTTGAAAGCCTATCCCCAGCCATTTTCAGTTGTATTTTTCCCCAGGAGGCCATTTCCTATCTCAGATCTCTCTGGCTTCTGCTCCCATCCTTTCAACTTTTCATACCATAGAATAGAATCATAGAATCGTCTAGGTTGGAAAAGACCTTTCAGATCATCAAGTCCAACCGTTAACCTAACCCTGCCATCCCACCATGCAACCATGTCCCCAAGCACCTGATCTACCCTTCTTTTAAATACCTACAGGGAAGGGGACTCGACCATCTCCCTGGGCAGCCCATTCCAGAGCCTGCCAACACTTTCTGTGAAGAAATTTTTCCTAATGTCTAACCTAACCCTGCCCTGGTGCAACTTCAGACCATTTTCCCTCGTCCTATCGCCCGTTAACAGGGAGAAGAGGTCGACCCCCACCTCACTACAACCTCCTGTCAGGCAGTTGTAGAGGGCAATCAGGTCTCCCCTCTGCCTCATCTTCCCCAGGCTGAACCACCCCAGTTCCCTCAGCCACTCCTCATAAGACTTGTGCTCTAGACCCCTCACCAGCTTTGTTGCTCTCCTCTGGACATCCTCCAGCAACGCAACATCTTTCTTGTAGTGAGGGCCCAAAACTGAACACAGTATTCAAGATGTGGCCTTGAATACTTTCTTCCAGGCTACCATTTATGCTTGAAATAAACTTTCTGTAGATGTCTGCAAAGCTGCTTCATTGTTTCTCATCATGTTCCTGTTTTTGGTTTGGTTTTTTTTCTTTCTGTGGAGGCTACAAAATATCTCAGACTATTAAGATTTTGTTGTGCTAAAATCACTACCTGCAATTTGGAGTGGTACTGACTCCTCTGTTTCCTGTTACTTATGCCCCTGTTGTGTTTCCAAATCTTCTCTTTTATGTTAAATTCAAACTGTAAGCTCTTTGCAGAAGACATGCATCCTGTATAAGCAGAATTGAGTGCCTGCACAGTTCAGTTGTGATCTGAGATGATCTAAACCAAGAATAATGTTAATATAAGAACCACATAGCACTTCACTGAGAAGGTAAAGGTATTGATTAGTGCTAAAGCTAACCCAAACAGTACTTTACTCCTGCTTTTCCTCCCCAGACTGCACAGACTGCTTGGCTGCTCTGTCATAGAGTTTATTGTCACTTCCAACGCCTTAATATCCTCTTCGAATCCTTTCTGCTTGCATCTGCTCTGGTTGTCTCCCTTGTGTCTGCAACTGAGACAAGCTACACTTAGTTCTTTGTCTTGTACCTCTTATCTTTGTGTCAGATAGATGATAAATGTTTTGAAGAACGTTACACACCTGTTCTTTGTTATTAATTCCTAATCTGTCTGTCTATATGGAAATTTGTGATGCTGCATTCCAGTTGTGGGAATAATTCTGCTGGCCTAGATTTGAACTGGGTTTCAGGGAAAAAGGCAGGGGATTTGCTTTGATTGTTACGGTAGCTTGTAACAGCTTGTTGCAATAGAAACTGCCCTTGGCAGTGGCTCCTACCATACAGGTTATCATTGCCTCCTTCACTGCTCTGGTTCACTGGCCCTACAACAGCTGGTGCCAGGATCAGTGCTGACACTACAAAACCTTATCCTCTGTTAAAAGCTGGGCAGCCAGAGGAACAGGATTTTTTTTCCTTACAGTGCATGCTATGGGAAGTTCACTTTACACTGGGGGAGAAATGGTCTGGATGCCCTTTCCTGCAGCAGCACCTCCAAGCTGTTTACCAAGGAAGCAGACCCAA
>NW_009260073.1:186751-302829 GCF_000687185.1 Egretta garzetta
AGCTATTAGGAAATGTAATGTGCTTTTGATAGTAAGTGAATTAACTTCCCTGCCTGTTGATCTTGGCCTTCCTTATTTTTATCCTGTTGTTATATGATTCTAAGTTTCATCAAGTCTTATACATTCTGGATGGTTATTTTGACCACCATGGAGAATGCACACCTGAAATGCTTTTTGTTGGACTATTTTGGAATTTGTCATTCATTGGCATACAGTAAGCGCTGCATGAGACTTCACCTTTTTGAATAACAGTAGTGTCTGTATTGTAGAGGGTTATCCTCACAATTATGCCCTTGGGACCAGTAAGTAAACAGAGGCTCTTTTAGGCAGTCCTTAACAGTTGTCCATGCGCTTATATCTTCAGTGTAGCAGATGGTTGATATTTGAGATTGCATGACTGCTTCATCGCCAGAAAGTTAAGCTGATAGGAGTGCTGTGTTTCATGTAGGATCTTGATGTATCTTACAGGAGTTGCAGGGTAGAAACCAAATCCAGATAAGTCTCCTTGCCGTCAATGTTGAGATTTTGGAGCGTGACAGGAAAACCATGGAAATAAAAGTGCAAACAGTAACTGTGCAATTAATGTTGCTTTTAAAGCAGTTGCACCATACTGAAAGGTGAAGCGTTGTGTTTGAGACTCTATAGCTTATTTATAAAATGAAACTGGAGAAAACCATGTATGCTTCAGTAACGTGCAGCTTTATTGCTAAAGTTGTTTATAGGACCAATTTTGACTGCTTGAGTCTCTCTAGTTACAGGGAGGTAGATGTAGCTGCAGAATTTAGAAAGTACAGTTAATGGAGTTGATAAATCATTACTGACAACCTCAAAGCTGAACCCTTAATCCATATTAGTATTCACTCCTGGATTTTTAATATGTATGTATGTATTTATGTCTGATTTTTTTCGTTCTGAGTTGTCTTCTCTGGTTCTTTCTGTAATTTTATGGGGTTTTTTTATGAGCGGCAGTGGCTGAAATGTTCAAGTTTCAACTGAAAAGCAAAACAAAACTTTTTGTATCATTTTCAGTGTGGGAATTTATATATTATATATATAATATACTTCCTCTCATCATGCTCTCTTTAAATGCCCAAAATCTAAGCTGATCGAATAAAAGCAGAGATTTTGCTGAAGTGCTTTAGTTACTTTTCTAGCTAATCTTTTGACTATTGGCAAGATTTTAATTATAGTTTCTAATCTACAAAGCATTGAAATAAATCTTGCCTTTTATTCATATTGTTGTTTGCATCTGTCACTTTGCATGTTCAAAATAAGGACTGGATAAGCACAGATGCCAAATTATGATGCGAAGAGTGATGGATTTTTTCTGTATTGTGACTATGTAGGTCTCTCTGTACTCCCTCACCTTCTGTAAATAGGATTTGCCATATTTCCACTTACCCTGTGCATATGTTCTCATAGCATCCTCCAGTGTGATTAGCTGCACAATTATAACAATCTGACTGGTTAAAAGACTCTGGGAGCAGATGTTGTGCACTTCTGTTCAGTGTATTTCCTGCAGCCCCCACCTCTTCCCCAGCTGCAGTATCATCAATGTAACAGTACAGGTACACAGCAGAATCATTGGGATTTGCTGGATCTTTTAGATCTCACCCTAAGTTCACTAGGTTTGGATTGCTCTAGGGAGCAAACTAAAATGGTTTAGCAAAACAAGAAAACCAAGACATTTTACTTTTGCTTCAGTCCCAGCCACGGGGATGAAGCTCTGAAACCATTGCTGGCCCTGAGGTTGCTCAAAAATCTTTTTAAGGGCTTTTAAAGTAACCCACCAGGGAGAGCAACCACATTTTAGGTGTTTTATTAAGACTAGTTATACATCAAAGATAGGTTAAGTATTTTAATAAAGTACTTAATAGCCCCTTTTTGATGTCCAGAGATATTTGGGTGAGGGAAAATGTAAAAGTTATTGGCAGTACATATACAAGGTGAAGATAAATTGGCTAATGCTTGATGCTTTATTTGGTGCTTACCTCTTAGGAAAGCATGTGGTTACCAGTTTTGTCTATGACTTTCTTTGTTATTTAAACCTCTTAATCAGCATACTAGACTGAATCTTTGATATTCAATCACATCTCTTAATGTCAAAACATATAGGTTGGTGTAGTGTTTTCTTTAGTTTCCCCTTCATTTTTTTTTTTCCTGAAGAATTCCCTGCCTGCCTCAGATGAAGTTCCAGTTTAAGGAATTAGAAAACTGAATAGAATGAAGAAACATGGGGAAAATATCTCGAAGCTCAATTAACTGAGTAAGATTAAGCCATGTCACACTTGGTAATCGAACTGAGTTCAGGGGCTCCCTATGAAACAGATTTCTGAATTTGCTTGTTGCGTTCCAGAAAACTCCAAGTGCCCTTCAGGTGAAATTTTGAATCTGTGAGAAAAGGGGGGGTGGGTTTCTGAGCAAAGAGGAAATGGCAGGAGTTTGTTTTCATTATTTTTTCTCTGAAATTCACTGGTAATGAACTGTATTGCAGGCCAGTAGTTGGCCAACACAATTTTTCAGCTCTGAGTTTGGTTTGGGGACTTTTCATTGCTTTTGTGTTTGGCTTCAGGAAACCAGGCCCTTTTTTTCCTCTTCTCAGACAAAATGTGTTGCAGTTAACATGATCCATCCAAACAATTTAGCTACTCATTGCTTGACTTCTCCACACTTTTTACTATGGAATATCAAATCAGCTGTGAGACTGCCAGACAAAATATCCAAGAATTTTTTTTTTTCTGCTTTGTGAGATTTTTTCCCATCCTTATTGATATTATGTTGGAATTGGTGTGTTGCAGTTTGCGCTGAGAAACAACCGTGTAGGATGGTATCTGCCTCCCTTTCTTTCATAGCTTTCCAATGAAAAAACCCAATCCACTGGCCCTTTTTCATGTCTGCCTGTAACTGAACTGTGCATGACAATGAAACTGATGTTGAGGATTCCATTTATTCCCATACAGTAGCTGTTCCTACTTTATTTGAAGTAATTGCTTTTATTTATTAAATGTTTTTCTCTGAGACTATACACCTGCTTGTCAATATTCACAGTTTGTTCACTGCCCGGCCCTTTACTGGTAATCTCTGATTAGTCACTGTGTTGCCAGCCTTTGGTGTTTGTTATGATCTTTTAGAGAGGAAAGAGATGGAGGAGGATTGCGGTTATCTGGAAATAATTACGCAGGTGGGCTCTTTCTGCCAGCTGTGCAAAAAAGAGTTCAGTGATCTAATCAAATGCCAACTATGAGCTAACGTGCACCGTGGTTATTGAACCCTGTCAGGCTGAATATGAATAAGCATGCATTTTGCTATGGCTGTGACTAACGCAGCCACAGATTGATTCCGTGTTATTCTGCATGGCTATTTTATCATTAGTTTCATGTGAAAGAGAGAGGAGTAAACTGATTTTTACGGTTACAGAGTGGTATTGAATAGTGAGGTTTGTGGAAGACTAATAGAAGTAGTGATAAGAGTGTTAAATTTAACTTTTTGTAAGAAAACAAAGAGAACAAAATAGTTGCTCAGAAAGATTTGTTGCGCTAAAAGAATGTTGTATAAATCTGGTGTGCTGTTGTGCTTGCTCATATGATGTTTAAACAAAGACTGGGCTTTTATTCATCTAGTTTTGGAAACAAAGTACTTCCATGAAAGACAGTATAGTGATTTTTCTATCTCATTTTCAACAAATTTTAGGGACCCAGATTTCCCCTTTTTATAGGGCAATACAAAATGTCATTCAGGAACTGCAAATTTAAGGGAATTCAGTGTATGGATCCATAAAATCTGCCCATTTCAGGCCCATTTCAAAACTGGATTTTCAGAAAGGATCCAACTTTCTTGATAATCCCCCTGGCATAGTTTCCCTTTCAGGCTATTGCCCTCAAGCATCTGTACTGTCACAGCGGCATGCTGCCAGACTCTTAGTTGTCTGACCATCCTATACATTTGCCTGTGCTTGGTGACTGCTTGGGGTCTGTTTGGACCTATGCCATCTGGCCTCTGCTGCAGGGAAACTCATGTTCTGAAAGGAAGCTAACATCCATTTGAGTCCCATTTTCACATGCCTTGCACCTCTACAATGTGAGCACATGTATGTGCTTGGACATTATACTAAAGTTCACTTGAGCGAAAGATAGTAGAGATATAATGGGTTGAAAATGTGATCCTGTGTGAGATACGTTGTATGAAGAATATATGCAGCCTCAGGATGTATTATGGACCTTCAAAGACAGAGGTCTCAGGGAGGCATAGCACAAACAGATACGCTGAAGAAGTGAGGTAGTAATGTCCACCAAGGCAGATGTTAGAAGTGACATAAATGTTCTTGGGAGAAATCAGAGAGCACTGACTCTGGGTCCCTGCTGAAGAGGGGTGTGAGCTGCTGCTGCCACCCACCACCAGGCTGCAAGTCCACATCTTCCAGGTGGGATGAAAGTAGGATTCTGCCTTTGGTTGGCTGACTCCTGAGGGAGAGGGAGATGTCTGGGTGCTGAAGTTTTGGCTCACAAATGGAGGACAACCCTCTGCAGGTATATGACAAGAGGCTAGCAATTGGATCACCTGTTATACATTCAGCGAGATACCAGGAAACAAGTAGTTACTGATTTTATGATATTAAACTAGTATGTATTAGACTCTTTTTGAACAGTAATAAATGTCTCATGAAAGATTTTAACAAAGTTTCTTTTTTTTTTTCCAAAAAATTCTTTAAACAACTCCTGTAGTACATGGGTATGATAAAAACTTGCACATTTAATACTAAAAGGTAAGAGAATACAAATATCTGGGTCCGCTGAGGCTGTTCCTTTTCTTTGTGTGTTCAAAATAATCTGTGAGCTCCTCTTCCTTTTTTATCTTAATTTGTTAGGGTGGTTGGTATTCTATGGCAACCTGAGTTTTCTTGCCCTGGGTGGATTTGACTGCAATGACACTTTGATAAATTTCTTATTCTCAGACAATGCTGTGCTACTGTGAAGTGGCTGCTTAGAGCAGCACCTTCAAACTCAGACAGTCTGCTCTTTCCATACATTTGGTCTCGTCCATTGATATCACTCAGTGACTTCTTTTTTTCTCCTATTTGTACTGTAAAGGCAACACGTAAATCTTTGTTCATTCTGTTCCATTTAAGCCCATTAAAACACTTCTTGGGTGCACTGCCTCAGGCTCTCATTTACACTGCAGCAAGGCAAGTTTCCTTTCCAGTTTTAACCACTATAGATGAGCACAGAAAGCTGAATTTTAAGGTTAAACAGTCCCTAGGTTTTCACAGGTGTCTTGGATGTTGTTTACAGAAATAAAATAATCAAGGACTTGTTTTTGCCTGCAGAATTATCCCCTGGTGGCAATGCAGGAATTACGTTCCATTCCTTGCAATGCAAGGAGTAAGCAGTTTTAGAGCAAAGCCATCTTGAAAATGCATTTTTTTATTAGTCCTTTTGTTCCTTCTGTCCATCCACTGTTTGCCTCATACACTAGCTATTTGTAACCTTTGAGAGTCGCTGAGTTACCACAGTCCAGTTGGTAATTCAGCCATACATAACAGAGGAAGGGCAAATCTCCCTCTTGCATATCTATTTCCTGAACCTGTTCTCCCACCTGGAGAGGCGGGAAAATTGAGAGAGATTTAGGTAGTCCTGGAATATCTGCCTTGGCGCTTCTCAAGGATGAAGTGCCAAATTTCACAAACTTTCCTGGGAGATGGGTGGTATCAGTTCCAGAAATCAGCGAGGAGCCTATAATTCATACAGTTTGCTCTATGATTATTTAAAAGTAAAATGAACAAAAAACCCACTCCAACCAACAAAGATTTCCGCTTTTATTTAAAACCAGAACTGAGCGCCTGCACAGTGCATTTTTATTGACCAAGTAAACCAGTAGTGACTCCTTTGGCTCAAGCAAGAATTTGAACCACTGTCTCCTTCTCTTTTCCCCCTGCCCACTCCTCCTGTAACCGAGAGGTGAACAGCCAACACCAAGTGTCTAAGTCTGGTCTCCAGCTCTTTTGCCATGCAGAGGAGCTGCTGAGTTGCTCATTGAAGCCCTCATGGGGCAGCCATGCAGGAAAGATCACGCCTGCCGTCAGGTACAGCGACTGTTGCCCTTAAGGTCAGAGTCGTGGTCTGGAGCTGTGACAAATACAACAGAGGGGAGGCTGCTGCTTTACGCCTTTGTCTGGGGCATGGGAACAACCGGCTGGATTCTTTGAAAAGCAATATTTAATTGCATCTGTAATGTTTATTTCCCTCAAGTTTTACTGCATCAAGAATCGTCTAATTAAAAGGGCATGGGGTTTCCTTCTATTTATTTATTTATTTATTTATTTTATTTTTCACCTTTCTTTTCTGTCCATAAGTCTACCGAGGAATTCAACTTTCTATCACAAAGGGAGCTTTCTTGAGGCTTTAACAAGTAAAGTGGAATTGCTTTAGGGAAATTTCCTTCCTGGTTGTGATTATGTATACTTTTGTGTGTATGTAGGTAGATATATGAGGCAGATGGTAAGAGAGAGTTCTGCAAACTGTGATGTTTGCTTCCCACATATTCATGAATTTTTCAAAATCTGAAATTTCTTGAACCATCTTAAATTGCATGTGGTAAAGTTTGGGGAAAAAATATAGAAAGTTTATTTGGTTTGCTTCTTAAGAGGTGTAGAATCTCTATCTTGACAAACGTAGCCAAGCCCTGAAGTATTAAGGTTGCCCTTAAATTTCTGTCTAGGGCCCCCAGAAGTGGTTGCGCTGTGTGGGGACCTCCAAGTTACAGCAAGCTCCTATCACGTCTCCTCTTCCTTAACTAAGCAATGTGTGTCAAGGGAGAGGAGGTAGGGACAGAAGGCTGTGGTATGTCTTTCATTAGCCTGTAATTTCTCAGTTTGGGATTACAGGCTGCTGTGTGCTATGCAAATAGTAATACAAAAGAAAATAGAAGTGGCCTTAGATTTAGATATGAATTAAAAATTCTTGGCTTGCAGACTTTGGTAAATATATACATAGGTATGGTTGTTTCTCTGTTCTTAGGAATACACCATAGATATAATTTTTGCCCAGACGTGGTATGACAGTCGTCTAAAATTTAACAGCTCAATGAAAGTGCTTATGCTTAATAGCAACATGGTTGGAAAAATTTGGATTCCAGACACTTTCTTCCGGAACTCAAGGAAATCTGATGCTCACTGGATTACAACTCCAAATCGTTTGCTTCGAATCTGGAGTGATGGAAGAGTGCTATACACTCTCAGGTGGGTTTTTATTAACTGTGTAGAAAAAAACAACCTGTTATGACCAGGAATGTGAAACTAATGAATTTAAATCAGATCCTTAGGATCTCTTTTTTTGTGGACCACAGGAATTTTTTTTTTACTAAAGGAGAAGGAAAAGAAAATTTGATGATTTGATCATTAAAAACATGAAATTATTAGCATTGAAATATATTACCCAGAGAACTAGGTAAATACAATTGAAGGGGATAGCAATTTTTAATCTCATTTAGGTACAGGCAAGATTAAGAAAAAGATGCTATGTAGCATGCAGCACTATGTGGTCTGTCACTAACATATTGCAGATCTAGTCATAAATTGTTTTGCAGACTTTCTGTTCTAAATAGTTCAGTATTTAATTTCCACCAAATTATATTCTGTAAATAAAAGATGAAATGCTTCCGATAATTAAAATCATAAGAAGTTTGATTAAAGCTAAGGCCCCAGTCCTGCATATACTTCTTCAGATGTTTACCCTTGCAAGCTATTAAAAATCAACAAATCTGTTCATCCAAATTAGGCATAAGCAAACATGTTGGTGATAATTCTTCTTGGCAAATGGGGGATGCTTGGGCTGGTTTTAAGCTTATCATCTACTCTATCTGCACTGATCTTTGAGTCACTTATTAAACAGTTCTTGAAAGGCTGTACTCTACAGAAAGCATGTTAGGGTCATCTCTCAGTTTTATTTTTCAAATATGCCTAAAACCCCTTGCACTAAATTAGGAGCTAATTGAGAAGCAGTCCATGCAGAGGATGCCATAAATCTGATTCTGCTCTTAAGAGTTTATTTATTTATTTATTTTAAACAAAAAATAACCTTTTAAATTCTTTCTTTTCACTCATTTACACTGTTTTCACCTGCGAGCTAGTTGTGTTGTATGAACAATTTATAAAATCTGCAGTATCAGAAATAAGAAGAATTAGAATGTTTTAAAAGGATTCTCTTCAAGGAATTTTTTCTTAATACGCTTCATTTGAGAGCATACAAATATCTCTGAAGAGCACCTTTTAAACAGCTTATTATGCTGCTGTTTACAAAAATGTCTCAAGAGCCTCTTCTGTTCACATGCTAATAATTTTTTTTCTTTTTGTAGCTAACAATTCATAGAATCATAGAATCATTTAGGTTGGAAAAGTCCTTTAAGATCATCAAGTCTGACTGTTAACCTGACACTGCCATTCCACCACTAAACCATGTCCCTAAGCACCTCATCTGCCCATCTTTTAAATACCTCCAGGGATGGGGACTCAACCACTTGCCTGGGCAGCCCGTTCCAGTGCTTGACAACCCTTTCAGTGAAAAAATTTTTCCTAATGTCCAACCTAAACCTGCCCTGGTGCAACTTCTATTCTAGAGTCATACTTGGGCTTTGCCCTTCCATTGTCCATTCAATTTCAATGTACAATTTCCTTTAAACCAGGTCTAAGTAAAACAAAGAAACAACAGAATCAAAAACCCCATTTGAGCTCTCCCAGAGCAATAGGTCAGAATTATTGTGCTAGAGTATGAGCTATGCAGTGCAATGAGCTAGTAATAGAACAGCAGAACAGGTATTCACTCAGCACTGCAGCATGCAAACATCTGTACAGGTGAGGATATGGCCTGAATTTGGCCTAAGGTGGAGTAACATGGAGAGTTTCATATGTTGGTTAATGAAGGAAAAATAATAGGATCTGTCAGTGCTCCAGGTTCATGATCTCCCCTGTAAAAAAAAAGTGGTACTTGAGTGAGCAGATGTGGTGATTCTGTTAGTCAGGCTTATTGAGCCTCCTCTGAGGGTAGTCCTTGGTCTGTCTATTGCACCTGTCAGTGATTCCAGATCTAGTTGTGTTGTTTGTAATAAAAGTCTGGTTTTGTTTTCTTTTTCTTTAAGCATTTGACTCTCCAAAGGTTGAAAATGGAAAACAAAGGCAATAGATATATATACCATGGTTGGCAAATTGTAAAGTGTCTTCTGAGGGATGCAAGTGTTTTACTTGGCAATGTGATTTTGTTTTTTTTCTTTTTATTGCCCCCAGTGTATGGCAAGAAATACACTTTCTCTTATAAACCTCTCTCTTGGTCAGGACAGATTTCTAGAAGGGTCCTAGTGGCACTTTGTGTAGAAGGACTACTTTGTTCAGAGACTGATAGGGCTTTCTGGCAGTGCGTGGCAGAATTTTCCTTTCCCCATCTCTTTTTGTGTAGTATGTAAGTATTGCATACAGTCCAGTAGGTAAGCACTATGTTAATTTTCAAAATTGATTTTAGAAGACATTCTGACTTTCTTCACTGTGTTACCAACAAAGGAGGAGCTATTTTAAATGCAAAGGCGGCAGTCTAGACTCTAACCCCTGAAAGTTAGCAGAACTGGTTTTGTATTGGTTGCTTGGAAGGTCTGTGATAGTATATTCAACAGCAGCAAGTGATTGAACCGATACCATTAGGAGTCCTAAACTACTTCTAAAATGTATATTAGCTGGCTGAATTACTTGAATGTATTAGACATTAAATGATATCAAGACTACCCTTTCTTATCCATGCTACTGTCTTCACCAGAACTGCTTCCATGAGTATAGAGCAAGCCCGAGAATGTCCCCACTTTCCCTCTCATGTATATAGCCACCAGATACAATGATGCCAAAGGCAATTTGACTTGACAAATGTGTTCTTCAGAAACTTCCTTTATTTGTTATCATAAACTCCCCTCCTTGCCCTGCTTTCAGCCCCTCTCTTTTTTTTTTTGGTAGGGAGATGAGAGATCCCCCCCAAATCAATTGAAATTTTTGCAGAAATGGCTCAAAATGCCAACTGAAACAACGCAGGTCCTCAGGTTGTATATGATGAGGGGGTTTGTTCATTGATAGTGATGCTGGATGGTTTTTGCAGATACACAGTTGGCTATGGGAACATCCATTAATTGGCAAAATTGACTTGGGTGCATGTTCTTTACTATCTAGTCTGAAGTGTCTGGATGATTGAATATAATCTTTTTTTTTTTTCCCCCTTCCTTTTCTAATTAGGCTGACAATTAATGCTGAATGTTATCTTCAGCTTCATAACTTTCCTATGGATGAACACTCCTGTCCACTGGAGTTTTCAAGCTGTAGGTGGTAAAATGCTTTTTTTTTTCTTTACATTCAGGCTTTAAATTTCCTTAAATTCTGGCAGAAAGAGCACAAGTGTTTACTTTTTAAAGCCTTGTAGTGAAGGAAAGAACTGACCTGTTTATGTTTTGATTAGATTTATTGTGGTTTTAATGCATTATTAAATGCAGTAATGAATGAGTTGAATTACATGCATTTCATTTAGTTGCAACTTTAAAAATAATCATATTGCTTAGGAGTCTGATGCAATGCCCATTCCAGTTAATGGAAATCTATTGCCCTGGAAGAGCTTTATTTTTTCTATGCCTGCCAAACTTGCCAGCTTTGAATTAGTTCCATGTGGTATACTTAAAAGGAAAAATAAAATCTGTCTTCTTCAACCTGTTCCTGTAAATGCTTAATCAGTATAAGAAGTCCTTTTCATTTCAGTGGAACTTATTTATGTGAGTAAGAAACACAACTTTCAGGCTTCATTTATTTAATATAAACTATATTAAAAAAAAAAAAAAATGTTCCTAAAGGAATGGTGCTATTGCTGGCAAAAGAAATCCAAACCACCTGAACACAGCTAAATGACTTATTCCTACATGTGAAACCTAATAGGCAATGAAATCAAACTTCAGTGGTTCTTTTTAAATTAATGTTTTCATTTAGTACTTCCTTCTTGAGTGCTTCCAGCTAAATGAGCTTTGGTAGCTCCATTGATTAAATAGTTGTACCACACAAGCGAGTCTTGCTTAATTTCATTTCTGCCTTGCTGCAAGATAATGTGGAGCAACATGTGAAGCACGTGAAAACCAAGAGGGTTGCACTTCCTTAAGGTTGAAGTACGGGACAGTGAATCAGGCTGCAGAAATCCATTACGGAAATAATAGACAAAGAAACTTTTAATAAATGTCAATAGGACTTCTATCAAATTATGAACTAATAACTGTCTGTGCTTTTAAGCTCTTTGTGGTCTTTTAAAGATAATGTATATTACATTTGTGTAGTAATTCATAGTGGTGATTCTGAGCCAGTTTTTCATCTCTGAGTTCCAGAATATTGTGTAGATACTTCCTAAACATTTGTATTCACATAGTTTTTGATTGATCGTGCATTTAGCTAGGCTTAAAACTGAGGCTAGATATTTCATGGTTAAATTTTAAGTGTATCAGGTGGACTATGGATTGGCTTTCTTTCTTATCCACTTTATGTATAGCCCTGGTGTAGTTTGTAAACAACTTCAGAGATCACAAAACATGCTAGGGTATGTAGTGTGGCTGAATGCTTGATTTGCTCTGTTTCATTCTAGATGGATATCCCAGAAATGAAATTGAGTACAAATGGAAGAAAACCTCTGTTGAAGTGGCAGATCCAAAATACTGGAGACTGTATCAGTTTGCATTTGTAGGGTTACGAAATACAACTGAAATTTCTCACACCTTGTCTGGTAAGGCAAAATGTTAAGTTTTATTTCATGTAATATCTATGTAGAACAAGACTTACAGATGAAGACACAACTGAAAACCATTTTCAATATCGTGTAAGTATTTCTTTCTTTCTTTTTAATTTCTAGGTGATTATATTATTATGACAATCTTCTTTGATCTCAGCAGACGGATGGGATATTTTACTATTCAGACATACATTCCCTGTATACTCACAGTTGTTCTTTCATGGGTGTCATTTTGGATCAATAAGGATGCAGTTCCTGCAAGGACTTCTCTGGGTAAGAATGTCTTTTTTCAACCTTGAAGGGACTGGTACTCCCCAGGAATACAAATCTGCAGCAGGGAGCAAATTAACTGCAGTTTATTCCCCTTCAGATAGTGACCATTGGTCACCCTTCTTGAACTGCAAGATTAAGAGTAGGAGGATCCTGCTGTGGTTGCACAGCAGGGCTTAAGGAGGGAGTGTTGAGAATGGAAATCTGGAAATCCTGATCCAAGCCTTGTGGATCTGCTGTTGTTCACTTAAAAACATTTTTTCTCCTTTGTGTTCTTTTTGTCATCTCCAGGGGTGGCAATATGGCAATTGTTAGTCTGACAAGTGTGATTAAACTTTGCTCAGCATCATGGAACAAAAATTTCATTACTACACAGGTGAAACCCATGAAGATCTGAGCTTTTTGTTTGTTTGTTTGTTGGGGTTTTGTTGTTGTTGTTCTTTTAAGCCCAGGATAGGACAGAAAATTTGCAACCGAAGTTGCTCTTCAAGCAGTTAAGCATATAACTCGCATACACTGAGTCACTGTCCTGCTTTTACTAGAGACAGGACTGAAGTGGGCTGCAAGTTCTGGTGCAGAGATAATTCTGTGTTAGTGTCGGCTTGACTGCCCTGTTTAGCATGGTGTCAGTCTCCTGCGTTTGACTGTTCAGGATTCACTTGCTGCCTTGTGGAGGTGTTGTAGTCCCCACATAAAACAGGATAGGCAGGGGTGCGTGGAGGACGCAGGGCGCACCCTAGCAACTTCGAACTTAGCAGTGACAGGTGCTTTCAGTAAAACTGGTGACGGCGGTATGACCTATTTTGGGGGAAAGACCAAGAGCTGAGAGTGTATCTTATGAAGTGAGAGATCATAGAATCATAGAATCGTTTGGGTTAGAAAAGATCTTTAAGATCATCAAGTCCAACCCTTAACCTAAGCCTGCCATCCCACCACTAAACCATGTCCCTAAGCACCTTGTCTACCCACCTTAAATACCTCCAGAGTGAGTTAATTTTCCTCATCAGCTTATAGGACTGTGAACACACCATTCCCACATTCTAGGAGCATTTCCTAGCAGAAGGGTGAGTCCAGGCTTTAACTCCCTGCCTTTCCCACTGAAACTGGACCACTGTGCAATCAGTCCTGCAAGGTTAATGAGTGAAGAAAGTTAGCAAAAATTAGCATGGCTCAGTAGCCTAATGAAAAGGTAAGGGAAGAAAATCCAAGTCTTGGATCTTAACTTTATGGTATTTAAAAGTACTGCAAAGTTTAGTGAAGAGATCCTAAAATCTTGAGCAAATCAGTGAAACTCTCTCGTGATAGTTTCAAATCTTGATTTAGAAATTTGTCATAAGATTTCTTTGCCTGACTAATCATTGGACTTCATTGTGAGTACTGTCTGGAAAGACCCTAGATGTAACAGGAAAAACTGTTGCATTGCTACCCTGCTAGTTCTGTATCCATTTTTTTTTCTTTTTACAGAGTACTTTTTCTATGCCACGAACCTAGCAGATTTGCCTTTGATGTCATGGTTAAGCTAGAGTTTTCATGCTCCCACTTCAGTGCTACTAACCTTCATCTACCTGAGATTACTACAAACATTTGCAGTATCATATTTACAGCTTTCTGCAGTTAACTCTGAGCTCCTTTTGTTTGAACATGCAGAAGCCACCGTTTGGCAGATTGTAGGATAACTTTTCTCACATGCAGATGTTCTGGTGAAGAAGAAAGAGAATACCAGTCAAATAGACACAATTTTGTAGAAAAAGACTCAGAAATTAAGACAGGAAAGCCAAAACTAAGCAAGGGCCATCGTGGGAAGCAGTCTTGATGCTGTGGAAGGTTTGATCCCTATGACAGCCCCCTGTATGCCTTTCACATAGTGGAGAGGGCTGGGAAAGTCCACGTCTCCCTGCATCCTCTCTGCACAGAAGTCAGTAAGGGGAATGGTGGGCACCACCTCCCACCTGGAGGCTGTGCTGGGGTCTGGTACACTGAAAAGGCTTGGGCCTTTTTCTTCTGTATATGTTGAAAGATCCTGGCAGACTCTGGTTTTCCAAAGCAAAAGGTTTGAGAAGATTAAAGGTATTTAGATATCTAATTATGCATAGAAATGCCTAATTGATTTTCAAAAGCATCTGGTGGTAGCGAAGCACTTTTGAAAAACTCTGTGGTTATCTGTTTGCCCTTTTAGGCATGTAATTTCATTGGGAAATCTGTTGCAAAATCACCACTGCTTTCCTGCTGTAGGATCAGTCCATAGCGACCCCTGATTCCATGCTTTGATTTAAAAGCCATAGACAGCCTTAGACTGGTGTAACACAGTTTCTGCAATAAGCCTGTGCATGTAAATAACAAATTATTTGTGTGTTCAAATATTGCTCTCCAAAGGAAAAGGTCACAACTTAATTTTGGACTGCTATGAAAAAGGCTCTGCATCTCCCTGAAGCATCAATACAAGAAGAAAGTGTTAACACCTTCTAAATGTTAAACCAGTGAAGAGTGGTATAGTTGAGATTCAGAACACATCACTGTTCAGGCCAGCTTGTTCTTTTAATTAACTTGTATGTAAGTGAATAAAGAGAAACATTTTCTGTTACTTAAGATACAGTATTGAAAAAATACCTAGTAACTTAGAATGAGACCCGAAAGCCATGAAGGTCCCCTAGTTTGACCTGCTACATGTCAGAAGCAAACAATTGAAAGCATTATTCTTTTTCCTCGTGTTTTCTGAAAGTTTGAGATCGTTGATAAATTACACACCTTTTTTCTGAATTGTTTCCTTTTGTACATTTTAATCTTGCAAAGCCAAAGGAGGGTATTTTTGTGTTTATAAAATTTGTGTGCTTATTTGTACCTTTGTCTATTGTATTTGTTTTATGTGTGTGTTCTATAACAGGTTTATAAAATTACACAAACCTTTCCCATGTCTTTGTTTATTCAGTGTGTGTTGAAAATGGGAGGGATTTACACTGAAGGTGAAATGTGGTGCCTTCTGTATGATCCCACGGTGGCCACTGGATCCATAGGGATGGCTTTTTGCAATAGCACAGATGTGTGCAGGTGTGATCAGCGCTGAACCCTGCTGTGGCTCAGCTCTTGTATGCCTCATGAATGAATTAAGGGCTAATTTGAGGACTTTTTTTTTTTTTTTTTGTCAATATGATTGGGTTACTTACACACTTCCCTCTTCCTGTTTTTGTTCCTTCTTTCTCAAACAGGCATTACAACGGTGCTGACCATGACAACGCTGAGTACAATTGCTAGGAAGTCACTCCCAAAGGTTTCCTATGTGACAGCGATGGACCTTTTTGTTTCAGTTTGCTTCATTTTTGTGTTTGCTGCCCTGATGGAATATGGCACCTTGCATTACTTTACCAGCAACAGAAAAGGAGACAAAGGAAAAGAAAAGAAGGCGAAATCTAAGCCATCAGTAAGTTTAGCCAAACAAGAAGAAAAAAAATAATTACAGAATGCTTTTTATTGTAGCATTAATTTTGAGAGACTAGTTCTTAAGTAGAAGGACTAAAGTTCAAGGATAATTAACACTAATATTTATTTTATAATTTTTTTACAGTTGGGGGCTTGTACTCATTTTCTGTAAATGCTACTAATGAAAAAAGATTTTAGATCATTCCACTCATGGGTGAATGAGAAAACATGAGCCTAAGCTAAAGGGTGGTTTAATAAAATATTCCATGCTTCAATGCCATGGCCAAGCTCTTGGTGCTTCTAGAGCTGCCCATGGGGTGTGCATCCACAGAGACAGTTCTGTCTGGGCACAGCACTTCTGGAAACAGCACCTAGCAAAGATACAAGGTTCAACAAGGCCAAGTGCTGGGTCCTGCACTTTGGTCACAACAACCCCATGCAACGCTACAGCTTGGGGAAGAGTGGCTGGAAAGCTGCATGTCAGAAAAAGACCTGGGGGTACTGGTTGACAGCCGGCTGAATATGAGCCAGCAGTGTGCCCAGGTGGCCAAGAAGTCCAATGGCATCCTGGCTTGTATCAGGAATAGTGTGGCCAGAAGGAGCAGGGAAGTGATTGTGCCCCTGTGCTCGGTGCTGGTGAGGCCGCACCTCGAATACTTGGTTCAGTTTTGGGCCCCTCACTACAAGACAGACGTTACATTGCTGGAGCATGTCCAGAGGAGAGCAACCGAGGTGGTAAGGGGTCTGGAGCACAAGTCATATGAGGAGCGGCTGAGGGAACTGGGGTTGTTCAGCCTGGGGAATAGGAGGCTGAGGGGAGACCTGATCGCCCTCTACAACTGCCTGAAAGGAGGCTGTAGTCAGGTAGGGATCAGCCTCTTCTCCCTGTTAACGGGCGATAGGATGAGGGCAAATGGTCTGAAGTTGCACCAGGGCAGGGTTAGGTTAGACATTAGGAAAAATTTCTTCACAGAAAGTGTTGTCAGGCTCTGGAATGGGCTGTCCAGGGAGGTGGTCGAGTCCCCATCCCTGGAGGTATTTAAAAGAAGGGTAGATCAGGTGCTTGGGGACATGGTTTCATGGTGGAATGGCAGGGGTAGGTTAACGGTTGGACTTGATGATCTTAAAAGTCTTTTCCAACCTAAACAATTCTATGATTCTATAATGTAAATGGACTGAAGGTATGAGGATTTGTTTGGGTCTGCATCACTTAGCTTGGGTCTTATCTTGCTAGCTTTGCAAAGGAAAAAGTACTCATTATTGCTCGGTATTCTGACTCCCAATTCAGAAATTCTAATTTAACTCTATTTTTTTTTTTTTTTTTTCATTTACTTCCATGTTTCTTTCTGGTAAAGTGAACCTTCTGCTTTTACAAGTTGATGTTTGTATGGTGTGAATCCACACATACCCCAGGAACAAGTATTATTCAATTTTAAGAAGCTTTCTGTTCATGTAGTAAGAATACTAGAACTTCCAAAGAATCTGTTGTTGGAAGCCAGTATAAATGTTTAAAGCTAATCTTTAAGTTAATAAAACATCAAGGTAATGGCATTAAATAGCTTATTCATTCAAACACTAGTCTTAATATCTGAGGATTCATTGTAGTCATCTTTTGGAGAGACTAAGAGGAAGGACAATGTAATGAAGCCCCCTACCAGATCATCTCATCAGAGGAAGCTGGGGCACAGCTGAATCATAACATCAGTTGTCATTTCTGAGTGAAGGGTGAATACCACCTTTGTAAGACCAAACAGAAATTGAAATGAAATTACAGAAGCCCAGATATAGAAATGCAGAAGTCGTGTTGTGAACCATTCTGGGACTAGTGTCAGAAAGCTCTGGCACACCCATTTTGAGCAGCACTGCTGTGGGAGAGTGTCTTATGGGGGCCCTGCGAGGCTGCTATGGCTTAATACCAGGGAAATGAGAGTCCTTATGTTTCATACAGGGAACTGGTCTGAGGGGAACAGATGTGTATTTAGGAGAAGGCTAGTGGTGAGGGATTAATACTGCCCTGTGCTGCCTTGGTGGGACATCACTCTCATCCTCAGGGAACGCAGCACAGTTGAGAGAACTGGAAAATGGAAACCTCAAACCTCCTTTCTGTTAGTGGTAGAAGCAAATGTGGGCACAATGGAAAGGATGGAAAAGAGGCTTTGTCAAGGGCCACAGATGAGCAAAGAGGGTAAAAGATAAAGAGAGGCTGCAGGATTTGGGGGACTTCTCAGTGTTAGCATAGCAGATTCAGTTTTAGGTTGTTGTTGCAATGAGGTCTCAATAGCACCTAGGGACCAGGTAGCTGCAATAGGTCTGCTCTCAGCATGCACAACAAGGAAAAAAGGAAAAAGGGGAGGAAATACTGCTTATTCAAACCAGGGAGATATTAAAGATCAGCTGCTGGCAGATCAGAAGCCACTGAGGTGGCTTGCAAGTATATTCTATTGAATGGAGTAACGAGACTTTCCAGAATCTGTTCACACATCAGCGATTTGTGCAATAAACTGCCAAACGCTTTGAGATTTTTTCAGTTCATATGACAATTTAAAATATAGAATAATGGTGAGAGAGACACTATGACACTTATTGACTAAATAGCTGGAGTTTGGACTAAGATTAAAATTAGCAATATAATACTCAAAACACTGTTCAGTTGTATTTTACTGTGTTCTTAAAGCATATTTTTTTATTTCTAAGTAGTTGAAAAACAACTATCTTTTTACACAGAATTCTTTAAACATGTTTCAGCATGTTATGGCTATAAGACCATACTAGATAAGAGATTACTCTAAAAAAAGTGGGGGATTAAATTTAATATACTTGGATGCAAGGATTCTAATTTGATAAATAGTGTTTTTTTGGTGATGTTTTGTAAAAAGCTGTACAATTTCTTGTTCCAAATAGAACAATTAAAGAAGCCATCTGATTAATTAATGGGAAGCCATACAATTACAAATCCATATTTTTCTTTTTATTTTTTTCTTTTTTTCCCCTTTCTCAAAGGCTTCTTTTCATTCTTTTTCTCTCGTAGTTATGGATATGTAACTCAAAACCCCTCAATTTAATTAAAATAAACAGTTTAATTCCTCCTGAAAAGTTCTCATTTACAGGTATTTTTTCCTTGGAAAACTTGCCTTGCATAGGTCTTCTATTTCTATTGCAAAATGCAATAAAAGCTTATTATTCCAGGAACTGATGCCAAGAAGGTGCAATAAATGATCTTGTGAAAAATGGTGAGATTTTACAAATGATTACAGCCATTTTATCTTACAAAATATGTGCTGGCATCATTCAAGAAAGGTAGTATGAATTGGCTTATGTAAATCCACATTAGTAAGGATAATGAGTTTGGGCAGGAAGGATTAAACTTAATTAATTGTGGATCTTGTTCTGATCATCATTTCACCTGGAGTGAATGCATCACCTGTGCTATGATCTCCACAGATGATGGCTTTCTTTTGTGCATGTATTAGTGTTAATGCAGAATAATTTGGTTTTGGTCCTATCAGAGTGTATTATAAATGTTTCTCACTGTACGTGGACTTCTATCTACAATATCAGTAGGCATGTACATGAACAATCAGCATGTACTACTGTATCTGCATGCTACAGTTGGAATTCATGATCTTAAAGGTCTTTTCCAACCTAAACAATTCTATGATTCTTTTTTTTTTTTTTTTAAGTCTTTGCCAATTGATAGAAGGTCATTTTTCTTGTGAGGTGTTGGTCTTTTTTCCCCTTTTCCCTTATGTTGTCTTTTTCTTACATACATTTTACGTATTCTCTGTAGGTAGTTAGGTCTATAAGATGGCACTGTCTTTCTGCCTCTCTTGGGCAAGCTCTTCAAACCTGTAATTCAGTAGCCAGCTTCAGTCTGTGCAGGTGACACAGGCAGTGAAAAACAGTACTGTTATTTTTCCCTCTTCCCATGGTGTTTCTGAGCTAGGGATACCTGTTTTACCCCCTAGTAGAAACAAATTGTGCCATGAATCTTACATTGGCAGAACCAACAGTCAGAAAATCCTTGTAAAGCCAGAGTAGGCACAAATCAGAAATAAGCATCCTTCCCTATATATCTTCAACAAAATTATGATTTTTTTAAAGTTTTTAAAAAAAAATTTTGAATTTACTTTTTATGTTTTATAAAAATAAGCCCTTTTTGTAATGCCTCAGATTAGGGTAGAAACATGTAACTGCTGTTTGTTAAGTGTTGTCAGCATTTTATCGTAACTGAAAATAATAATGACGTTGTTTAGGATGATAATTAGCTCCCTAGGTTGTCATGTCTAAAAAGTGTTGAAACAGCAGTCTGTGTGAAACTTACTCTGGTAAAGACACTTATTAAATAAAGCTATTCGAAAACGTGGTAGATACTGCACTGCTTTAACATCACCCCTTGGGACATTGGGTAAAATGTCCCTGCAGCAATAGAGGTATAGAGATCTGTGTACTGGCCAAAGTAATTCCCTGGACGTGGGACAACAGGACTCTAAAACATAACAAGAATCTAAGTGATGTGGTTTCCTGCTTTTCTTTTCTTTTTTTTTTTTCATATTTTTTCATTGCCTATCAAGTATGATTGTTTGAGATTCTTCTCTACACTTCAATACCCAGTTAGTCCTTCTGACTGCATCCTTTCCTACTGTATTTATTCCTTACATGACAAAATATGGAGATGGTAGAAAAGAGAGAAGACAGTGTAAGAATAGTGTTGATGTAACTCCTATCTTCAGTCTGAAGATTTTAGCAGAGATGCCAAAGGGGGTGGGGGGCTTGAAAGAAAGGATTAGGGAGTAGTTTAAAAAGGCTGTGAGATTTAGAAAGAGGAAAAAGGACACATAGAGAAAGAGAATGCCTTTTGAAATATTCAGGAAAACAAGGATGAAGAGTGAAGAACTGCGTGGAAACTAAATAATAAGAGGGGGAAAGATAGGTTGTGGTAGCACAAGTAAAAGGAAGGTGAAAAGGCAAAAGTCACAAGAAGGGGAACAGCAAACAGTATGTGTAGCAGGCAATAAGGCACCCAGATTTTTTCTATGAAAATCATTTATGAACCTTAGCACCTATTACACTGAGTTTTTACCAGATTGCAAGAGGGTTGAGTTTAGTAAGAATTAAGAGCTGAATTAATCAGTTTCACTGACTTGAATGGCATTCTCCTAAGGAGGCTTATGTCTTGGTTTCTAAAGGTGGTGCATATTTTTTAGGGATTTAACATCAGAGGGTTAGATGATGTAGCCTGGCCTTATGCGTCTCAGTCTCTTAAACTTCACCAGCGATGCTGTACTAATCCCATTAGCTTTTTTTTTGGTGAAAATGTAGCTTCCAGAAACACATCCAGTCACGTTCTAAAGACTCCAAATGATGGGAGAACCATCATTCCCTTGGTAGTGATGCTTACAGCCTGCTTGTGGACTTGCTTGTGACCCAGTTGTCAAGCTGTGACTGACTTCAAAATGTTCGTTTGTGTTGTGTAGATGGGATCAGCTAACCCTGTCTGTGTAACTAATTATCCACTATTCCCAAATCCCAGCACAACCCAGTTTTCACTGTGGCAGGTGAAAATCATTCATGATCTTTTGCCTGCATGAGCTAATTATATACAGCAGTTCATATTCACATATTCACAAAGGTCCCCAAACCGTTTTCTTTAATATTAGAATTTCTGTATATTGTACCGAATGTGCTTATATTGCCTTTGCTATGGAAAGCCTATGGAATTACTTAATGTGAGGATAAAAAACCCTGCAAAACTGTATTTTTCTTTTTTGTTTTTCTTAAGAAACCACCTGCAATTGCTGTTCGACCTGGATCAACACTAATTCCAATTAATAACATTAATCATCTCCCTGAACGTGATGATGATTATGGATATGAGTGCCTAGAAGGGAAAGACTGTGCTAGCTTCTTTTGTTGTTTTGAAGACTGCCGCACAGGATCTTGGAGAGAAGGAAGGATACACATCCGTATTGCAAAAATTGACTCCTATTCTCGAATCTTCTTTCCAACTGCCTTTGCATTGTTCAATCTTGTTTACTGGATTGGTTATCTTTATCTATAAATTTCAGAGGTTTGACAAACTCAGAAAAAAATGCTAATTGAACAGTCATTAACACTTTTCAGTGAGCAGTCCAAATGACTCAAATTGTTTGGATGCTTTAAAAATTTGAAACAATGAGAGGAAATATGGTGATGTAGTCTCCCTCTTGTGATCAACTACAGAACTGATATTGGTAATTTGAAGAGAAAATTTAAAATTAAATAACCCTAAGATTTAATTTCCTGAACACGCACATATTTTTGTCCAGCTCTAAAAAAATGCAGAGTCAAGAGGCTATGTTATTTAACTGGACAGTTCTACATAAGCTTTCAATTTAATCCTAAATGATAATGCAGATGAATTTTGTAACATCTCTTACACCTTTACAAAGAAAGCCTTAATAAAGTGGGATTAGATATTCTCATCCATTTCATCCATAAGGTGATGATTTTATTAATCCCTGATTTAAAAAAGTTGAAATGGAACATTTCTATTTTTCAACCAGCCATTTGTTCTCTGCAGTATGTTAAAAAGAGTGATTAAGTCATAATTAATCACATTCAGATTTATACAGAATGATGAGATTAGAGCAGCAAGAAGTGGATATAACGCAAAACCCCAAGGGTAATTCTGAGCTTGTCTTATCCTGACCATTGATAGAGGCTTTTGGCTTTCAACCTTAGATTACATTTATGTCTGTGTGAAGTAATCTGCCATTACTTCACTATTGTGAGTTCCTTGAAGTTCTCCAAAAGGTTTACAACTTTCAAAATTCCTGCCCAGCTGCCATTGCTTGCTCATTTCATGGAAAACAGACTGATGTTGGCTAACTGAGATTCTGGCCATTGAGCATAATACTCTTCACATCATCCCCATTGCCCTCTCCTTTGTCTGACTCATACTCAGGGCCAGAGGAAAAGTCATAAATCTACATTTGGTAGAATTTATATCATCAGAGCTTGGAAAACCTGTAACAGTGCTATAGTCATTGTATTCAAAGCCACTGCGTTAAATCTCCAGCCCTGAGTGTAGTGTGTGACCTGCTCCCCTTTGCATACGGTATAATTTTGTAGACTCTGCTTGTTACTGCATATGCTACTCACTGAGCCAAAGCCAAATGATATGAATTTACTGAACGTGTGTTATGGATTGCTGTCTAATTACCTCCTTGATATTTGTTTGTTTCTAAAGGAAAAGCCCTGTTCCTGGTGGGGAGGGGAATAAAAATAATCCTTATCCATTGCAGATCCTTCTGGGGATGGGATGTATCCCCCCAAAATCATAGGATCAGTTCTCCAGCCTTTTTGCGGTCAGAGCTTCTGTTCACTTCGGTAGCAATTCTCCAGTAGTAGCCTTTCTGGACTGACTTCTCTGTGTTGACTATTGCTGGCTGGCAACATTTAGTATCTCATTTCTATTTTTTAAATCCATTGTCTTTGCTATGGAAAAACACAGTCCTTCCTCCTTTCTCTTAAGTAAAAGTCAGAATTACACAGAAGACCTTACAGATCTTTAAAGAGGATTAATGGATTAGCATTTGGCTGTAGGTAAGGATGTTCAGTACTGGAGATAAAGACATGATTAATGGCTAATAATAGAGAATGATACATGAAGGACCTCCCCCCCAATATTTCTGTTCAATGTGCTCCCTCCTCTGAATTTCTCAGAAAAAGATTAATGTATTTTTATATTCTAGTTGGTACCAGACATAATAAGATAATACACATTGCAGATGAAATGTTACTGCAGCGTTCAGCCCCGAAGTTTAATAGAGAATGCAAGACTATGTGCAGTGATTCTGGAAGAAAGTATGACAAAGAAGATCCCATTTTAATGCAAACTTCATTTCAGTATTTAGCTGATGAAATATGAAAGTGACTGAGAGAATCTGAAAGCCTGCTGTCGAGGTTGGCTGCCATTATTTGTCGTGTGACCTTTCTGAGCCCCAACTTCTGGCTGTTAGACTGAGTGTAGAAGGGCGGCATCATTAACAACACTGATCGACTGTAATTTATTGTTTCTTTAGAGTCTCATTTTCAGAAAATGTTCAGTACAATGGAAATGTGTCAGTTTTAATTCCATAGTGCAGTTTGATGCTTTCTGACAGCACACTAAACACATTCCTCTGTAGGAGGGATGAAGGTGGCTTCAGCAGCAGTATGTTGGATGTTTACTTGAAAAGCAGTCTACTCACTATACAATACAAGGCCCAGATTTTGTGAGCTCCTGAGTTTTGCTAATTTACCTTGAGACAAAAGGAACTTGAAAGAACTTGGCACTTCACAAGGGGAAATACAAATTTCACAGACTGCTCTCCTCTGGCACATCTAGTTAGCTTTTCCTATTCATGTGGTTGTCAGTTGCCAATCGCCCTTCGGTGACTGAATTGGAGAACAGAAAACATCCTGAATTGGCAAGGGATGGATAAGAAGTCTTTCATCTCTAATTTCTATGAAACAATGTAATGGAGTATTAAAGCTATTGAATGTTATGCCTGTTTGGCTTGTGGATACACTTGCTTCTGTCTGTTGACAAACTTTTCTGTGTACTTCATTTGTTTCTGATGAAATAATTTTAGTTTCCCATAGTACGGTGAGTGCCAATAGAAATGGAATGCAAGTAAACTGTAACATGGCATGTAATAAATGTGTTATTTTAGCCCTATGTGTTTTCTTTCTAATCTGCATGTAAACACTTGATTCCAAGAAATCTACGTGATACTCAAAAAAAAATGGCAAGAAACAGGGGGTATAATTACTTGGACTTAGATGCTGCAATTATTTTTCAAACCTGCCTGGATAAAAGTTCATTTGCTGATAGCTGGGATCATAGTATTTGGAGTCATATTATTTTGACCATTACTGCTTAAGCACATGCTTAAACCTATTCCTAATCAGTACTGTAATTAGACCAGAATTCAGAAAAGCATGTGCTTAGGTACTGTCATAAAGAGTGATGCTATCCTGAATTGATGCCATTAACACATGCTTAATTTGCACTAATTTCAATAATGAGTGTTCAGTAGCTCAGATGATTGAACATTAAGGATGTGAGCCAGAGCCTCTTCAGTAAGAAGTTTTCTCACTGAAAGAGAGGGACGTAAGAGGAGAAACTGCCATAAAGGCAGAGAGGTGAAAGTCTGGGGAAACTGTTTTATACTGCACCTATCTTAGGCATGTCCCAAAATGTATTTTTCAAAGAGACTTTTCCTTGATATTTCTGTATTACTGTTCACCACTTGTCTGTTTTAGTAGTGAGTACAGACTAGTGTGTTATTTTCTGGTAAGGTTTTGTCTATGGTTGTACGTTACTGATCTTCAGTGCATGTCTTCCATGTCTGAAAGAATCTGTCTTATGTAGTGGCAATGCAACCAAAGCATGAGCTCTGGGTAACGTATTCTGTATTCACATGTTGATGTGCTTCAAAGGCTTTAACCTTATCCAGTTTTCTGACATTCAGAGACATAGGATTGGGTAAAACTTTGAAGGAGAATCACCTCCAATATGGTTTTTATAATTTTCTGTTGCTTATTTGCTATGGTAGTTAAAGATCTGTTTAAAATTGATGTATGAACTCTGCTTTGTAATTTGTGAACACCTTTGATCTTTCAGCTGAAAGCCCAATAGGAGGAGTCTAAACATTTCAGTTTGCTGTTTCTAAATACCTGAGAATTAATGCAAATACATTTAATTTAATTCTTTTTCAATTGCTGTTAATATAATTATTTTTTTAATTCATTGTAGTTTCTCTCAGTTATACATTAAATGTGATGTTTTATGTTGGTGAAATAATACTGTATTTTGTAGTTATTATAATAGATATAGAAAAGATATCAGCTAAGGAATACAAGGCCAGGAATTATAAAAAATTGCTGTGCTTCCATTTCTGAAAAAGCTCAGTGAATGTCCACATGCCCTGATGAATGTGCTGTGGGGGAGACTGACTCTTGGGGAGAGGTAGAATATTCTCTGAGCTTTAGAAAAGGCCTCTGAATTGGTTCATGCCATGGGCTTCCTATCCAAGTGGCTTAAGTCAATGAAAGGAATAGATCCGTCCTTCCTTTCTCAGTCGGCTCTTGCTTCTGCTTCACTTGTGCCAGCAATAGCAGTTGTAAAGTCATGTTACCAGATGAATCAATACCTGAAAATTTATCTTTCTTTTACCCTTTTGGAAGTTAATGTTTCAGCCAGATGGGTGGGATCATCTGAGTGAACATGCAAGGCTATGACCATTTGTTCTGGTCCAAGTTAGGTGATGGGAGCTTGCAGCTGGAGGCAGAGGGATGGCTTCTCATGATGGATGTATTTCATTCCGATGAGAATCTGGACTGAAAGCTGGTGTGGAGGAAAGATGAGGGAGGAAAGATCGAGGGGGGAAGTGATTCCAGAATCCAGTGTCATGGATATGAGTGATTATGTATTTAGTTATAGGTTTCTCACTGGTATCTGTGATAATGCTCTTGATTTCCCTGCAATCTAATTAAATCTTCTGTTAAAAACAAAAAAAAACCCCAAACCCAAAACAATTACAGACTGAATGAGCAATAGACAGTTACCTTGAGTGATTATTCTGGTGAAATGTCAGACAGAAAATCACAAATCAGGTTAAATCGGAAAAAGGTTATATTTTTTCTCCTTTTATTATTAATGATAAAACGGGGTTTAAAATTATTGAGTATTAATTAGTACAATAGACACTGGGAAAGAGCCAGTACCTAGGTGTCTGCACCACTGTTAGTCCCCCTGAGGGCTTCAACATTTGGGAATGGAAACCTGACCCAGACTGCATTCAATCTTTTGAGTCCCTCTCTCTTTCAGAGAGTGCAAAAGGATCACGTCAGGCAAGAGCTAGGAGAGACAGTGTACTCCAGGGAGGTTGGTAACAGTTTCTGGCTAAAAGGAAGGATGATTTCAGCCTGCTAGACTATAATTTGAAATAGGGTATATGCTTCCCTTCAGAAGATGATGTGAGCTGTGGCTCCTGGAATGACGGAAAGGCACCCCTGCACTTGATGTTTCTCTTTGCACAGGAGCGGTTTCATTGAGGTGACTGTCCTGTTATGAGGCACTGGGGGATTCCCCGTGTGGAAGAGTTTTGATTGCATTTCTGGGCAAGGTGTCTAAGTCTTGTCACAGTATTGTAGATTTGGAGTTTGGATCTGTTATGATGCTAATGAAAAGGCAGTGAATACTGAACTTTTGGTGTAATTTGCTAGTAAATCTCACTGAGAAAGCCAGAGCATTACGAAGGTTTTAGAAGAAACCTCAGACAGCCTATGGAGATAGGTTAGCTAAAACTGTAATCGACCCTTTTTTCCCATAGGTGGGTCTTGTTGCCTGCTAGCGGTATCTTGTTTCTAAAAAAAAAAATCGTAAAACCCTGTCCTGGTTTCGGCTGGGATAGAGTTAATTTTCTTCCTAGTAGCTGGCACAGTGCTGTGGTTTGGATTTAGTATGAGAAGAATGTTGATAACACACTGATGGTTTAGGTGTTGCTAAGCAGTCTTTATACTAGTCAAGGACTTTTCAGCTTCCCATTCTCTGCCAGGTGCCCAAGAAGCTGGGAAGGGGCACGGCCAGGACAGCTGACCCCAACTGACCAAAGGGCTATTCCATACCATATAATGTCATGCTCAGTGTATAAACTGAGGGGAATCGGATGGGGGGCAGCGATCGCTGCTCGGGATCTGGCTGAGCATTGGTCGGTGGGTAGTGAGTAATTGCATTGTGCATCACTTGTTTTGTATATTATTTTATCATTATTATTATTATTATTATCTTCTGTTGTTTTATTAAACTACCTTTATCTCAACCCATGGGTTTTACTTTTTATTCTGATTCCCCCCCCTATCCCATTGGGGTTGGGGGAGAGTGAGCAAGGGGCTGTGTGGTGCTTAGTTGCCAGCTGGGGTTAGTATAAACTGAGGGGAATCGGATGGGGGGCAGCGATCGCTGCTCGGGATCTGGCTGAGCATTGGTCGGTGGGTAGTGAGTAATTGCATTGTGCATCACTTGTTTTGTATATTATTTTATCATTATTATTATTATTATTATCTTCTGTTGTTTTATTAAACTACCTTTATCTCAACCCATGGGTTTTACTTTTTATTCTGATTCCCCCCCCTATCCCATTGGGGTTGGGGGAGAGTGAGCAAGGGGCTGTGTGGTGCTTAGTTGCCAGCTGGGGTTAAACCATGACAAAACCTCATAGTACTGTAAGGAAAAAAAATAAACTGTAAAATTCCTGGGAATCTTGTTCCTCTTCGCAGTGACAAATCTTGCTTTGCCTGCAAATTTTGCTTATGGTATATCAACATTACTTGAGCTGTGTGAGGAAAGCCACAGGGGATTTAAAACAGAAGACCTGTAAACTGTTCTACCCTGTTCTTCTCAGTCCCTTCTCTCAGTCAAGAAAAGAGTTTCAGAAGAGTAGGTGTATGGTGTGTGTAAATGAGGACAATTTTGCTACTGACAACAGGGCCTGAGTCCCAATAGCTGACAGGATCAAGAGTGACAGGATCAAGAGAGACAGGAGTCTGCTTGCAGTAATAAGGGTTCGCTTCTGTAATTCTTTGTAGTAGCTGCTCTTCCATATATCTCTGCATGCCTACCTGAGACTCAAACGTTTTTCAGGTTGGAAGCAATTCTTCTGTGAGTTTCTAGCTTCACAGAATGGTCTTTATCATCATGGTCTGAGCCTTGCTGAATTCAAAATAAAAGGTTTACCCTTGAAGTTTCCCTGTCCAGGCGTTGCAGGTGTGAGATGTCTTGCCACCAAACATTGGAAGCGTGATTTTCAGTTGATCCAGCTGAGGAGGCAGACTGGCTCTGCAGGGCAGCATTAAGATTGCTTTGTCATTTGGACTTGAAAAAGTTGAAGACAGGTAACAGCCATGACCAGTACTGCCCCCACAGAGGATATATTGCTTTTGCCAATTCGATATTTAAAAACAAAAAACAAAGCCAGCTACTATGGGTGGGAAGTGAGGATGAGTCATTATTTCACTGAAGAAGTCTATCTCCCTTGAATAGTATTTCCTCCTTAGGTAAATAGGAATCTTTTGGCTTGTGAAGTCTGCAGAAAGCATGTCATGGTCATTTTAAAGAGACAAGTCATGTTTGTCCCTCTGCTCCAGCATAGGAGCAGGAACGATGAAGGGTCTTGCACCACGGTTCAGATTTTCCAAGGTAGGTAAATGTGGACATTTGCATATTCATAGGCCCAGTGTAAATATACAATCTGTGTTCATGCTTTAGGCACTGCAGAAAATCTTAATGGTTTGTGTGTCTTCACAGTATTTCTTTTGTATTTCTCACTTTTGTCCACTGTGAATGCTTCGACTTTTTGTCTGAACACTAAAGGTTGTGCTATACTTTTACTTACAGTTTAAATTGCTATAGAACATAAATACTTCCTTAAATGAAACTGAGGGATCAGAATCTGGAAATCTCATCGTGATTCCTATCTTGAAAAATCTATTATCTGTTCTTAATTGCTGTTTCCAATAAAATAAATAATAGAGGAAGAAAAGTAATAATAATAATAATAATAATAATAATACCTTCATTGAAGTTTTATAAACAATTCCAATTTATGGTCCAAAAACTAAAATTACAGAAATATCCTTTAAAAATAACACTTGTTGATTTATTAAGTGTCTCAGCATTTATTATATTGAGGTTCCATTATTTGAATACACACTTAATGCAAGTTTCTGTCTCAGAATCTATAGTTCACATAGTGTTTCAGTGATTCACAGTTTGCCTGTGATGCACAGTTTACTAGTGCGTCCTTTTTTTTCTCATTCTGTTTTTAAAAAATGCTGATATTTTTAACTACCTAAGTGAACATTCGTACCATGCATTTAATTTGATAGCGTTTTGGCACCAGTGGACAATATTGCAATATTGTGCATCAATGTTCCTTTTAAAATTATTTATTAAAGCCCCTGTGGATAACTTACTGAAAAAATATGGAACATTAAGGTAAATTGTGTAACTCTCAGTGTTGCTACTAAGGATTATATATAAAAGTACACAATATTGATGCAAATTTATTCTTCCATTTCAGTTTTCCTTCCATAAGCCTCCTCAGTTGGGCTATTATTATTATTGTTGTTATTAAAGTGTGCTGATATTTACAATTCTACTCAGTTATTTGGTGCTTTTCCAATAGCCTTAGTATGCACTCATCCATTATTATATTCAATTACCTAGAAACATCAAGGTATCCTCACAGGCTTTTAATGTGATTAAGCCATGACTTCTTTAGTCTCTCTTAAAAAACCATAATCTTTTGTGTGCAATGCCAAAACTAAAGCATTTGCAGGTATTAAATTGAACGTTATTTGCTTCTCCATTTTGATAGTCTGCCTCCCAGGTTAGAGTGAAACATTGATACCATCATCTTAATATTTGACAACATTATTAATGAGCATGGCTGAACCAGAAGACTTCAGAGATGATAAACGGATAATGCTTTTGGCTAAATCCCATACAGCTGAGACTTTGTGAGTGTGGTAGAAATGAGATTGGCAATGGCAAAGACTTATGTATATATATACACATAGGTACACTGGAGAGCAGGATCTGAACACTTTTACATATACATCGAGTTCTGATTGTCATTTTAACAAGCTTTTTTCCCCACCCGTAAAATTTGTGTTCTAAATGTGACCAAATGTGCACAGATAGAATGTAGAAGTGGTTCAGAAGCTTAAAATAATTATGGCATCATTTGATGGGTCTTGTGGATTCATTTTTAATTTAACTCATTTTTATTAAAGAAGAAAGGGAAACTACAAAAGTTCTGGTTGAAGATAGGCATTGATATCACTGAAGGTAAACATGAAAATTCTCTCTTTGATGAAAAGTTCATTTATAGATATAGGTAGGAACAAATTTCTTCAGTGCTGAGGAAGTTGCTGTGATTGCCTTTGCAGAGTAGGTGGATTCTGCTCTTTGAGAATTCTATTGCTACCATGGTAAAAGATCGACTCAGAGTTTTACACTTTTTAGTATACCCTTAGTGCTGGATGCCTCATTTTCTGGTGTGCAGTTTAAGACATCTGAAAAAGACCTGCTTTTCAGATTGTGGATGTTTAGCTCTTTCTAAAAATCATCCCTTAAGCTTTCAATTTAAAGCACTTGACAAGTGAGTAACTAGGCATCACTGATAGTGTTTTAAATAAATGTAAAGTTTAGATTGCAATAGAATCTTGCAGAAAGTTCAAATATGGTTCAAGGCTAGAATTTTCTAGCCTTTTGTTCTCTCTTGCCTGGATTTTTTTTTTTTTTTTCAAATTTTCTTGAGGTCTGTGGAGAGATAAAAGCAAATGGAGGGATTTCACCCCCTTTTTTTTTTTTGACAACAGTATACCTCATGCAGAATAGTACATCAGCTGCTAGAAGCAGATTTTTTTTGAGGACTGATGAGACTTAGAGAACTGTTGACAGGAATAATACTACCACTCTCAGAAAGGAGGTGCTTGTGGCTCTTGTTATCAGAAGGGGCTTCGCTGCTCAAGGCTTTGAAAACAGAATTTCTGAAGTAAGATTACGGGAGAGAGCTGGGTTATAAGGACTTCTAGAAAAAACCAAAATCTCAGAAACCTCTTGCCAGGAGAAGACTGACAGTAGTTTGAAGGATAGGTTTTATAGCTCATGACTGTACTGTGAATGTTAATGTCTATGGAATTTTCCTATAAATGTTGCACTAGTCCTTGTGCATTGAATGTGTTTGCACCCTGGTGCATGGTTCATACAGCTGTTTCTGAGATGTAGCCTGTACTCTTCTAAATGTAAAACTCTGAAAGCCATAGTCTTAAAAAATGAAAATAAATTTAAAACCCCACCATTGAATACCACGTGTTCTGTGCAAAATGAACAGATTAGATGTTTGTGCTCTGATGTCTCTTAAACTGATAAGAGAGTTTCAATGCTGAACTCTGTGAAGCGGTTGTAATGCATTGTTTTACTGTATCTGATGTGAAGTTGATTGGTTACACTGTGAAAAAATAAATAGTGCCTGGCTACTCACTTGCTGATGCTATTTATTTTCTATGTGCCATACATTCTTTTGTCTTTAGGACCATGATGATAATAGTCATTCTGGTGAAAATAGTCTCACATGTTGCTCTGACCAAGAGCAATGTCTTTACTAGCTTTAAATTTTTTTCTTCCCCCCTCTTTTCCTCTCCTTCCTGAAATAATAATAATGTAAGTAAGTAGAACATTAGTCATCTCATAGAAGTAAAGCTCTGGAGCTAAAATTCCATTTTATCAGCCATTTTGCCTGGGACCAGTTTTGTAGCAGTGAGCTAATGAAGGATCTCCTGCTGGTTACTGCCCAGAGCTTCTGCTCTCCCCCACAACCCCTTCACTGCTACCAGCACTGGTGCTTGGCTAATCCCACTCTCCTTCCCCTTCCAGGATCCCTCACGGCCACAATGTATGGCTCCCTCTTCTTTGTCTTGTTTGTCATTGTAAAAAAGGTTGTAACTTTCTATTAGATGTGCCAGGGGACAAGGAGCAGGGCTCGCGCTGAAAGCAAATAGCCAGGGGAAGATCACTCCTCATTATTTTCCTCAAATACGTTTTGTTCTCTGGCCTTGCTGGCCCACAGGAGGATCTGCCTGTGTCAGCTTCCTCCTGTGGTCCATCCCAGGAAATGTTTTTAATTCAGTCTAAACAGTGTGGAAAGGCAATGAACGAGGGATGCAGTCAACATAAAAACTCTTGGAAAGGAGTCAAAGATGCTTTAAGCATCTCTGAGTTCTGGAAAATGCCACATATTTCTGCAGCCCCTTATACATCCTTTTCAGATTAAAGTCAGGGATCTCAGCAATACCTAGATTCACTTTAGCATCGTATGCTCTTCTTTCCCTGGTAACTACCTCCAGTATTATGTCTTGCCAGCTGTTACTTAAATTATTAAGCTTACTTAAGGTATAATGGGATGTATTTATCTTTTGCTTTTAGATTGCTGATGTCCTCTCCGTGGTACGAATGGTACAATGAATTGTGGTATTACACAACACCAAAGCTCTGCAAGCATAATGTTCTGAATGGCTTCTTAGCTCAAAAGAATCAAACCTCTAGCTTCCACGGTATTGAAGTAGCTGATGAATGAGGGAATTAGGCAAAGCCTTTATGTACAGACTTCAAAGTAAAATCTGTCATCTATGTTTTTAAGGTAAACATTTTTCATTATTACTGTCAATAGGGTGAATTTCAGCAATACATGCCTGCAAGGAGCTAAAATGAATTCATTTCTCATTGACAGACCAAAGTATGTTATTTTCTACAAAACTGAGACTGCTGAGACTTGGGGTGGGCACAAGCCTTGCTGACTGAAGTTAATAAATGTCAGTGCAGAACCAGAATAAGGCAGTAAATATTCAAGAGTTCCCAACTACTTTATCTTAATAATACCTAATATTAGATTTTACTTTGTAGTAATTAGTAAACAAAATCATGATAAATAAATATTTCTTCAAAATATCCAATATTATTATTTGCTAATTACATCTGCAGGAGAAATTGAAGAGCTCTTTTAAAATGTGTGTTAGGAGCTTGAAGTGTCCAAATGAAACCTGTGGATATTTAAAAATCCTAGTCAAAAAGAAGCAACTGCTACTTTCCAAAGTAGCAGGCAAAGCTGTCTCTGCACTCCCTCTCGTGCCCTAATGTCCTGCACTCTGGCTTGTTCTGAGGAGTAACCCAGTCCGCATGCCCTGAGACTGCCAGCAGAGCTACCCTTGGTAAGGGTGACTTCTGTGATGCTCTCACCTCTTTTTGGAAGGGGACGATGAGCACTGAAGTCATTCCACACACCGGTGGTGTGGTTTAACCCAGCAGGCAGCTGAACACCACACAGCCACTCACTCACTTCCCTTCTCCAGAAGAAAATAATAGTAGTAATAGTAATAATTAATAATAACTAATAATGATTAATAATAATAATAATGTTAAAATCATATACAAAACAAGTGAGGCAAAATGCAATTGCTCACCCCCCACAGACCAATGCCCAGCTGGTTCCTGAGCAGTGATCGCTGCACCCCAGCCAACTCTTCCCAGTTTATATACTGAGCATGATGTCATATGCTGTGGAATAGCCCTCTATCCAGTTGGGGTCAGCTGTCCTGGCCGTGCCCCTGCCCAGCTTCTTGGGCACCTGGCAGAGAATGGGAAGCTGAAAAGCCCTTGACTAGTATAAAGACTACTTAGCAACAACTAAACCATCAGTGTGTTATCAACATTCTTCTCATACTAAATCCAAACCACAGCACTGTGCAAGCTACTAGGAAGAAAATTAACTCTATCCCAGCTGAAACCAGGACAATAGGCCAGTGAACAGCCAGCACATGGTAACAGCTTTCAGACCTGACTAGCTAATGTTAGGTACATATTGGTAACTGAAAATGTTCATAATCTGTTACCAGTCCCTGATAGATTGTGTCAGGTCAGCTGCTGCTCTTCTGTTTTCTCATGTATTCCCTGCTGTGAGAAAAACCACCTCAGGTTTCCCCAGCCCTTCTCTTTGTTTAGAGCTATCAGCTACCATCTTCTCACAACTTTCCTCAGCAAATCTGATGCCTGGTTCTTTTCCTTGCATTAGAAATCATTCTTCCTGAACTTCCGCTGTATCGCCCATCTTTTTACCTGCTTCTGCACCTTCATTTTCTCATTTTCTGTTTAGTCCTGGGTTAATTCACACGTTCACAGACAAGAACTGTGGAAGGTGAGAGATGATTGCTGTGAAAGTGATGCTGACATAAGAAACAAGACCTTTCCACCCTGCACACCAACAGCAGTCTCACAATAAAGTATATGATAGAATGAATGAATGATAGAATCATTTGGGCTGGAAGGGACCTTAAAGATCACCTAATTCCAATCCCCCTGCCATGGGCACGGACACCTTCCACTAGATCAGGTTGCTCCTGCTGACAGGAGATATCAGCCTCCTGCTGTCTAACAAACCCCTCGGAGGCATCTGTCTGGTGTGAAGTCATCCGACAGGAAATGGTAAATAAGCAGCAGATCTTTCCTAGCACATCTTAAGGATGTCAAAAGACAAAAAGGACAAAGTGTCCTTGAGAATGAATTTTGTTTGGGATGTTCTTACACGGCCCTGCTGTTGAGGTCAGTGAGCTCTCAGCAACAGTGTCTTCAAAGCTGGTTGGATTCTTGAATGCATTTTCCCTATGGCATGTTAAGACAGATAACCTGGCAAAGGTTCAGATACTTTACTAAGCTTTCTACCAGCAATGGATAAACAAATACAGACACTCAATACTGACCTTTTTTCCCTGCTCCTAACCATTATTTACCATAGAGACCACTATGAGAAGCCTTAGCTTAAGATTGATGTTGGGGGCTGTGCTCAGACCATGAATCAAAGGCCTCAAGACTTGGACTTTTAAGGTTCTCCTTTTCCTATTCTACCACTGAATCTGCGTGGCTCAAATATTCTGTTTTATTTAAGTAGTTTCCCTGTGCCTCAGTTTATATCCATAAGATGTCAATAATGCTACTCATGGAGCTGTTAAAATTAACGCTGAATTAATGAATGCAAAGTACTCAGCTTTTTTTATAAAGAAGGACCTGTCAGAGAACTAGAACAAATGACATTGCTGACCTTCAATTCTGAGAAGGAAAATGTGTGCATCTCTTTAGTTGGAACTATACTGATTAAGGAGACAGGTGATAGATAGTTGTGTGCCTGGAACTTCCCTGCTAATACAAATATTTCTGATACAAGTATTAAAAAGTAAATAAAACAGTCATTAATGAAGATAGATCCTCAGAAGAATTTATTGATCAGGGTGAACCTCAGGAAGTAACCAGGAGCAGAGATACCTGGCCAGTAACCTCTGAATATGAAAACTCTCTGGAAAGAGGTGTGAAACTAAGTACAGTGATATTTCTGTTGTTATTAATAATAATACACAAAAGCAATTTTATCCTGCTTATCTGTTGCCTGTTTCGGGTCCGTTGCTGATAACAAAGCAATCTAATACTGGTTTTATTTGTAGTTTTTCCTACAGGCAGTATTGGAAGACACTAAGACCTTCATAGCTGCAGTAACTTAAGTTGTAGTCACAAGTGCAACTCAGCACTGCCTAAGGTCTGAACAAATAGGGAAAAATTTCTGTCAGAGAATAAATAAAATTAAGAGCAAAGTTGAGGCTGTGTAGTGAGTCTGCTGATCTAATTTTATCCAAAAGTTGACAGGACCAGAGTCTCGGCATAAGGCAGCATTGCTTCTCTGAAATCAATAGAATTACACTGATTTACAGCTGCAGCTGCATGACCAAAATTATTTTTTAACAAAGACCTATCTGTTCTGACATGGGTGAGAAGTATCACCAGTGTTTTCCATCAAAGTAGTATTGGTTTTGGAATTACAGCCTTCTCAGCACATAGAAAACTCATAGTGAGATCACACCATCATCGTTCAGGCTGTCAAGGAACATTCAGCTCATCAGTAGCTGCTACTTTATGCAGTCAATTGCATTGAGCACATATGTTCATGACTTAACTGTAGAGTCATCTCTACTGAGAACTGGGTTTGATTCCCTGTATTTGGAATTCTACAGCAACGTGCAGAAGGGCTTTGAAATATTATTAGCTAAAATATCTTCATCTATGTACCATTTGTTAGGTTAGAGATTTGTTGCTGCCTTCTGATAACAGAGTGCATTAAAATCCTAATATGATTATTTAACTAAATGGGAAAATCTTGTTACAGACAAGCTTCAAATTTTCCAGCAGCAGCAATGAACATAAATGTTAATGTGTTATCATCACAGCATTCCAAAAAACACATTAAGGGAAGTCATACATCAAAACTTGTCCTCCAGACTACTGGGGATTAGTAGTCCATAACTGGGCAGCAGAGTCCAAAGCTTGCAGACAATCATTAATGGTGCACTTAAAATCATAGAATATAGAATCATAGAATTGTTTAGGTTGGAAAAGACCTTTAAGATCATCCAGTCCAACCCTTAACCTAACACTGCCAAGTCCACCATAAAACCACATCCCTAAGCACCACATCTACACGACTTTTAAATACCTCCAGGGATGGGGACTCCATGACTTCCCTGGGCAGCCTGTTCCAGTGCTTGATAAGCCTTTCAATGAAGAATTTTTTCCTAATATCCAATTTAAACCTCCTGTGGTGCAATTTGAGGCCATTTCCTCTCGTCCTATTGCTTGTTACTTGGCAGAAGAGACCAACCCCCATCTCGCTACAGCCTCCTT
Source organism: Egretta garzetta (assembly GCF_000687185.1). Taxonomy (NCBI): domain Eukaryota; kingdom Metazoa; phylum Chordata; class Aves; order Pelecaniformes; family Ardeidae; genus Egretta; species Egretta garzetta. Next base: position 223,526 of record NW_009260073.1, read on the forward strand.
TCAGGCAGTTGTAGAGAGCAATAAGGTCTCCCCTCAGCCTCCTTTTCTCCAGACTAAACAACCCCAGGTCTCTCAGCTGCTCCTCACAGGACTTGTGCTCCAGACCCCTCACCAGCTTTGTTGCCCTTCTCTGGACACACTCCAGCACCTCAATGTCTTTCTTGTAGTGAGGGGCCCAAAACTGAACCAAGTATTCGAGGTGTGGCCTCACCAGTGCTGAGTACAGGGGCACCGTCACTTCCCTGCTCCTGCTGGTCACACTATTCTTGATACAAGCCAGAACGCTGTTGGCCTTCTTGGCCACCTGGGCACACTTCTGGCTCATGTTTAGCCATCTGTCAGCCAGCACCCCCAGGTCCTTTTCCACCAGGCAGCTTTCTGGCCACTCTTCCCCAAGCCTGTAGCATTGCATGGGGTTGTTGTGACCAAAGTGCAGGACCCAGACTGAGCCTTGTTGAATCTCTCACAATTGGCCTCAGCCCATGGATCCAGCCTGTCCAGATCCCTCTGTAGAGCCCTCCTCCTCTCACGCAGATCAACACTCCCACCCACTTGCTATCAGACAGTGTCCTGTGATACAGACAGCAGTTACAAACTTGTAAAAACTTGGATGTTGTGAAGATATGTAGAAATAAATGGGTTTTGACTATGTGGACCACCTAATATGTGATTCAGTCAGTGGGAATTACAAATTTCTCAGTGTATGATTGCCTTTAAGATCTATCAGCTTTCTGTACACTCTGCTGCTTTTGTGTCCTGAAGCATTTCAGTTTGCTCCCCTCCAGGAGCAAAACTTTTAGTATCTCTGTTAGCATGGAGCCAGTACAATCCTATTGCTGCCTTAGGAAAGGGAAGAAGAGCCACTTTACCAGACATTATTCTCAGAACTTGATCAAGAGCATCGTTTTAATTTCCACCAAGATACTAGAATTGTTGATTTAACCTCAGTTGAGGGAACACATAATAGAAATATCCTTAGCTACCTCCTTTAGATTTTAACACAGGTTTGCTAATGCTGAATGCATATTTGCCCATGAACTCTGCATTGGAGGCATGTTTATTCTGTTACAAACCTGTTTTAGAGGATGCTATTTTATACCACTGTGTAGAAGTAGCATGGATTGTCTTTGTTCACTGAAACAGCTCCCTTTTTCTAAACGAGAATCGGTGCCAGGCAGGGAGTTAAACAACTAGAAGCCATACAGTAATTAATGATTTTAAAAGATATTCAAGTGAATGAAAATTGCTACTATTGTAGAATAGCCTATATGGCTAAAAGACAACATCTGAGAGATTAAGGGCACCTGCTACAATTCAGTTTCTAATTCTTAGTTAAAAATAATAAAGTCTTGTAATGTTTTCACGTTAGTTTTAGTAGGTCTTTTTCGCCCAATAGTTTGTATTTTGACTTTGTAAATTATTTTCTCACATCTCAACAATCCCTTCAGTTCCTTATCCCAGCAAGGTCTCACATCTGGTGATACCATTGCTTCCCATCTCTCACTTGCATTAGATATTTTAATGATTTTGCTCTGTCTTGTCTCCTCTGCCCCTCCCCACCACCACTTCCCCCTTGGGGAAACTCAGCTCATCAGTTGAACTAATACTCCCAAACCCCATCAAACTATAAAGTGATGCTTGCATGGCATTTTGAGGTATCTGCCAGGCAGATGAACAGCTCAACATTTCAGGTACCCAAATAAAGTCAAAGATAGAGAAACAGGCAGAACTGGACCAAGAAGTTACGACCTACCATTAAAATAAAATTGAAGTCCTGGGATTCTTATTTTCTAACAGACTAAAAAGGCAGCTGCAACCTTTCCTTTCATCCTTGCTTGTCAAAGTGTGAAAATGAGGGACAAAAAGGTTGAGTTTAAATGAAAATTTTGGAGGGGTGAGAGGAACTGATGCAGGTTCCTGAAGACCCCTTGGCATTATGAAGAGTGCTATGCCATGCTCTGCTGAGCTGTGCTTTCCTGAGTGCTGTGGTCCTTGGTACAGCTCTGATAGTACTTTTTCTTTCCCAGAGCACGGCATCGTTGCATCCTGACTCAGCACTGGGATCAGGCAGGCAAAGGAGACTGTGACAGGACCTAAATAAACCCTGGTGCTGGTAAGGTGATTTCTGTGGGCAGGAGGCCCAGGTGGACCATCAGCGTGCTCTGGGCAGTTCCCCAGGTGTCCAGCCCGAGGCCGGTGGTGTGCTGCACATCTGCCCCGTGTTTCACATGTAGCCTTAGTCATCAGCTGCTCTACTTAGACTGAGTCTTTCCAACATCACTGCTTAACTTAGCAGGGAAACAGGAGGCTTTAAAACCCAACAGGCAGACTTCCCCACATCACTCCAGTCTCTGGCCTTCTGGGAGAAAGGCAGAGGCACCTTCTGCTCTGAGACTAATAGCTCACAGGGAGGAAGGAGACTACTGTCTTCTCCTTCCACACAAACCCCAGAGTCCATATTGACATTTTTTCTGGGCTGGTTAGTGCAGTACTTCAGAATGAAAGCAAAAATGAATATTTGAGAGAATATCTATATTCTTCTTGCTTGGTGAAAAATACTAGGGTAACCTCATTTGTAGAATTAATTCTGCAGAAGATCTCCTTGCCAGTGCTATCAGCTAACCCAAAATAATGTATTTTACTGTTCTTCAGGACAAGCTGCACTTTTCTTCATGAGTTTGCCTCAGTTTTAGCAGCACTGCTGCTTATCTTTCTGTTTTATCTTGCCTGTCACCATTTCACTTTCAGACTGCTGCCCTTAAAATAACTATCATTCAGGTTTACAACTGTAAATTTTAAATGGATTATAGCAGAGGGGTAAAAGAAAATCCCTGTATCTGAGGCCTTTCCAACCACTTGAGGCTCTGGACTGCTTAGAGAAGGGAGAAACTTGCACCAAGCAGAGATTAACCTTTCTTTGCTTTGTATTTCTAAGCTCTTTGTGTTCTCGATTGAAAATATTCCCTTTGAAGGCTTTCCCTCATGAAAGGGATTATTGCTTGCCTGAGAAATAATAATTAGCTGATAATTTAGACTGAAAATAAACCAGTAGCCCATCATTCATAGCCCAGCAGAGAAACTGGGCTTTTACTGTCTTCTGTATGGTAAAAAAATGCTGCATTCTAATAGTCATTATTCCCTTGGGAAAGGCCATACGAAGGTGACATTTTATCTGGAGACACCCTCAGTGTGAGATGGAAACTGAGGTTGCCTCCTTACTCCTTTTTGCTACCCAGATAAAGCTTTCCAAGAATAGTCCCTTCACGGTTTCCTCCTACAGAGGCATTTCCCTAGCAAGAGGAAGCAACTGAAAGCAGAGATCCAAGCAGTGAAGGAGCTAAACAAAACTTAAAATATCAGTGGAAGACACTATCCCTTTCAATGCACCACCACCAGGTGTTTTAGTCTTCAAGGCATAAGAGTTTGAGAACAATATGATTAGCTGCTGGGCAATCTATCTACAGGGACTCATGTCAAAGAACGTTAGGATCAGGGAAATACCGGTTGAAGCCAATTCAAACTGTCCAAGGCAAACTGCATCTTGACAATCCTAAGTATTATGGGAAAAAGAATTACAGTCCACAACCCTTTTTGTTTTCCTGATTTAGTATGAAGCCAAATCATCTGAAATAGTGCAATATCTTTAATGTAGAACCTTTGTTACTAAAAAATGTCTTCTGGACATTTTACTCAGATTTTTTTTTTGTTGATCCCTTTGTGATCTGTATAGCCAGCACAGTCTTAGTGCAAGAGGCTACTCACAAAATTATGTCTGGTGTCATAGTTCTCATGACGAAAGCTGGGAAAGCATAAGAGCTGTATGGGATGTGAACAGGGTTTTTTTTACAGAAAGTGAAGGAAAGAGGAGATGAGACAGTGTCCTGCTCTTTCTGTTTAAAGTGACCAGAAAAGGTAGAGACTGGTGTCTACGCCTTCTCCTTCCCAGACAAGAGTGCCTCAACAGGAAAAGTAGAGGCAGAAATTAGTTTTGTGTCTCTCTGCATGGACTTGAGAAAGAGCTAAAACAGTATAACCAGGAAGGTTATACAAAGAAGCCTGTGAAAGTTTACAAATAGGGTAGCATTGTGGTTTTACTCAGCAGGCAGCTGAACACCACACACAGCTGCTCACTCATTCCCCACCACCCCTCAGTGGGCTGAGGCAAAGACAGTTTAATAAAACAGCAGAGGGAAAATAATAAATAAAAGAAAAGTTAAAAGAAGATACAAAACAAGTGATGCACAATGCAATTGCTCACCACCCTCCAACCAATGTCCAGCCAGTTCCCAAGCAGCAGTCACTGCCCCCCAGCCACCTCCCCCCCAGTTTATATACTGAGCATGACGTCATATGGTATGATGGCAAGTTGGGGTCAGCTGTCCTGGCTGTGCCTCCTCCCAGCTTCTTGTGCACCTGGCAGAGCAGGGGAAGCTGAGAAGTCCTTGACTACTGCACTACTTAGCAACAACTAAACCAGCAATGTGTTATCAACAGTATTCTCATACTAAATCCAAACCACAGCACTATGTCAGCTACTAGGAAGAGAAATAACTCTATCCCAGCTGCAACCAGGACAGGTAGGAAGGTTTTCTGAGACTATGCCAAGGAGGAACAGAGAAAGCTATGCTAGGAGAAATATGAGGTAAGAATTGGTCGTAGAAGGAGAGAATGAGTATTTCAGGATCCAAAGGTTAGAACTTAGGGAAGATGCTTCTTATACCTTAAGGGACAGTGAGTAGTTGCTTTAAATTGTTGGATAAAGGATACAAACTAAACCTGACAGCTGAACTCTTCAAATCTTCTCTGGGGAGAGGTGAAGGATTTTGCAGAGAAATTTCATGGGAAATGTTTCAATTGTTTGCTTTCAACTCCTGGGAAGGAAGGGAAAGAAAGCAAGGAAGGGAAGGAAGAGAAGGGAGGAAGGAAGGGGGAGAGAAGTCAAAATATCTTCAGAGCTCCCTCATTAAAAAATAAACTAGTCTCAAAAATTTCACTGTTGATGAATTTTAGTTATTTTGAATATAGATCTGTCTTTCTGTCTTGTTTAGAAATATCATATGAAGTAAAAAGCCACTATCAAATATGACTTTTTATTATTTGTAAGTTTTCATCTCAGTGTTTGATAAGAATCTCACTAATTTCAGTTATAGATGGTGCTAGTAGGTCTACATAGCACGCAGACCCTCAAACTACTGCTGACATAGCAAACACCAGAACTAGAAGTAGGATGGTTGCTCTACATTAAAGCTAATTAGACTGTAGCAGTGTGGCAATGTGACTGTGATGTTCATGGGACAGCAGCTGCTCACTGTGTTCAGAGAAGGGGTACCCACTCATGCCCTCCCCTGGGGGATCTCTGCTCCCACAGTCCCGCACACCACGTGAAGGTGCACAGAGGACCATGGAAAGGTCATTTGAAGAAAGCGATACAAGACCAAGAGTTGGACTTACTTGAAAACACCAGTAGCAATAGGTTTTGCTACTAGGAAGGTTTTTCTGTCAATGACACGTGAGGAAGCAGCCCTTCATCAAAGCAGGAGAAAGGGATGCCAGAGCCTATAATTTATACCAATTTTCTTAACAATTAGGGAATACACTAGAAGATTAACTGCGTAAACACTGCTTAAAAAGTTACTAGGTCTCACTGTTTAAAAATGTTTTCTTTATTTATAGTGCATACAAAGTTGCATTTATCAACAGGATTCTGAATAGACTCCTGAAAGCAATGGAGTTCAATGACTGCCTAACTCTAAACTCAGGACTCAGAAGCCGTATCCAATATCTTCTACTTCAAAGCTGTGAGGAGTCGAGGAAATGAAGTTCTGGCCTGACTTGAAGCACAGAGATATTTGAGGTATAGGAAAGAAGGTTGTACATTTATTCTTTCTGATTCAGTTCAGAAGTAAAGACTAACTACATGGCTTGTTTATAAGATGGACTCCTTAACTTTCTTTGTAGTAATACCACAATACATTTTTTCCCAGAAAGTCTCTATCTTCTATTTGCTTTTTCCTTAGAAATAACATATTTTTCTTTTTCATGGTGGCAATGCCTTAAAGGTATACTCACTGTGTCTAGGACAGCTGGACAAATCAGTTTAATGAAGGAGGCAGTTGCTTAAGAAGGATGCTTTAAGGAGATAAAATCCATAGTCAGTGAATAACATGGGTAAACAACTGGTGAGGACTGTCTTTCATTTCAGACTGAAACAGCACATATTGCTGAACAGTTTATGTTCTTTTAGGTATTGCTTTCCAGAATGTGGAGATGTTGCTCTAATCAGCAGCATCTGGGGATATTGAGGAGATTCCATGAGATTGTCTGGTATGACCTACTGAATATCATGAAGTGGCACAGAAGCCAGAAACCATGAGTCTGACTACATCAGGCTTTCAAAAGGGTGTCTGTTCTTGACTTAAAACTCAGAAAATGGAGATGTTACAATTTAGCTTGGTAATGTAGAAAAAATGTCAGTTTTTCTTGCTGTTTTTTCATTGTAGCTTGTTTTCTCTGTGAATGCTGCAGTTTAGAGTACCAGTCACTGTATTTGTAACGTTTGTGTCTAAAGAATTAATGAACCTGTGAGTAGCCAATACCTTCTACCTAGAAGGGAACTTGACATTTTACTTCATTATATAATGTAATCCTCTTTATGATAATCCAAAAAAGCTCCCTTTCTCAGAGGCACATTTCTTTGGGCTTTCAATTTTATTTGAAACTCTTCATGTTCCCTGAGAGCTCTTCAATGCTGAAGATGGGTACAATATTCTATTATCAGCTTAATCAGTGGTCTAGTTGAGAGGAAACCTCTAGTTCCAGTATTTTAATTAACCTTGTATATTCACATGGGACCAATTCTTTCCTTCTGAATTGCCTCCCAATACTTTAAAAACTCCTGTTCATGTTATACTTTTATGTTCAGACTTAAATTGGAGTGGAGCTCTTACCAGAACTTAGAGGAGGGTAAGGAAGAAGCCCTTCATCTGGAGATACGGTCTAAGGCTTATGGTACCAAAATGTTTATTAACTGCATGTTCTGCAACATGCCTACAGTGGAAAAGCACTTCCTCAAAACAGTGAACATTTGGCTCCCTCAGGTTTTCTTCTAAGTCTAACAGCAGGCTGTAGTTTTTCCATGAATACAGATTATTTTATATTCTGTGTTTTACCTGTTTTATAAACTGTATTGAACATTTGAATTATAGGCTGAGAAGTATAGCACAGAGTTGGGTTGGTGCATCAACTATGTTTTCTTGTTTTATTGACAACTACAATGGAAATGCAGCAAAGACTTCTAGAAGAATTTGAAGGTTCAGTTATTTTTGCGTGGCAAATACTGTAAACAGCATATATAATCTTGATGTCAGTGTTAATTTCCTGGTATTCTCTCCACTACTTGATGCTGTTCTCAGAACTTAAGACCTGTATGTGCTTCCTCCTGAAGGTGTTTCCTTCCAGCACAGCTGTGTTCCATTGCGACAGTGAAACTGTGACTGAGGAAGAGGATTTGCCCGTGTATACAAAGGAGGCAGTGTTCAGACACTGAACACAGATTCGGAAATAGATTCATATAATAAAACAGAATGAAAATGGAGAAGATAATTTTCAAAACACTAAGTAAAAATTGTTTCTATATAATTTTCTTCATCAGTTTATCATGCACCAATAGGGGCTGCTGAAACTAACCAAGTAATTGCTTTGCACCGTGCAGAAAGGGGAGCGATTAATGATGAATGGAAAAAATCTCAGATCCAGGAAGTTCAAAATTACTTAAATACACTGAAGTAGCGTAAAATATAAATGTGAACGCTACTAACATACACATACAATGCAGAGTCTTTTCATTGCTGTTTCCATTGTGTGTTGTAGATTTTATTTTTTATTTTCCTATTCTTAAAATCTAGTGGAAGTATTGTGGCATATGTTTTACTGTGAATGGAATACTATATCCATATCTGTGGTTGACCTCAAGAAAGAAAGACAATACTTTGACTCTAGTAGGTTTCCTTGCAGAATGCCCAAAGCTTGTTAGTAACCCATCGACCATTAAATGTATTTTTAATTTTTAGTTTTGAATGCTATTGAAATAAAATAAAATGTCAGGAGGCTACCTGGAGTAACCACTTGCCATTTTGTGTCTCTTACAGCTGTCTGTCTTTGAACAGTTTCCCATGCTGTTCTGTAGGAAGAGTTTTCTTGCTCTGAGCTATAATTTCAATATCTTTTAACTTTGCATGTTGACTTGTAGTAACCTATAAACTCACTTTATTCTCTGGAAGAAGTTAGCAGATCATTCTGCCCTTAGTCCAGAAAGGTCGTCTTCTCAACATATGACATATCTTTGACAAGGCATTCCACATTAGTTGTTTCAGGTTTTAGGAGCTTCTGTCATGAGTAGCTGCACAAGGTTCCCAGTGCTTTGTCTCTGCTAATAATCCATTCTTGAGGAAGAACTTCTGGCTGGAGATAAGGCATGAGTTCGGCCCTGAAATATGGCTCTTCCTGCAATGCTCTGTGTGTGTATCTTCTTATACCCCTTCTGGGGCTGAGGTAGATGTGAAATGGACAAATCACAGATTTAACAGGGATTTCTCCTTAGGAGGAAGTTATTGAAGCCTGACAACTCCTGCTGTGTAGATAGCTGATAACAGTTGTGTTAGCATCTTTTAGTGACATTCCTACATGAAACGTAGGCTTCTTGCAGAGATTTTCACAAATGTTTTCAAAACTTGAGAGCCCATGGATCTGTCTTCATGGATTCTGTTGTAGAATTTACAGCAGGGCTAAGTTGGAAGTGATTTAGTTAAATCAGCTTTAAAAATGACAACTTACTCTCCCCCACATCTCGTCTCCAAACAGCAGAGCCTTTGGAGGCTGTTCACTGTTGGCTGCTCAGAAATGCATGTGCCTCTGTGGAGAGCTAAGCTCATCTAGAATTACCAGCTCTTGTTTGGAGCTGCGCTTCTAGGCATTAATTTAGCCTAAGCCTGGTGCAGGAACATCTGTAGAAGTAATTAGAAAGCCGCAATCCATTGTGTAAAGCATCATCTGAGTTTGGCCTTTGGCTTGAACAGAAGATCATAAATAATGGAGTCAGGGAGAACTGTTTTGGATCTTATGGGCTTTGCTTTGAACTCAAATTGAATCACAGCTTCTTTGGAGGATCTAGATGGTTTTTTTTAATTCCTCTGTTCACAGAATAAACAGACAAATGAAAATATGGAAATATAATAGAAATATTAAGCAAGTAAGTCTCCCTTTGTAATTGAAACTGTGGGGTTTGGATGGTCTTATGTGCAGTCCTGCTGGATACTACCAAGAGGTTTGAGCTAAGTCTTGATGACATTATAGATTTTTTTTCTGACTTGATTGTTTAAACCTTCAGGAAAGTAAAGTTCATTAAAGACATACCTGAAGGGAAAGAATCTCAATTGCTGTTGAGGCTTCGCTTTGGCAAGACAGTTTAAGAAATCCTACTGAAACACTTTCTTAACAAATAATTTTTTTAATTCCAGTAGTAGAAGATCTGTTTGTCAGAGACAAAGCAGGTTACAGCTTCTTGGGACTGCCTCTACTTCGTAGCCAGGATGGGTGAGTCATACTTTTATTGAGTTACTCTCTGGTCACCAAAAGATGTTTCTAAGCCAGAGTACCATCCAGAAGGGATTTGGTATGTGTCCTACCCTGTTCTTTAGGCTGTGCTAGAATAACAAGCTTGCTCTTTCTGAGGTAGAGAGAAGAACATTCTGCACATCTGGAAACTGGAACGTTAGAGAATTGCTGTAATCCTATTATGGAGACATCTCACACTAGCAGATTGTTCCCATATGTCTGTCAGGAGTTTTTATAAGACTGAAGCAAGAAACAAAACAAAACACAGAAATTTAGGCCTGGCGACATTTACACAAGTGAATCAAGCTGTGAGGATATTGCTTTGGAAAACGCTGGCTCTTGTCATTGCAACATGGCCAGACTCTGTTATTGATCAGCAGAACAGCCTTCCTGACATGATATTTCTGGTACTTGTATTGTGGAAATGCTAGTAAGCCCCTCTGAAATGTTTTTCTTTTGCTGTGATGAAGTATCTGGTTATTCTTGGATGGCAGGTAAAATGACCCCCTCAGTTTCTAGCACCTCTGAAAAAAATGATTGTTTCTCTGGTGGATTAGTCTTGACCAGCAGCTAAATTGTCACCCATCTGCTTGTTCACTTTCCCCTCCTCAGCCAGACAAGGTGGGGGAAATAGGAAGAAAAGGGGTGAGAAAACTTATGGGCCAAGATAAAGACAAAGGAGATCCCTTACCAATTAACATCACAGGCAAAACAGAGTAGATTCCAGGAAAATTAATTTATTGCAGATTGAAATAAATGTTTAATTACTGATTTAGTTAGGGAGAAACAAAAAGACAAACATTAAAACAACGCCTTTCCTCCCCTCTTTCCCAGTTTCAACCTCACTTCTTCACTCCAGACTCCTCTGTTACCCCATCAAGTGGTAACAGAGGAGGGTGAGGAGTGGGTGGTTACCATCAGGTAACAGTGGTTCCTCTTTGCAGGTCCTTCCTCTTCACATTTTTCCTCTGCTCTGGCTTGGGGTCTCCATGGGCTGCAGTTCTTAAGGAGTATCTGCTGTGCCATGGAGCACCTCCTCCTTCTCATCCTCTTATGGCCTTGGTGTTCCCACTGCTGTTTCTCACTATTTTGTTCCCTCCTCTACTTCCTGTGTGGTGTTTTCTGCCCTTTTAAAAATACATTTTTACAGAGATGCCACCACTTTGTCTGATGGGCTCAACTGTGTCCTGTGGTGAGTCCCTTGGACCCTGGTCAGTGCACAATGGGCAATCTTGCACAAATTCCTAGCTATGCCTGAAATTTACTTTGGAGAAGTAAGCTTTGTGAAAGTGTTTTGCAATATGAAACATTCTATTTTTTACTATGAAACAGTTATGGGAGAAATATAATATGGCATGACTGCACTGAGAAGACCACTCTCCATCTTGAAGTCCTCCAGGACCCAAGGATGGTTGTAGAAACCATTCCTTATTAGAGGAGGCCAAAATTCAGTCATTCATCTTCTTGAATGAGAATTGCAGTCTAAAAACATTGTTGATCACAATATAGCTCATCTTCGCTGAGTCTTAGTGTACTACCATTGATTTAAATCTGTGATGAATTACAAATTCTGCAAGTAAACCTTAAAGTTGAGAGGTAATTTCTGACAGTCAGTAAGTTACATCCCTCTGGTCAACTCATATATGTTTTTCATACTATTAAATTATTCTAACTGCCTGAGTAAAGTAAAGCTGCTGCTAACAAAACCTTGAAATGGAGTCTAGTAACAAACTAAATTTTCCTTTGGCAAGAGGAGTACTATTTATATCAGCTAAATAGTTTTGCAGACCACATTGTTTTGATTTGTTCCTGTAGATGCATGGTACTCATCCTGTTTTATCCAAGGATAACATCTTTCATGAGACCATTTCAAAGTCCTAGCCCTCTTGATAATGTTTGCTAGTATTATTAAAATGTGAAAGCAAAATCACTGCTGTCCAGAGTACCCCAACAGGGAAAGGCCAGACTGTTGATCAGCCTGATGTAGAGACATGTTGACAGCAGAATATTTATTTACCATTTCTAATTCCTAGGCTGGCCCCAAAAGTGTCATTTGTTTTTAGCAGTGATTCAAGCTGACATTTGCATCGCATCACATTACATTAAGCAGCGTTGTGATCTGGAGGAATACTGATCTATGTAGGTAGACTAGACAATTTAAAATAGGAGGTCCAAATGAAAAACATGGTTAAGAAAAGGCCTTTGAGGTTTAGCACAGCTGCTGCAGGAGGGATGAATGGAATTTGATCTATAAAGACTGAAATATATCATTTCAGAAAGATAAGTGGTCTCATCAACTTAACCAGGGCCCAGAGCTACTTCCTGAGGTGCTTATGTTGATTAAATCTGCCTGAGAGTTTTTTCCATGCATTCAAAATGGTTATTTCCTAAAACCCTCTACAACTGCAGTTACAAAAAAAGGTCTCAAATGAACCAGCACCCTTTTTTTGTAGTTCACTATGCCTTTTTCTCAGCCATAAAACTGATCTAAACCAAAAATACTACCCATTAAGCTCCCAGCTGACCTCTATCCAGACTTCCATATTCTGATTTCCATTTGTCTCAACAATCTAGTAAAGATGAAAATCTGGGGGTTTTTTCCCCTCCAAAATCTTTTTCTTTTCTTTCTAACGAAGCTTGCTGCCTTCCAGCTGGTGTTATCATGGGACAGGTCCCCTTTTTTCATTTTCCCCTCTGTCTGCCCTTGAATAGATATTTAAAAGGCTCTGGCATGAGCTATGTGGACTCTGACGTAATGCTATTTAGCAGTTCATGTTACTCAATGGTACAAATATGCTTAGATGCTCAGAAATATGTGGAAGTTTGGAGAGTTGACCTAGGAAACAAAGATCCAGCTTAGCTCAGTACACAAATGTTAATATTCAGCAACTGTTTAAAGATGGACTAAATCTGCCCCTTCAGAGGTCTGTATTTAGGATTATGTCAGATAAACAGGAAGAAGCACTACACACACATGTATCAAAACTCTTGTGACAAACTGAGGAACAAAATAATAGGCTTTCTACCTCTTGTAGACCTTCACTTGATGACGATGCTACAGGGATGGGTGAACAAAAGACAGTGAGGTTTTTTTTCCTTTCTAGCTGCTGCTGTCACCATCTCTGATCATCACAACACCACTAGACCTTCATCAACCTCATTCTGACCAAAAAAGTCAGAGAGGTATTTCCACAGCTGAACTTAACAATACTAGATTTGAATGTGTAATATGGATTCCTTCTTTTCTCTTCCTCTCTTCTGTTTCCTTTTCCTTCCCTAGCCACATTTATTTTTTTATCTCTGTCTCCATTTGCTTTCTGCTGACTATCTGGCTGGCAGACTAAGACAGGATTTCTTTAACAAAAATTCTTTACTCTTCTGATGAGAAAGGTGGCAACAAGAACTGTCTCAAATGTCCTCACACTGGCACAAGTTTTCCAGATCTTGGCAAGGCTAATGGGATCAGGGGCCAGACATTGTAAAGGATTAAGATTCCTGAAGCAGGATTCATGCAGACATTTAGTGTTGAAATCCAAAACTGTGACCTCAAATTGTATCTCCTTAATCTTGGACCTGTCTGAAATCACCAAGACTTAATTTCTGTCAGTACAAAATCAATTCTTAGAGTGATGATGTATGTGTGTAGCTCCACAAATCTTGTTCCCAGATATATTTTCCAAAACCAGAATGTCAAAGGACCACAGTATTTCAGCACAGTAGAAAGGTGCCTTGTCTGTTTTTCACATCTGGTTCTGTTGCTCTGACCTGTTTATAAAAAGCCATCAGATAATACTGGCCACTCCTATATAAGAAAGGGGCTTCAGGGAACACTTGATGATACTGCAGATTCCTAAAACTACATTTCTTTTTCAGGAGGTTTAATTTATGCTGATGTGAGAGTCTTAGGTATTAAAGGGAACAAGAATAGAGGAAGGACTCTGAAAAATAGTGATGAAAGTGTTCTTTTCAGCCCATTTTAAATGCCTTGACCAGGTCAGCATACTAGGCTTGCAACCTGGTCTGTTTGTTCCTGATGTTTTTGCTGTTCAGTTACCCCTGCCACTCCCCATAGTGCCCACTCTGTTGCTGACTTAGGACTGCAAAGCAAGTCTTCAAACTGCAGCTCTAATAACTGAGCTTTTATTTTGGGATATTGTCACCTGAAACTTGCTGGTATGGTGAAGCTCAGTCAGGCAGTTTAAAGAGTGTTTCTGACTGAGATAAGAAGAGCTGTATTTAATTCCCCTCAGCTGTGAACTCCCTTTGCCTGTCACAAGTTTAGGAGGGCAAAAGTATTCTCTCTCTCTCTGATTACGCAGGAGCATCCTTGCTACATCTGAGCATCAGTCAAAGACCAATTGCTTCCACACAGACTCATTTATAAATGACTATGTACCAGCACACAGATAAAGACAGCTGATAGAAAAAAAAGAGAACAGATGCCATTTAAATGCATATTTCTGCGTGTATGCTTGTTTAAAATAATGATTAGACGATGATAAGTATTAGAACGACAATGGTATTGGTAAGTAATAATCTCAGGCAGTAAAATCCCTCTCATGCCAATAAGGTACCATGAAAAAACTGGAAAAGAAGAATGGTTAACAGCATGATACAAGTAAAAAAAAAAAAGCTTTCTTAGACATTGTTAGCTCAAACTAAAACCTGACTGAAAGAGGAAGAAGGATCTTTATTTGGCAAATGACAATAGAAAAGAATTAATCTTCATTAAAGTAGAGACTTCAGTTAAAGCTTGGACCTTGATTTCAAATTATGTGGCAAATTATTGCCAGAAATTCACTGTAGGAATAGGCAATGGTAAAGTGCTAATGAAAACTTTTGAAAGACCCTATTAATTCAAAAATTTGGAAAAGCAGTTAGAGAAAATATGTAAATTCTATATTAAAGTTCAGATTAAAGGAAATAGATTAATGTGTGGGGGTTTTTTTAATAGACTTGCATTTCCTGCAAAGAAACTCATTCTTTGTAGAAACTGTGTGCCATAAATGAAAGAACATTTTCACCAATAGAGCCTGGATTTCAGACCCTTAGTGAAATGGTCAACACTTTGACATTGTCTCTTGATGGGGTTGAAATCAGTAACTGGGCAGTAAGTACTGCTTCTTCACTGAATCTGATGATGGGGGGCCAGACTGTGTTCAAAGCTGATCAGGGATTTGGCCAGTTGACTCTGTCCTGTAGTGAATAAGGTGATTTGTCATTGCTCCATGTGACTCTCAGCACTTCTACTTGGAATGTCTTCATCAGAGAAGCATGGGACTTTCTACACTATAGCTCTGATTTCTTTCTAATAAGTGCTTTTATGTTGCTGCCTATTTAGAACTTCTCTGTGCTTTGTATATGTGTAACCTGAGTAAGAAAGTGGCAATGTGAAAAAAAAAAAAAGAAAGAAAAAAGTCCTGTAAAATTGTGTATGCTTCATTGGTAACTGTAGAATAAAGAAATAAAACTGTAAGAAGATGAATTTGTGATTTTTTACTATCTACTAGTTGTTATACAAATGTCTTCTAAATTTACTTTAAAACAAGAATAGAGCTTTTGCTTTTTATTAAGGCAAATGTTTTGTCTGCAAATGTTTCTAACTTCAGTACATTTTTTTTTCCCCATGACATTTGCAAAGAGGAAGTGGTAGACTTAATAATAAGCTCAATTAATTCATCATAGTTGAAATTACATGATATAACACCTTGCAACTAAGAAATCTAGTTAAAAAAAAAAAAAAAAGCTTTTCCGTATTTTTATAACATTCTCCTGAAGAAATAGATGAAAAATAAAAGAATGAGCAAAATGCATTTGGTATGTGGCAAGTATGCTGTGGTACTTACATTGTGAAATTAAATCAGCTCTTATTCTCCTACATAATCTTACTTGAAATTCAGATGCTTAACAAGATGATCAGGAAAAAAAAGAGTAACACAGATTAATACCTGTCACTCTACGCATGTTCCATAAACAGTGGTTACTGGGCAGCTGAGTGAGCAGTAAAAACATTTTCTTCAGAAATACCACTAGGTAGGATGCCTTTAAAGATCTACCCATATTACTGCAAGACCAGTGCAACTGAGAGCTGTCCTTAGATGTTATGACAGCATTTTATAAAGTGGACTTTTGGGTGGAAGAAGCTCCTCAGCTTCACTGGCAAACTGTTGTGATGGCTGTAAATAAGCAAATGGTGGTAACAGAGAGAGAGAGAGGTTACCCTAATGAGTCTGCAGGACAGGCTCATCAGCACAACAGAGCAAAGGCAATCCCCATCAGCGGGCATCAGCTGGAATTCAACAGGGATGTTCAAGAAGTAAATGTTATGTTCTGCCCAAAATAATTATGGCCACTGCACAATGATCTTTTACAGAGCACACATTCACGTTTCAAGATAGTGGTGGGAAAAATCAAATAGCTAATATATCTAATAAAAGGAAAGGTTTTCTAAAATTCAGGTCACGCAGTTTAACTTGCTTCCTACGCAATCAGTTCTTTTTCTTTTGATTGCTTACTTCTGCACCAATGGCTTATATCAACTAAATTTTAATCTTCAGTGTCATTCCAGAGTACTACTGCCCATGAAATTATTGATGCAGTGCTTGAAGAAAGTGCTGTGGATTGGGGCAAAGAAGGAAAAAGGTATATTTTTCAGGTTCTGTGTATGAATAACAGTGACCAGGAGCTGTACTTCCAGTGCACAGCCTCCCAGTTATGGAATCGGTGTTCTCTCCATCCCTTCTCAGAATTCATATACAGCCGCTAGCTGAGATGGGCAGACTGCTCAGACTGGGTGGACGCGGTTGTTCTTAGCCTGCATCACGTGTGACTCTACACGTGCTAGCAAGATGGCCTAGAGCACATAAAAGGTCAGCTCATAGATGAATGACAAGTGGCTAAAGCTGAACCCAGATGAACTTGGTTCTGTTGTGAATTCATGCCCTAGTTTTTTGTTTGCTACTTGGATTCTTCATCAGTACTAAGCTTTCCCACAGCAAATACTAGAGTAATGCTCAGTTGTCTTTGTTCTTAGTAGGAAAGCAATCCTCGACTATTTATACCTTTGACTGCTGCTGGTTGGACTGTAGCAATGAGTTATGCCTGAAGCCCTGTGTGCTTACAAAATTCTAGTGCAGAGCACTGAAACAAATATTCTTGGAAACAAAAGATGTAGACTATTTTTCCACGCTAATTCCTGTGTTTCTCATCTATTGACAAAATATTTTCTCAGTCACAAAGCCCAATATCAAATCTAGTCTACTTGCAAGAAGATGGACTCTTGTCAGAAGTGGTGGAACAGAAAGTGGTAAAGGAAGGCAGCTTGCGGGGGTAATGGAGGGAACAGACAACTGCAGAGACCATACATAATTTTGGATCCAGGCTGAGTTTCGTGATCAAAATGAAGTTGCAAAAAAGCAAATCTCATTTGGTTTGTAGGTCTGTTAAGATTAATTAAAAATCACCATTTTGCTGTGAATAATCTTTACTGCTACATTATTTTCTGAAAAGTCACTGAAAAGAAACATGGAACTTCATAAAATGAAAAGAAATAATTACTTGAAGTTTAGAAAAATGAACAAGCCACCAAAAGCAAATGATAGAAACTGCTTTGTCAGAAGCTGGAAAGAAAAACAGTAAGAAAATCTTGTCCACAGTTAAAGATCAGTGAAAATAATGCTTTTCATTAAGTCCTCTGAAATGCGAAGAACATCCAAAATATCCAATCTCTCATTATCCAGCAGAGCTGTTATTAATGAGACTGTACACCACAAAGAGACACTGTGTCTTTTACCTCTTCTGTTCTTTTCTCTCCCTTCTTGGGTATTTTCATCTTGTTTCATCTTCAGGAAAATAGGATTAAACTCCACTGACAAAAGTCCCAAATATGCTCTCACCATTCCTGGAACAACTCACTTTTCCTTGGACAAGAGCAATTACTACCTTCTTCAGTGCTTTCTACAAAAAAAATCCCCAAAACCAAAAGAAAAGAGTTCTGAAGAGAAAAATTTACAGGTAAAAGTAAGTTATACATGATTTATTTTTTTTATTTCTGTTGTATGTGTGATAATGTTTTTAAATATATTTATTGTTAATAGTGATAGTTTACTAGCAGCCAACCCACGTGAAAGTGTCTGTAATTGATAGATATGCCCAAACTTGCTTACTGTTGCACCCTTGTTGATTATTTGGGTGCTGTTTTCATTAAAATTTTCACAGTATCTGTAACGTGTAGCATTTTCTCATCCCACCTTTTCCCCTATAGTTCCCCTATAGACTTTGTTAGAACAAGCCATTGTAGTCAGAGTGAGAGGCTTTCAGTTGTAATTCTACTGAATTTTAAAGATTGTAACTGTTGCTTTTATTAGATAAAATCCATATCCCAATGTTCACAAGTTCTCAGGAATTAAAACCCTCTTGTTTTTTTTTAAGAGTATGGGGATGTCTGTGTGTATGGTACACACATGCACATCTATAATTACATAATTATAGATAATTATATATAGATAGCTTCATAAACACCCGTGTACATATATATGTGTATGTAATTATGAATCAAAGAGAAATGTATAACTTTAATGCCTTAAACCAAAATTGTTTATTAAACCCAAATTCTATTTAATGTAGTTCTTCATATGGAGCAAACATACTCCTGTGGAGTGAGAAACAGCATTTTGATTTCCAGTTTCTGTCTGCCAGATGGCATTATAAACATATAGTCAGTTTGACAATAACTGAAATAGTCTTCCCTTGGGACATTGCAGCAAATCGGATCTGCGCGTATAATTGTGATTATTCTGCAAAAAGGTTAACTATCAAACTCCAATTACACCTACACAACTGTATATATATATTTCTGTTTGCCCAATTGCAAATGAATCATTGCAATCAGGGTATTTTGTGTCATCTTAGATTAGTCTGTGCTCATTATCTAAAATGTTGGGGCTATAGCTTTATGATACAAACTGTCCTCTACTTTGTCTTGGCAGCTCCAGTTCATTAAAACGATGTTATCATCATGATCTATTCAAGTCAATAAGCCTTGGTACCAGTAAAACACAGTATTCATCTATTACCCTCAGCAGTACTGCAATGCTTATTTATGACTAATCAGGCTGCTCTGCAGAACGTATATTCATGCCGGTTACAAGCTGCCCATTGCATGAAATGCCTAATTAAAGTTTTCTCTATAAATATTAGCCTGATTGAAGTCAGCTTGCTAGAAGCCGCATAGCCAGAGTCATGCCAAGACCTACGTAAGTCCCGGGAGGTCACTGAAACACATTTGTATCTGACTCCGTTTGCATTAAGCCATTCTGCATGCCATGAATTCAAAGGGAAAAGGTAGGTCTAAAATCCCTCATATGTTGCAAATAGAATTTTAAAATACTTGTAGGCAGTGCAGCATAATCTCTGGCTTTCTTGGAGTTTGTTGCTAGTTCTCCTGGGTTTCCCTATAATTTAGGAATTCCATGTTTATTGTTATTAATATTATGACTTGGCTGATAGAAAAGCTATTGGCAATTTGCATTGAATTACACAAGCAATTATGATCAATATAAGTGTGAATATGGCTGGTCTTATACCTATGAAAAGGTCAGGAGTGACCCTGTGCAAGTGAAACTGAATCTCTGTTGTAACGAGCTCTAGGAGTGGAGAGCATTTGCAAATGTGGACTAATCCAGATTGTACAGTGGAGATCATCTCTTCTGCATCTTTCTAGGAAATGGGTCATTTCAAGTGGAAGGACTGCACTGTAAGTTGCATCCTGTCTTGTTCACCACAATCTTAAATTAAATGAGAATGTGCACCTTTTAAACTTTCATTTGTAATTCTGAGTGCAAAAGATAAGAATAGTCCAGTAGATAGGACAAAGCCTGAAAATGTGATGTTTCCTTTCAAATTACCTGCTTTGCTGTTGTTTTTCTATGTAGATTTTCAGATAAGTACTTTTGTTTATATCTCTCTCTACTTTTTTTTCCCCATTCCGATCATATCAGTATGAGTACTTAGAGCTCTTAAGAGGACTGACGCTGATTCAGGTGCTTTTGGGTGCTTGGATACATCTAATAATGGAAGTCATCTGAACATGTAAGGTAGTTGATTTTACCAGTCTAATCTATGATCCTTTAAGTGCCTGCAAGGAATTTAATATTGATCTCCCTAAATATGCATGAGAAACCAGCATCAGCACACATCACACTCAAGAGAACAGATCTTTTCTCTTGAGTTTAAGCATTTCATTAAGGTTACTGAAAGTCATAAATTGAGATGAATTTTTATTTTTCTATCTTTCGTTAAGGATAAAGAGTAATTTTTAAAAAGTGTTTATTGTTTTACTCTTCAATATTACCCTTTTAAATGTAGCTCGTAACACTGTCTAGAGGTGTAGTTCAGTCTGGTAAAGCCAGAAGAATCCCAAGTGAAGTAATTTGCCTTTGTTAAGTGAGCATATCCCATTGATTACACACCAACAGTTATGTAATACAAGCAGGGACAATTAAACTAGGTAGATTTAAACTATTTCATTATCTTGAAATATATTCTGTGGTTTGTGGAAAGAACATGACACATTTAGTGTAGTAATAATAATTTTCCAACACACAAGTAATTTAAATGGAGATAGATGTAATAATAGTCAGCAAAAGTGGCTTTCCTAAAACTCTTATTCCATTTCAGTTTCACAGCCTGGAGCTTATGAAGGATGACACTTGAACATCCTTTTTCATGGTCTTTGGCAGGAACAAGGTGGCATCTCATTAAGATAAGTAGAATGTGCGGCAGTGAGCAGATTACGGTCATTTCTGGGAAGCTGCAGTTATGGAGATGTTCTAAGCTTTTCTATGCTTCTTACTATTGAGAAGCTGAAAGCAGTGGAACTTGGCTTTTTTACTCTTCACCTCCACCCTGATGAAAAAGCATACTTGTCTTCATTATGTACAAACATTACTGGCAATTTTTATAATGTTTAGAATAATATTTTACAATAACGGGAAAAAGCAAAGACCAAACATGAACACAGTTGAAGGAATTAGGTATCTGAAAACAACACATGGAGCCAGACATTCATCGTCTTTCTGTTGTGAGGTCTGGAATAGCAGCCCTCCCAGGTTATTTACATGGCGTTGTTTAGATAAGTAAGGAAAAGAACTGGAGTGGTGCCCTGGCCATTAGAAATCAATAGAAATCTGAAGTTGGGGGTAAACAGATCAGAACTTCTAAGGAACGGGCATCAAATATGCTAGAGTATCGAAGTTACAGTTATGTTTAGACCTATTTAACTTGTGAGCAGTGTGGTAACTGTTTGCAGTACGGTAATTTATAAAAGGGAAGTAGAACCAGGATTCATTTTTATGCAGGACAAGAACAGGGAATGGAGGAATTGTTTCCTACTGTCCTCTCTTCAAGGCTTATAAAGGAAGGGAGACTTAAATAATTAATTGGCCCTCTTTTTATCCTTCTGTAGGGAGAAACCAAGAACTTCTGAACTCTTGCTGTTTGGTACCTGCAGAAACACTGAATTGTATTGTTCAGATAATTGTAGCACGAACATGGAGTGTCATTATGTACAAAATATGAAGCACTCATCCTTATCCTGTCCCTTCACAAACATATATATTTAAACATTATGTGTTCACAAGATACCTTTAAGAGAGGATTTTCTTGAAAGGAATGGAAACCACAGATAAAACAAAACCTCTTTATAAAAGAAAATGTACATTTTTCTTCATAATACTTGAAAATGTTCTTCTCTTGCTGAAATATGTGAGGTCTGTGAATACAAAATGACCTTTTCTTTATGAACCTCTGCAATGGGGATTTGAAACCTAAGATAAAAATGGTTCATTCAGATTCTTCATGTTAGAGCTAACCTTCACAGAGCTATAGTTTACTTTTCATTTCCGAGATAGAAGCTGTACACTTTCCCTTGAAAAAAAATTATAACAGCCACTTAATAGTTTCCACTTACTCCACTCTAGAAATGTGGATCTTTCTTAAATGATCAATATTTTTCCCACAAGCAACCACACCAGGAGTTACTCTAGGTAAAAACATACACTATCTTGTTCTATTCATTATGAAGGGAAAAACAAGGCATGATAATAGAGCTTACCTGCTTTGCCATAAAAGAGCTGCTTCTAGAAATGTAAAATACCCAAGCTGATTGCAATAATTAATTTTATCATGAGAGATCCAGTATTTGAATTTCATTAGACTATGCATTATGTGTGGTCCAGAATACTGTAAAAATTAAATGGGCAGTGAATGTGATTTTTTGAAATAAGTGTGTTTATATACCTATTTATGTCAAGAAGTCATACAGGAAAGAAAATGGCAAAATTGTTTTCTGTCATGAGTTCAAAGAAAATACATCAGTATTTTTTCCTTTAAGATTTTTTAAAAAATTTTGCTGAGTGAAAACATATTCCATAATGAAGGTAGATATTCCTAATTTACCCTTTTGATATAAAGTTGCAAAAATATGACACTCTTTGAAAGGAGACACTACAGCGGAACAGAATAGATTTGTACCTAACAGCAAATGATTAGAATTCAGCCTGCAAAAAAATTTCAACATGCCTTTGCCTAAATTTGTGATTATTAATAAAACACAGTAACAGTTACAAAACCCAGCTAGCCAAGCATCCTCACCAGTCAGATTTTTGTCTGCACTTTTTTACAAGCTAGCATAGTATCAGAAACACTTTTACTTGGCTCTGACAAGTGCTTTAATAGCCACCTGTAGTTCTTAATATCAGGCAGAACAGGTGACAGTTCAATCCAAGGGAGGGATGAGAGTAAACGATGTCTCCCTGGGATAAAATAATGTATATAGGGGAAAAGACAGGTTCTTTAAGGCTATGTCTCCATTAGCAAGCAGTGTAGGTTAATAGAAGTGGTCTGTATGGAGAAACAGTTGGCCCTGAGGACCTGCCAGCTGTATTACAATCATCTTAGGGGTGATGTGAAATAGCTCTAGTCCAGTATGCTCCTGAACTCTATTTCCCAGTTTAGTTTTATACAAAAGAAGTGTGGTGAGGAGCACTTTCAGGCCACTCCACAATGCCAATCAAAGTGCAGTGGGTAGTGGTTAAGCACCAGGTTTGCTTCCAAAGTTCAGTCCTCAGCTTCTCTAAAATGCTAGTACAGATGCACCCTCTGTTTCAGTTTTTAGACTGTGCTGGCTAGATCTGATTACTGATGCTCTGTAAAACTGGGACACGTGGGTGTTGGTTTACCACAAGAAGCTTCTAATCTTTTCATAATTTTATGAGAAGGCAAAGAAAACCCAATAAAATTAAGGGTTCATTTTTTTTTCTCTAGAAAAGGTGACTTTACTGGGTAACTGCCAAGAACATAAAATAAACTGAAGAAAATAACTCTGCTATAAAAAAGTCTTGAACTGTGATTATCTTTAGTTTACATATTTGATTTCAGTATGCAATCATTCAAGTCTTTGCCTATACTTGTGGATCTAATTATGATCTACATGTCCAGACAAAAAGATGTGGAAGAGTCTTACACTGTGGTTGATACTGACATCTTTCAAAGTAGATGCTATGGCTGTTCAACACACAAGCCTGTATTTGAGAATTCGCCTTCTTTCCGCAGATTTTCTGGATGACATCTCACTTGGACCTCATGATGTCTGTGGGATCAAATTTTCATTCTCTGTATCTACAGAAAAGTAAGAAAATCTATAGGTCTTGCAGGTACAGCTGTATCATGGTTCATATTCCATTGATTCTCTTTATTCACTAGCACGTTTAATGTGAACACCAAAAGAGTCTATATAGTACTGTCACCCGTATGTGCACCAACCAGCAGTACATAAAGAGATTTCCTCCTTGCTGGAGAAGACAGAGCAAGATCTTAATCAAACCCCAGAGCATTTTTACTACATGCAGATGTGGCCTTTAAGTTAAAATCTACAGCAGACACACAAGTTTTATTGGCTTTAAATTTAGAAAAATGTAATCATAGGTATGCTTAGGCCTCTGGACTTTCGGGATATTATAAAACATTTAAAGGGCTTCTACAGATAAGACACACACATTTCTAAGGCTGATTTTGTCTCTACTAGAAAACCCCCAAAAACTTCTGTCTTGAATTTTCTGCTTCACTCTAGGCAAAGTGGAATGCCTTCTTAAAACTTCAGGCAAATGCCAAAAGTTGCTTTTTAGATGTGGGATTATGAACAGTTGTTCTCAAAATTAAAGTCTTCCTATTTTTTAGAAAGAGCCAGATCTTTCCAAATTAAACACAAACCTTGGGCTCAGCATGCTTGAGTCAGTGCCAGTCCCATTTACTATGGTGCCTCCAGAGGCCATGCCTATACCCAGAAAGATCAGCTGGCATTTAAAAACAAGCAAATGAACAAAACAACCCAAACCAGGAATATGCATTTCATACTCAAGAGTATGAAAATGGTTATATATAAAATCAAATTGTTGCTTGAAAACTGTTTTAAACTTCATTTTTTCACATATGCTGTCTTGGCAAGTAGATTCAGTGAAAGGTATGTTAATGAGATATATTCACTGTTTTCAAGCACGAGTCCACAGATATATAGTGTTGTATCTACAAAGCTGCTATATTTTTCTTGTTGCTAACTTGTCAGTTAGTAAGATATTCTCAAGAAATAGCAAATAAAAGCTTAGTAAATATTTATGTGGAATTTTGGTGCAGTATTGCAATATAAATAACAATATTAGTACATACTTTTTCTATTGTTTTCCATTGACTATATTAAAAAAAGACTACTAAATATATTAACAGTATGACAATGTCGTTTTGATGAACTAGACATGTCTTCAAAAGAAAGCTAAATTTGGTGCATTTCCAATTTACACTAAATTCCTGCAACTTGCTAATCTGGTTCAGTTGCTTTGTGTGATGTGGAAATTGTAAGGTTTATGATATCTTTGGGGTATGGCTGATTTTAGGGACTGGAACATCTCTGCTGTGAGGAGAGGCTGAGAGAGCTAAGGAACTGTTTAGCCTGGAGAAGAGAAGGATCAGGGGGGATGTGACCTTCGTGTATACATACCTCATGGGAGGATGCAAAGAGGAGGGAGCCAGGCTCTTCTCAATGGTATCCAGTAAAAAGACAAGAGGCAATAAGCACAAGCTGAAACACATCTGAACAAAAGAAACCTGTTTTTACTGTGAGGGTGGTCAAATGCTGAAACTGGCTGCCAAGAAAGGCTGTGAAGTCTCCATCCAGAAAAAGATGACTGGACATGGCCCTGAGCAACCTGCTGTAGGTGACCCTGCTTGCACAGTAGGTTGCACTAGAAGATCTCCAGAGGTCCCTGCCCACCTCAGCCATCCTGTGATTCTGTGGTCTTTGATCACTGGTGCATTATTATGTGTATGAAGACAAGGGACTATACAAATTACCTACAGTTCAGGTAAATTTTATATCTCCCCTGGTTATTGCTAGGAGGCACTCAAATTTTCTGAAGAAGTTGGTTAGTATGATAATGATGTGGCTATATGAAGACTGGAAAGTCATGACATCTAAGAGCTGGGAACTGCCCAAGGACAGGTCAGACTTGCAAGGTTTGTATGCTGCCCCTATGTGACCAATTGTGATTTGGTAGAACTTCCCACATGCTCAGGCAGAAGCTGCTGCCTGTGACTTAAGGATGGGTCACCAGAATGGCAACACTGATATGCAGAGCTCTCTGAAGGGCATAGTTCTGCATTTACTACACCAGGGCACTTACAATCATGAGCATCCTAAACACTCTCTTACCTTTTCTGTTTGCCCTGCTGGCTGGAACAATCCCCATTTTCAGCTTGATTGTTGTGTTCTGCATTCTGCTTTTCATACCAGACTTACTCTTACTCTTTATAGAATAATAGAATAGTTTGGGTTGGAAGCGACCTTTAAAGATCATCTAGTCCAGCCCCCCTGCAATGAGCAGGGACATCTCCAACTAGATCAGGTTTCTCAGAGCCCCACTGAGCAACTACTACCTTTCTGGGCAACCCGTTCCAGTGTTTCACCAACCTCATCATAAAAAGTTTCTTCCTTACATCTAGCTTTAACCTACCCTCTTTTAGTTTAAAACCATTACACTTTGTCCTATTGCAACAGGCCCTACTAAAAAGTTTTTCCCTATCTTTCTTAAAAGCCCCCTTTAAGTACTGAAGGCTGCAATAAGGTCTGTGCGGAGCCTTCTCTTCTCTGGGCTGAACTACCCTGACTCTCTCAGCCTTTCCTCATATCAGAGGTGTTCCATCCCTCTGATCATTTTCATGGCCCTCCTCTGGACCAGCTCCAACAGGTCCAGGTCTTTCTGAGGACCCCAGAGCTGGATGCAGTACTCTAGGTGGGGTCTCACCAGAGCAGAGTGGAGCGGCAGAATCACCTCCCTTGACTTGCTGGTCATGCTTCTTTTGTTGTAGCCCAGGATACAGTTGGCCTTCTGGGCTGTATACGGTTAAACCAAGATAGTCATCAACTTCAGGAAAGCAGGGATGGTCACTGAATCTTACATCTATAATCTAGTCAAATGCACCAAATCAAATGCAACTCAGATACAAATTGAATTTGATAAAGCTGATTCACTAGCCAAGCTGGCCAAGGAGATTGCTCTTGATTACAGTGTGGTGAGTACCAGAAATTTTTTTTTTTAATCATCATCACCACCATGATCATTATAATTTTTAATTTTGTTGTTGTTGTCATTCCATGGTCAATTTAAAGTGGAATTTAACTCTGTTTTTATTTCGTCTTGATAGGTAGGACAAACAAAAGGGCGGCTCTACTAAAAGCAGTGGAAATGAAGAATTTTACTTAATATAAATTGTTTGTAACAATTATGAGCTGAGTTCTAGAAGTACTTAAAAATATCGTATAATGTTTATAGATCAAGCCTTTGCAAATAGCTCACCACCTTTGAGAAGAAAAGGAATTGGAAGATTTCAGATATACATCTGAAATAACATTAGGCAGTACTAAGTCATGTAAAATATTTTTTATGTTTTTTTTGCACCTGGCAGTGTCAAAGGATGATAAAACAAGAATAAACATAAGGGGAACACAATTTTCTTCCATTTACAAGTCCTTTTTTGTTACTTTTTGTTGTTTTGTTATTTTTGTACTTTTTTATATTAATGGTGTAAAGTATTTTTTGAAATTTTATGACTCTATAAATAAAATTTGAGGTCTGAGGTATTCTACAGGCATTTGAAATAGTGTTGACTTGAAACCTCTGCATAGCTTTATAGAAATGGCTTATTTCCCTATCAGTATTTCTACCTTTGGTGACATTCAGGAAGGAGAAAATTTTGAAAACAAGACAATATTGTTCTGTCTGTGAGCTGTGACTTAGTCCTATAGCAAGCAGGAGAAGTTTAGGGCTCACCTATGCATTACAGAAGATAATCAGAATGGTGAAAAGTAACATTTAAAGGTAAAACATTTATAATGGATGAAAAAACTCTATGCTAATCTCATGTTATGTATCTCTGTGTGTATATATATATATACACATACATATGTATATCATGTATGTGTATATATATCTTGGAACAGGGCTTTTTTAGAAGACAGGCTAATCTATCCTTTTCAATTCAGGTCACAGAATTTACTGTGGTTTTTTTTTAGTTTTTACGAAACAGATGTTCCTTCTAATCATCAAATCATCCTCCATAAGTCAGCTGTATTTTTCTTCCTTTTATTTTAGTTGTATGTGGTATGTTACCAGTTTCTGGAGGAAAAAAAGTATGACAATATTTGTATTGTCAACATTTTTGTCCAAA
The DNA here is from genome assembly GCF_000687185.1 of Egretta garzetta. Taxonomy (NCBI): domain Eukaryota; kingdom Metazoa; phylum Chordata; class Aves; order Pelecaniformes; family Ardeidae; genus Egretta; species Egretta garzetta. The sequence continues at coordinate 250,913 of NW_009260073.1, forward strand.
TTTATATTGCCAACTGTACAACTGTTGCAAACAATTGTATTGTTTATGATTATTGAAAAGTTAAATCGCAGTCCACAGCTCTTTATAGTATAAATTTAGCTGGACTTCATCCATCTGGCTTCATAGGTCATTTCATATCATATTTTGATCTGATTCCTCCTTGCTTAAAGTTCCAGATCAGGGAAAGAATGCAAATCTGTAAATATATACATACACACATACATATAGATAAATGCACATACATATATATATGTGTGTGTGTATATATATATATGAAGAACAGTTACTGCTTCTGGGTTTAATCTCTCCCAGCAGTGTACTTTGGGTGATAAAACTCAATAGTGGGGGAAAACCTCATCTTGGGAAAGTTCCAGAAAATTTCAGACAAGTTTGTACATTTTTTTCATTACTGTTCATAATACAAAACAAATTAGTCTGTCCAGTGGGATCTAATAGTTATTTAAAACCTGAGTAAGGTTGAGTACTGGAGAAGGAGATAATGGATAGTGGTTTTAATTCAATGATGTCAAAGCATCTAACTCAAAACAAATACAATGAGGAAATCCAAGCACAAAATATTTGCCACAAAGCTAGCTAATATTACAGCTAATATTACAGTCAATAAACCCAATTCTCTCTTACCAGAAGGGGAAAGTAATAGGCTATTTCCTCTACTGGGAAGCCTGTAAAACCAGCTTATCTCTATTTAATATAGCTGTATATTTCCATTTTTATTTCATTTTCTCTATAGCATCTATCTACTAATTCAGGACATACTAACACAGAACATTGCTTATCGCACAGAAGCCCCTATTTCATACTGGGTTCCAGAGGTGGTAGTTGCACTCCATGCACATAACAAAGCTGTCTTATCTCAGAGGTCTTGCAGTATGTAAACTTTGAATAGCTATCATTTGTAGGTACTGGTGTTTTCTATAACAATGCATTGTAAAAGGTAATGATGAAGTTAAATCTTTTCACTTTTAGAACCATTAGTGGTAATGTAAGTCCCTTAGACAAATGATAGAAATACTGTTTCTGGTCCATTTAAAACTGCTGAGTACATTATGAAAATGAATAGGAGAAAATAAATCTGCAACAGTAGGTGGTAACTACGCAAAGTAATCTGACTTTTCTGTCCTGCTTCTGTTGCACAGAGCCGTGCAGATAAAAGGAAGAAGGGGAAAATAACTTGGCATAATAGATGTGGGAATAGGTCATGAAGCTTTTGTTTGTTTACCCGGTACAGACTATTTAAATCTTAAGCTGAGAACTGCAGAGCCTGCGGGACATTTCTGTTTTTTTGTTGTGGACTTGATTTTGAGGTGCTAGCACAGTATTAATTACAGTAAGTAGGAGAAACATGAGCTAGTGAACAAGCTGACATCTTTTAGGTGAAATTAATTGAGGTGGGGAATATAACTACTCTTACCAGTGCTTATCAAACAGTTTCCCACCCTTATAGGAATGGATGCTGGTATTTCCTTTTGATTAGAGCTGGAAACATGAGTTATGTTGTGAAAATGAATATTGAATTGACCAGCCTGTTCTTTACCAAGACCTTAGTTTTTATTAACTTAATCTGTTTTCACTTATAAAGTACCTGAAGATATCTCAGAAAAAACAGATATTGACTGGCATCTTACTGAAAGTGGATCCTAGCGACAATGCACAGCATGTCGATGCTAAAGTTCAAGTCAGGGATGATGGCCCGGAGGACATCAGTTTAGATGAGCAAAGTTATGTTTGACTTGTGAACAGCTAAATGACAACTGCATCTTAATGACATACACTAACCAAAGCGAACTGGCTGTCCAGAACTTGAACCTGAGTGACATGGTATGGATCCTCCTAGAGGCATTTTCTGGTGCTTCCCAGAAGGCAGATGATGTCAGATCCACTGACACCAGTGAGAACAGAAAGACCAAGGAGAAAGCAAAAACCTACCCAAGCCCAGAAGAGCGAGCCTATGCTGTCATCTTGGAAACTTGCCCTTCTACAATGTAGCAAAGAACCTGCTCTTCACTGTCACCTAAGCAGGACACAAGGACTAAGCTTGCTAGTGTGTTTCTTACTGCTTTGTTAAAAATTCGTTGCTTTTAACACTCATATAAGGTGGTTTTTTTTGTTTTTTTGGTTTGTTTGGTTTTTTTTAAACAGGTCTTTATGTTTAAAAGTAATACGCTCACAACTGTTGGTAAATAACATCCAAATTTGGTGTTTTAACTACAGTGCAGAGGAAGATATGGGGAAATAAATGCTTTTATTTTTACCTTTCCTTTTGAGAACTAGAAATACTGATGAAAAAAGGATTTTTTTTAATGTTAACACATTTAAGTCTCCTTCTGCTAATTGATGCCTGGACAAACTTTCCCCCTGTCACCTGTCAAAATGGAGAAAATCAAGTAACAGGTGTCTTGGGGAAAAAGCTGACAATTATTTTTAAGCCTACATTTTTGTTCTAACATTAAAATACCATGCACCTGTTAGCATCTACTGGCTACATTACTTCTGTGTCTGAGGACTAGCCTAATTTTTGTGTGTCCTGTGTTAGCTACGGACAAGCTTAAGAGTCAAAGTGGCAAATACCCCAGTTTATATTCTGGAGGAGAGATGTGCAGGGGCTGAACTGCATTCCTGGTATTTGCAGATGGTTTGGCACGAGTTCCATTCTTGCTGGTTGTCCAAAGCCTGGTTTTAAGCACAAGGGTATAAATTTTATTTACTCACTTCATTGTATAGAAAATTTCAGCAAAAGAGTGAGTTATGGACCAGATCTGCAGCTGGTGGTAAACGGACACAGCCCACTGACTTCACTGAAGATGCATTTGACCGTATTGTCTGAAGCTGTGTTACAATGCGTTTACAAGCACAAATAGACAAAGGCTTGAAATTAAGTCAAAGAAGAAATATCAAAATTCTCATGGTCCTACTTTTCAACTTGCGTATATGAAATTGCCATTCAAATCCCCTGTTAAATGACTGAGTGCTAATTTGAAATTCTAAATGTCTGTGTAAATGAATAAATATAGATTTTATCCTTTAACATCATAAATTGGGCCTTCTGTTACATTTTTCATTCTAGTTGTGTGCAGAATGAAAGTGGAATACAGAAGACTACTAAACACTGTTTGTGGTGAACTAGACAAAGATAACAGGAAATTTATGCCTACATTAGACGCTTCACTTTCACCTAGACTTGTGTGGAGGAGTCAGTAATTCCCTCAGATACGTGCAGTTGAAATTTTTCCAGGTAAGTTTGAATAATTCACACTTCATTGCCTCATTCAAAGTAAGACTTTTCCTGCAAAAAAAATCCATTTTCTTTCTTTGAATCCTATGAAAAAATAAAGGTTCCACAGTGAGGCTCAGAGCAGTGTGCTTTTGATGTAGCGGTTTTACCACCTAACCAATTCCAATTTAGGAGTACTCTCATAGTACCTTGGGAATTTCAGGAGTAGTCTACAGTCTGTGAAATGACACTTTGCTATTTGCGTAACTTTAAGACTGCTTTTGAAAATGCAGAGTGCCTCCCATTAACTCAAACATTCATTAAGAGGAGGAAGCCTTTCAGTGCAGGAAGTCTGATGTTAGACGAGACTTCATCAATGTTTGTCTTCTTTCTGGCTGGCATTTTAGTTGCTAAGTACCTTTTGAGTAATTCCCTCTTCAGTATCCAGGGCTACGCATACACAGTCTGGAGTTGAGAAAGAAATCAGTTCCAGGCAATAAAAAAGATGCTCCTCTGGCAGAGAAATATGGCCAAGGACTGCCACAGTCTGGCATATATTCAATGCAGTAGAATTTACACTAGTTAAACAATATAGGATGTGGAAATTCAGAAATATCAGCTGGGAGCTTTGCTGCTGCCCGAGCTCTTGAACTTCCTGCACATTTAACATGTACTTGGGCATTTCCCTGTTCTTACATGGTATGACATGGCCTGCTGATAAAATTGAACATCTTTTTTTTAAAGAGAGGCAAATTTCCTTTTATGGAGAGTTCCTTTATCAGTCTTTTTACCCTAAATATCTTGTTTTGAGAATGCAGGTTGCCCTTAAAAATTAATGAAGATCTCATGTAAGAGACACGTCATCTGTGGGTTTTTCCCACTGTGGCAAGATTACATTTTTTGGTGAGAGATGGAAGTCCAATGGTGGTATGAATGGCATTTTCTGTGGGGTGGCACAATGTTTGATGTTGTTTCCACTCTATTACCAGGACTTGTTAAAATGTTATAAAACTACCTTTCAATGTATCAAAAAAAATGTGTGGGCTTTTTTTTTTTTTTAATTGTTCTTTGTCTTTTTTTTTAGTCTTTTAAGTGTCATTGAAGGCTTTTTTTCATCATTTAAAAGTCTCTTGTATGAATTCTCAAATTCCAACACGTGTGAAAAGAAAAATGTGTGCCAGAAAACCAAAAGGATTCTTGATTAAAAATCTCATTTTAACACTAATGGTCTTCTCAGATTTCTGAGAAAGATGTTATTCCAGGGGTTTTTATGCTTTCTGTAACGCTTGGGAAAATGACAGTTCAGATTGATTGCTAGGTTATTTAAGTTCCAGAGCAATTAAATTGGTGTAGAATAGATTCTACTCTCCAATCGTATTCACATTTGCTTGCCATTAATTCTAAAACATTTTCTAATATTAAGATTAATTAGTTTGTTCCTCCATAAAAATTTTGGAACTCAGTGAAGACCATATGAACAAAACTTTAAACAAGTACTTAAAACTGTTGAAGACCAGTACAGACCAATTTTTTTGATTATTTGGTTCACTGGTAGGTAGAAATTAGATGAGGAAACTCACATCTCAGTCTTTCACATTTATGGTTCATCTAATCTATGAAGCTTTCTTAGGCCCATGGCAACTACCCTATCAGCACTTCACCACCTCACTTTTCTGCAGCTGGAGTAAGACTGCTTTGCCCGACTCCATGCTCACCTCCTCACTCATATTCACGTATCTTCCAGCAACCTTTAGATTCCTGCCAGTTGTCTTGGTATGTCATTATCTTTAGAGTCCTCCTTTTACATTTCCTCCTTTTACAATTCATCCTCTTTGCCAGAAACTCTCAGGGAAAATAAAGCGTCTAACAGTCCTGCTTTTCTAGCAGTGGGAAATGTGTTACTTCAATTTCTCTGCGATGGGCACAGCTGATGTACAGAAGTATCACTGAAATCTGTTCCTGATAATGAAATGTCTGGTGCATAGCTAACTGTTCACTCCAAAGCACTGTTTTGAGAAAATATAAAAAAAAATTGTTCTTACAACATCCTAAACTGTTATATGTTGAATTACGTTAAAACATAGTATCGAACTGAAGTGTTTCTAGCATATTTCTGCGTCAGAAATCTCTCACAGTACTATCACCCTGAGCCGTTTTGGTGGGAGGAAGGAAGCCCTGTATTGTGACTGGGCAGACAGTTCTACTGACTTCCTTGTTGTGAGCATCGATATCACAGGGTGCGCGGTACTGCTTCATGCATTATCTAATCTTTGGGAGGTGTTGCATTCTTTACCTTCTATTTGCACTTCTGTTCTTGGTCTCTTTTAACAGATTTTGGTGCGTCTTGTGATTTCTCCACACATGGAACTTGACTTTTATATTTGATAAGGAGCAGAGGGAACAACTGAATAATGAAAGGGTGTTGCTGAACAGCTGGGGAATGATGTCTCCTTCTCTTCTCTGTCTCTGCCTACGACTTTACCTGTCCTTGGGGTTCCCTTGCTACCAATGGCTAAGACTCAAAAGATTTACTGCAAAGTTGCATTTCACTGCTTTCAAATTTTCTTGTTCCACACTCAAGTTCACCACATATAAGTTATTTCCACACTTACACAGCATTGTTCCAGTCCATCTTTCCAATTTATGGCAGCCCCATTATTTGTGTCATGACAGTTATGCACTCAGCGTGCTGCAAAAGCTCATACTTTGTTGTTTGGGTTTTTTTTTCCCCTTGGGTTACGGTTTATTTTTTTTTTCATATGATACCTTTCCTTAGGTATGCAGAAGGGTCCATTTTGAAACCTCCTCAGCTGTGTATAGACTTCAGTACAACAGTTCCTCTCTCAAAAGTGTACAATATAGTAGACGTAACAGCTTCTTACATCTCCTTATGCAAAGAACTGAATCCCTTGCTGACTCCGTAATGCTTTGCAAGCAAAGGCATTTTTGGGGGGAGGTGGGTGGCAACGTGGAGAGTTGAGAGGTGGTTGTCAGTGCTGGCAATGACTGATCAAGGCTTCTGTTCCACTGAAAGATAAGGAAGAGGTGATGTAGTCTTCTCCAGTGTGCTGGCTGACATACTAACCTGGTTTACTCCTGACTGATACTGCAGCAGCAGCAAATTAATCGCTGGCAGCTGAATATCTTGCTCATTCATCAGGATGTGGTATGCAGGTATAGCTACTCTGGACTGTTCACTATCTATGAATAATAGATACAATAATAAGATCTTAGAAAAAAATTGTAGCTTACTTTTACTCCAATAAATGTATAGATATGCAGTATTAAATAAAAAGAAAAAATTGTATTTGGTGGTTAGCAACCCTTGGAAATGGCCCCAAGGAAAATGAAGGCTAGTTCTTAATGACTTTTTTTCTTTCAAGAGCAAAGATTACTCCCTTTCTTCTGGCAGCCTACTTTGCTCTGGTAGAATAACTGTCACTGCTTCCCTGAGTGACTCCAGGTTCTAGTTTGCTTTCCTTCTCGTTCATTCAATACATGTCGAGATGAACCCATAATGTATCTCATAAAAAAACCTTTCATAAAAATCTGAAAGGACCTTGATGTAGGTCATTTTAATAATTTTATTAAAGTTATACCTCTTCCCTGACTATCTCAGTGATCGTTTTTGTTGTTATGGTAGATTAAAAGATTGAGGAGGTTAATTTAGAGGAAAAAAAAGTTGTTTACTGAAAGCATAATTGAAATCCAGATTGGATCAGATACTTTGACTAACAGAGGACTAATTCATAGTGTCTAAGACCAACACTCTAGCAAAAGAATGAACAAGCATTGAATAATAACTAACCTGTGGTAAGACAACAAAACTGTGGCTATTGCTTTACCATCTTCTCAGAACTGGTACATCCAAATTTAACCTCATTTATTATATCTGGTCCACAGAAAAAGATTCCTAATCCTATCTACTATATAATTAGAATCACATAAATTTCAGCAGGTTTTCAGCTTTGCCAGTTTGCAGAATATAGGGCTTAGACTTTTGCTGATACCATGCAATAACAAGCCTTAGTTCTAACCTGGCTGAGTCATACACAATGCAAAACCTTCCCTCTTTCCCCCCTGTCCCTTCCTCACCGCCCTTAGGCTCAACAGCCGATACTTTGCCAGGATGCTGACAATCAGTGCAGCTCTAAAGGGAAGAGTAAGATTATTTCCAGCCTAAATGGCAAGCTGCAGCAAGACAAAGCCACCATTAGAGCTGTTAGGACTTGTCGACTTTGGTTCACCAATGAGGTGTGTGTGATACTGTTACAGAGGACTTTCTGCTTGTCTTTGATGAATATTTTATCTGATTCTCAAATAATGTAAGAAATGGAGCAAAAGGGTTTTTTTAATCTTTATTATCATCATAATTTTAGTATTTTAATAATTTTAATCTTTATTATCTTTAAGATTTTTTTAGTTTGCTTTCTTAGGGAAAAAAATCTTTAAACTTTTTAAACTTTGACCTCTATAATTTCTTCTCAAGGCTTGAAGATGGCAAAGAAAGTTGCATGTTAGTCAGATCAACCCCCTGGTATGGTGCATTATCTCTTCTATTAGACAGCTGAAGGATGACTCAGTGAATTTATCCTGCAGAAAATTACACAGTAACTGTGGGCATTTAAAGCATTTCAGGAGGGTCACTTCACAGACTTTTTCTCATAATGCATCTATATTTTTGCACAATTCATGGAATATCACATAATTTTACTCTTTGATGGACAAATCATTAGACCTGAATGTTCATTTATTAATGTGTTTCCTGTCAAATGAGTTGAAAAATGTGTATAATCTTGTTGTGTAATCTCTGGCATTTGTAAATCTCTAATGGGTATTAAAGGTGCTAATGAACACTTTTATAACGCAGTAACACTACTGATTTTACTATTATCACCTTCTCTTTGTCCTACTCATGATCATTATTCCATTTCTCTGCATTTTTCTCTGAATCTGAAAGGGGAAGATGGTAGGAGGTTGTTGTGGTTTAAGCCCAGCCAGCAACCGAGCACCATCCAGCTGCTTGCTCACTCTCCACCCTTGGTGGGATGGGGGAGAGAATGAGAAGAGTAAAAGTGAAAAAAACCCCAGTGGGTTGAGATAAGAACAGTTTAATAATTTAAATTAAAAAATAGTAGTAATAAAAATGGAATATACAAAGCAAGTGATGCACGATGCAGTTGCTCACCACCTGCCAAATGATGCCCAGCCAGTCCCCAAGCAGCGGACCACTGGCCAGCTTTCCCCCAGTTTATATAGTGAGCATGGCATTATATGGTATGGAATGTCCCTTTGGCCAGTGTGGGTCAGCTGTCCTGGCTGTGCTCCCCTCCCACCTTCTTGTGCACCTCCAGCCTTCTCAGTCAGTAGAGCAGGAGAAGCTGAGAAGTCCTTGACTGATGTAAGCACTACTTAGCAACAACTAAACCATCAGTGTGTTATCAACATTCTTCTCATACTAAATCCAAACCACAGCACTGTGCCAGCTACTAGGAAGAAAATTAACTTGGTCCCAGCCGAAACCAGGCCAGAGATGTAAATGCTCAGCATGTCTGTGAAACATTCAGCCAGCCAGTCTTCTCCCATCATGGCTCTTCTGAACTAAATGAGGTGAGTTTATGGCTTATTCTCTGTTAGTTCATTTTATTCTAGGGTGATTTGGTAGATCTACTACTCTTCTACCCTAGGTACCTTTCTCTCTTTCACTTTCTTTTCCTGGTGCATCTTAGATAAACAAGCTTACTGCAGAGAAATTATCTGAAAGAACTGAAATAATTTCTTGGGTTTTAAGTTCACATTTAGGCAAAAACAGATGCTGTATTCTGCTGTCATTTAAGGACTACAGAGATGATCTAAAATATTTGAGCTGGTTTGTCTTCAACAGTCTCTTTTCTCTAATTATGATTTTAAGGGTAGGTCACATTTAACTACCTGTCGACAATTCCAAAAGTTTACAGCGATAACAACTTTTGGGTCTTATGCTCCAAAGAGAGCTGTAGAGGCCCAGGGGGAGAATACTACAAAAGTCATCTTCTTTCATCTGCTTCTGAATAGGGAGATGATTAACAATTTCTTCATCTGAGTAGACTATGTAGGATTTCACTGGTGACTTTGAAAGTCAATGCAACTCCACACAAAGTCAGAGTTGAGTAGGAAAACTGGCTTTTAAAAGAGGCTTATATTCTTGAGGAAAAGAGGTGATAGTTTTCCACAGTATGTGTTGCGGGTTAACCCCAGTGGGCAGCTCAACCTCACATAGCCTCTTGCCTACTCCCTGCCAGTGCAGTGGGGAGAAAATGAGATGTATAAAAGTGAGAAAACCTGTGGGTTGAGATAAAGGCAGTTTAATAGGTAAACTGCAATGTGCGCAAGGATGTCTGAATGTCCCCTCACTCCCTCCTTATTTTCCCCAGATTTTATTACTGACCCTGATGTCATATGGTATGGGATATCCCTTTGGTCAGTTGGGGTTAGCTGTCCTGGCGGTGTCCCCTCCCAGCTTGCACACTCCAGACTACTCGTGAGATGGGACAGCGCAAGAAACAGAAAAGCCTTGATGCTGTGCAAGCACTGCTCAGCAACAGCTAAATCAGTGTGTTACCAATGCTTCTTTGATCACAAATCCGAAATAAATCACCATACCAGCTACTAGAAAGAAAATTAACTCTGTCCCAGTCAAAACCAATGCAACAGGGTAGTGATTATCATGCCTCAAGAATCCATTGCTCTTGTGAGTACTTGATGTGAAACAGAACTCAGATGTAGTTTTACACTTGGTAAGGCAAAGCTATAGAAGAAGAAACCTGGAATGGAGATTGTCACTGAAATTGTTATTACTGGACTAAGTGTTGGGAATCCTATGCAAAACTGGGCAATCCTTCCTGGGGCAGGAAGGATATTGGTGAAGTACCCTGCAGGATTTTGGGACTTTCTATGCAGTAACACCAGGGAATGACTGTAATGTACATTAGCACATGGGAAAGTGATACCTCACAGGAATATATGCTGTTGTGATGCTCTAACAGAGACTGCCAGCTAAAATGTCGGTGCCAATAATTACCTTGAAACAAAACTTTGGAGAGTAAGAAGTTTGGCATTTTGAACAGAGTATTTTTCCCAGGTGGTGGTGTCAGAGTTGCTTATGTGCTGAGTCGACTGTTCATAGGATTTAAAGAATATAATTATTTTGTGTATTCTGGTGAGAAGCATCCAGAGCTGTAAGCTTCAAATTCACTTTGAGATTTGAGTAACAAAGTCTGAGGTCTGAATTTTTTGTTTATGTGAGCTGAAGTTGGTAAATTGCACAGTAATGTAGCTGAGCTTTTGCTGATAGTTATACATTGGGTAACGTTGATCAAATAAGATTATTTTTAGACAAAAATTGTAATAACAGAACTTTCTAGTTTTTCCATTTTAACAAAATCATAAGATCTATGCTGTATTAAATGTCATGTAAAGTAAAATTTTCCTACTGCTACTTACATTTATTGAATGGAATTATCCTTTGTTTGAAAAAAAACTACTTTGGATGAGAAACACCCAACAAGCTCTCCCCAAGGAAATGCTTTTGGCCAGTGGTTTCTCTTTTTCAATTATAGAGCAGAGTTTGCCTCAGGGTTTGAGTAACAATGACTTATAACCGTCTGCAAGGTGCAGAGAAGATTCTTTCACTTATTGAGTCTAATGGAAACTTATTGCCCACAGTTACAGTATTTCTTCTTAAACCATCTTTTCTTCTGTAGAGTTTTAATTGTTTCTGTCCACAACCCAAATCTTGGGCTGAAAGACATAAATTATGCAGAAAGGTACCACTGTTTAGCCTTACGTTTCTTTACAATGGTATTTTTAAATGATAAATCAAAGTAAGAGAAGAGGTATTTTTATTCAGATGTCTTCCTTCAGTGTATCACAGTATTATAAAACATTCATATTCAAACATAATGAATTATACTTAATTTTAATACAGTGATAATAATTATAAATACTGAGTTCCTTGAAGGTATGAAGGTAGTTTAAAAGGTTCTCAGTTGTCCTGCTCAATGCCACCTTGGGTGCGTTTCCAAATACATGGCTATGCAGTGACCCACATGTGTTTACAGGGCTTCCAGTCAGGGGAAATTATCTTTCCATCGCAACTGAAGAAATTGAGCTGGAAAGCATTGTGAGATAATGAATATAGAATAGCAGAATTTCAGTTTGAAAGCTGCTCTGAACTTTGTTGCATTCACATTAAAAAACCAAACCAGCCTCCCTCCCCCCAAAAAGAAAAATCCCGAACTAAAAGCCAAACCAACCCAAATTTCTGCAAAAACCCCAGGAGTTGTCCTCATCTAAGCAGGACATGCTGTGGACACCATCAGCCACTGCAAAAAACAGCTGAAAGCTGCCAGTTCAGAAGGATACTAGAAGAGCTGTACCCCATTTCTGTGCTTAAAACTAGGAGTGGTTTTGGGCTACAGTCTCATCCAGCTTGATTTTGAACATATTTTGGAGAGAAAGGAAAGGTTATTTTGTTAAGCTTGTCAGCTCTCATTGAGCTCATGTGTGACTGCTGGCTGATCCGAGGAAGATAATAATTTGTAGGTATGGAATATCATTAGGAGTGACAGTGAGTCAGTGTGTAAGCTCCGGCTTCCGGATGCTTCAGATTTGAGGCAGAAATGTAAAACCTCCCAGTAAACATAACTTATCATTTTTTTTCTCATAAAACAAATATAAGCCAACAGTTGATTGTTAAGGAGCATGCCAGTTCAGAACTCGGAATTTTTAAACCGATAGGACTGTGTGATAAAAACAAGTTAAATTGAGCAGAAAATGCTGCTGATAATCAGGGGCCACATACACTTTACAAAATGAAATAAAGCTAAAATAATCTGAAAGCCTTTAGATTCTGAGCAGAAGCTTTATTTTCCCCATGAGAAGCCAGCATTTCCTTTAAATGCAACTTATCTTGTCAGGTCAGTTGGTTTCAGTGCAGTTACACTACTGATAACATTGACTTGTGAACATCTGGAACAATTATTCCTTCTTCTTGACTGAGCAGTGGGTAGCACAAACCTCAGGGAGATATTACTAAAGGCACGGAGCAGTATTGATTGTATACTCTCCACACATGGCTCCAGAAGCATGTGGGAGGACTCGATTGCCATAGCGCTCTACTGGAGTAAGCAAACAGAATTTAGATTTTATTGCTGGCAAGGGAATGAGCTAGAAATTTAAAACCTACTGGGCTGTAAGCTGGCTACTAGTGCTCTGAAGTGAAATCTTGGGCTTTTAATGAAAATATTCTATCCTACTGCGTAAATCTGAGGTATTCCTGTATCTTGGACGATGTGCATAGCTCTGAATATCTCTCTCCCACACCCCTTCCTTCTCAGAAAGACTGTGGTAAAGCTAGAAAAGCTTCTGAGAGGGGTAACAAGAATGATCAAAGATATGAAGTCATTTTCTACAAGGAACAGGTGGGAAAACTGGCACGCTCTCCTTAGAAAAGAAACAGTGGAGCAAGCACGGTAACAGCCTATGAAAACATAAACATCTTGGAAAAGATGCAGTTCACTATTTCTTCCAGTACAAGAGCAAGGGGCCAGATGAAACTATTGAAAGGCTTATGCAGAAGAATCTAAAGGAAGTGTGTCTGTCCATGGTAGACTGTTGAGCCATGGAGCTCCAGAACATGACATCCTGTGGTTGTTAAAAGCTTACATGAGTTCAAAAAGCCATTAGGCAAATCAATGGAATCCCCAAGGACTATTAATACAAGCATATAACTTGTGGCAGAATAAGTCCTTGAACTGTAAAATATTGGAGATTGGGAGAGTATTCTGGGAAAGCATTGCTGCCCGACTGCCCTGTTCTTGTATTCTTCCCTCAGCATCTGCACTTGACCACCACTGGGGATGGACATGTTCAGCAGAGAGATATCTGTTCTGACTCAGGACAGTCATTTCTCTGTAAAGAGGTTAATTCTGTTGCAAGAACGCTTTCTGGGATAAGAAAACTGTAAAAAATACTAGGATAACAGAAGCCCCGGGAACATTGCCTCAGTATCCCTATAAGGATACCAGGTATGCTTCATTACCTGCCTACTGAGACACTTGCACTTCTGCAAGGAAAGGAGAAAATAGGCCATCAGACTAGAAATGTTAATCCAACAGCTCTCTTAAGTTTCTAATTACAATTGAGGAGCAATTATTAATAATTTAGTACTTCAAGTAAATTATAGAACTGTGAACTGAGTCAGTGTCACACAATTTTTATGGCTTATTGGTAATGAAGAGCACATATAAATCAAATATATAATGCTAAAAATACAGCATTGCTTTCTGTGATATATCAGCTTAGGGACATCACTGAAAAAAGAATTGGTGAGGGAAGTTGCCTTTTTGTTATTATTAAAGACCCAAACCCTCCATTTGATGTAACAACCAGATACTTTTTTCCCACCTCTCCCATATGCAGTCATTGAGGTTTAAAAGACAAATTCCCTTTTCAGAAAGCCAGTGCGTACTAAATGCTCTCTGACTCAGAGATGGCCTGCTAGGTCACATAAGCAGCCTGGGTAATATTCTGAAAGTAGTAGTTTTTTTTCCCTTTGAAAGCTTCACAGCATTCCAGGACATAGAACATGATTCATTTTTCACTTTGCAAATTTCAATTAGACAGTCCCTTGCTATCTAATGATAAGTTTTACCCTTCCTGCTACAATTCATCCTTGCTGGTGCCTTGCATTCACAGAAACCCAATTATTCTGGATTAGCACCCTTCTATCAGTATGACATCTGGTTATCTCAAAGCAGCAAGTGAAAAATTCGCTTTTGGGTGTTTTTCCAAATTCTGAAAATTTGGACACATTTAGAAGTAATGTAGTTTCAAATGAGAGCATGCAAATCAACACCTCACTACAGCAAAAAGATCTCTTACTGAGAATATGGAGTTGATTTCAGAAATGAATATTTTGGCAGTAAGAGAAAGCTATTACTTTCAGGCTGACTACAATAAATTGGTTCAGAATGGGCATTTATTACTGTTGGGAATAGAAAGTACTTTATATTTATTTTACGTAAGGCCTGGACAAATGCTTGTCCCATCCTGAAGACACAAAGCAGCGTAAGAAAAAGAAAAAAAAAAAAAAGTTTAAACCTGACTGAAGGCAAAAACCTCAATATTCTTTTTTTTTTTTTTTTCCCCAAGGATTCTTGGTTGATTAAAAGTAATACCTTGTTCCCCATCCTCTTGCAGCCCAGAATGCCTTCCAGGATGAAGCAGGTACATGCAAGGAGAAAGGCAGAGCACATAATGTGCCAATCATTCTGGATGACACAACAGCTTTATGGGGACTTACTTCTCCCATTGCAGATTCCATCGCAGGTATCCAGAAATGCAAAGGAAAGTTACCCAAGCGCTGTGCAAATGAAAGCATCGGGGAGAACTGTGATTCTCATTGACTGTGAGCTTTATGTGCATTTCTACTCCCAAGTATCTACACTTTAGCATATTAATCTAATGTAAACTAATATTTCACCATTAATATGTTGACATAATATTGAAAGGGTGAAGGATTCAGAAGACCATATAAGTCTTGTTTTCACTCAGCAATCTGCTGAGTAATGCTTTTCACCTCTTGCTCTTTTCATGATTAAAAAATATACATTTATATTTTAGGGTTTAATCTCCCAGGAAAAGAAAGAGGTAGCAATAATAGAAGACACCTATTTGCAAATTGCAAAAAAGTTCTGATAATCTAGAATAAAGAGAAGATGTAGCTGTCATGCATTGCTACATACAGCATATACAGAAATAGGATTACATTGGTTGCATTTGAGTAACTGCAAACAGTAATTAGAAGTGCTGTCCTGTGAGTCCTATTGCTGTGAAGGCAGCAAATATTGAGGTATCTAAATTATGAGCTGAAGTAATTTCTGGCAAATAACACTAAAAATTTTGCCTAGCAAATTCAGTGTACATCAGATATCCTTATGTAGCAGCTGCTGGAATGGGTCGAAAATATATTGGTTTTATACTCCAAATGAGATTTATTTGAATTTTCACTATTGCTTGTGGATCAGTTGTAACTAAAAAATTTAGATCTGTTATTTTAGGATGTTAAATTTTTAATACAAAGCATCAGTCACCAAAGATTTTCTATCATTTCGTTGGTGATGGAATATTACTTGAGATGATAATCTCTCTTTGTGAGGCAGACATGAAGTAAATATTTCTGTATACTTTCCATTTTACATGAACTACTAAAGATGAGGAAGCACTATTGTTTTTTTTAAAAATAGAAACACTGCTGCGGTCTTAACTAACATAATAATGTTGCTATGGTAATGGTTTAAGAATTTCATTAACTTTTATCTTACACATGCTAATTCCAAAGTCTGTAGGGATATCTCTAGGTTTATGAAGTTTTCTAAACATCAGACCTGGAGTTATAAATTTGACAGAATTAAACCACCTGTCACATTATAACCATGAGGGGTGGGGCATCCTATTTTCTTCCACTTTACAAATGATCAGATTTCATGTAAAGTTTTTATAAGGTTAGTACACTTATAATTATTACATAACAAATCTGTGATGTATACATTTGCCTGAACAACAGCCCTTATAATTCAAACAAAATATATCTTCTCTCCTCAAAGAAAGTTCTGTATTTAGACTAGAGGCCTTATATATAATGAATTAGAACTACATTCACTCATTCCTGAGTCTGGAAAGCAATGTTAAAACAGTGTTAAAAATGAAATGATGGAGTTTATTGATTTTGCTAACCCACCTGATTTCAAATATAATTTCTTGCTAATAAAAATTGAGTAAAGTAAGTAGCAATTCAAATTAAGATGTATAGATCTCTAGGCTATGTGCTGGTTTTGGCTGGGGTAGAGTTAATTTACTTCATAGTAGCTAGTATGGGGCTATGTTTTGGATTTGTGCTGCTGCTGAGCAGGGCTTACACAGAGTCAAGGCTTTTTTTTTCTGTACGCTTTTGGAGAATAAAAATTTAAGACCACATCTTCAGCTGACAGTACTGTTATTTACCTATATCAGGGAAAGGCACAAACCAAAAATAGAAAACAATATTGTTACTTTATTTTTTCTAGCTGAAGGATGTCATGGAAATCAACACCAGCTGCTTCAAGTCTCTACTAGATGTCTGCTTTCCCTATGTCCAGAAAGTCCTCTTTGCTTATATGGATCAGAACAGAAACAACATGTCTTTAAACCCAGGATCCCTGCTGTTGTTGTTCACATTAAATTTAGTTGACCAGTAAAAATGCCTCACAAAATGCAGTATTGTCTAGTGTTATAAACACATGTCATGAACTATTAGGTGTCTTTTTGTGATTACTGCCTCTGTAGCTAACACCAGAAACCAACCAGGAACCTACAGAGGTTTCTTAGAAAGTAAACTGCTCTAAAAACTGATTTTTCTGCCTTTGAGTATTTCTAAAGATTGATTTTGAGTAACTGCTGCTCCCTAGATCCTGATCAAGGTCAAGACTTTGATTGTTATGTCTGAGTATGACGAGAAAGTGGTTGTTCTGTGAAGCTAAAAATGTGAGTATAAATTTCAAAGGTACCCAGGTGACTTATGGTTTGTCTTCACAGACCAGTTAATCCACAGTAAATGAGGGAAATAATTTATAGCAGCACTTTCTTCCTCGGCAGCTACTAAATTACAGCACACAAGCACTTGTAGATTAAATTCACAAAGGTTAGCTCTAGCCTAGTAAGGTTATTCTCCCAAGGCTTCTCTACACTTACAGAAAGCAGGTAACTTTATCTAGAGGGAGGCTCAGCATAGGATCCCTCAGCACACAGTGAGGTTTTCCAGGCATGGAGTTAGTGGGAAGAAATCACTGCAGTCTAATTATGCTGTACTAACTATTCTGTGCAGACAAGCATTTACAAGCCTATGCTTTATTTTCATCCAAAAATGCAAATTCATATTTTAAACTATCTGTTGAAATTCAAATTGACCTGTTTTTCACTGATTATGCAAGAGATTTCATATGTTGTTGTGTTGAGAAACTCTGAAAGATAATATTCAACTTTCTCCTTTACTCCTTGGATGTCACTGAGTTATTTGTAAAAGGTAGTTGCTCCAGTTTCCACTCCTCAGTACTGTATTTATTATTCTAAGCAGAATGTACTCTTCCTACTATACCAAGTCCAATCGTTATTTTGTCTGAAATACAACAAATAAACAGACAGAAAGAAACATAGGTATCATCCTGTAAGAAAGAGACGCAGTTAGCTATCACATCTGCAAAAACACAGAAATATTACTGCTTGAAAACATACAGATGAATAAATGACTAGGGATAATTACACTGCCAGCAGCTGAATTTATCATGAACTTTGTCAGCTAAAATGTCATTCATGTCTCAAATGGCATAGTCAATTAAATCAGTTGTAAAATATGCAGCAGCTGTTAAAATGTTTCATTTTTACCATTTTGGGTTAAGTACATTGTTAAAAATCAACATTTCAAACCCATGAAGTCCATTATAGGGACAGGTGCCTTCAATCGATGATTCTGCGGTAAGAATTTATTTTTTCTTCCTTTGAAGATGTCCATCCACACAGTTCTATAGCACACAATCAGTAGCACGATTAGTAAACAAAATATTTTTCAAACCTCTATGTATTCTGCTCTTTCTGACAGTATAAATGGCTGCAGCTATGTTTACAGATAATATGAAGAAAAATGGTGGCAAAACCTCCATTCACATACCTGTTCTTCTCAGAGGAAGCTTATCCAGAGAGACAGGCCCAGAACATCTTACATCCCAAGTAAGCCCAAGCTGGACCACAATTATCACTTTGATAAACCATATATAGAACAAGAGAGACAAAACTTCATTATCTACCTGCTGTATGAAAAAGCTACAGCTATATGATTAGAGGTTGTAACCACAAATATCTGCGCACAATTGACATTGAGAGACACTTCTTAACAAACACTTGACAGCATATTAGAGCTGCTTTTCTAAGATGGGTAAAAGCAAAGGCATTCATTATTAAAGCAACTGTTGCCCTTAATTATCCTCTAGCTGCTTATGTGCTAGATTTCCTGAGGGACAAGAACCTGGAGATGGGTCATGTCAGATAGGCACATCACTTAAAAGAATACATGCTTTCTATAATTCATGTGTTCCATACCTTTGTACAAACTGAAGGACATTGCAGTCTGGGCTAACTCTAGAAAAAAAGATATGTAGAGACAACTTTTGCTTTGGTTGCAGTGATATAAAGTATGGGTCAGTAAGAAATGGGCTTCTCCCTCCACTGCCAAGTCATGTGGTGACCTCTGCATCTAAAGCAGTGGTCACCTACCTGAGTAGAATAACTTTTGTCAAACTGTCATTATTTCTAAAGTGAATCTTCTTGTCAAGCACAAGAGCATTACAGTTTGCTGCTGTTTGAAATACAGATGGGCAGCAGAAGTTGACCGAGAAAAGTTCCTTGTCCATTGCTGGGATAAATTACTCCCTCCCCCCCATCACCTTCCCTCAAAGACCAGTGAAGCAAGGACTAATGAATGCCCTCAAGTTTGAGATGCATTCGAGGACTTAGAATGTCTAAATCTAGAAGGATCAGTAAATGGTTATGCAGCTGATCTCCAGCTATCTCTTTCCTGTGCCCATTAACTGGTTTGGCTACAGTTTAACTTCTAGAAAGCCAGTCTTAATGGGAAGAAATCAAGAGAGAAAGAAAATCTATCACTTCCTGATAATTGTTTTTCCACTCATTAATCAGTAGTAAAACATATTGGATTTGTCTGGTTTTAGCTTCCAGACATTGGTTTTTGCCTTTCTTTTCTCTTATAACTCACCAAGTGCCTTAATAACAGAGATTTTCTCCCTAGGACAGTGTGAAGCCACTGTCATTAACTTTCTTTTGCATAAACTGTAGTGATTGAATTCTTTATATCTCCCACAGGAAGGCATTTTCTCTAGCCTTTGAATACTTTTCTGCATCCTTTGTGATTTCTCAGCAATGTTTTTGTGTAGCATGAACCCCCCATTGCTACTCATTATGCTTGTGTTCGTCTTATCATGCCATAAGGAGAAGTGAAAATCACTTCCCTGTTGTTACTCAGTAATCCCAGTTACATTTCTTCTTTCAAAAGCATTTAAAAATGTTTTAAATACATATATAATAGAATACAATAGAATAAAATAATTTCAGTTGGAAAAGACCTTTAAGATCATCAAGTCCAACCTTTAACCTAACCTTGCCATCCCACCATGAAACCATGTCCCTAAGCACCTCATCTACCCGTCTTTTAAATACCTCCAGGGATGGAGACTCAACCACTTCCCTGGGCAGCCTGTTCCAATGCTTGACAAGTCTTTCTGTGAAGACATTTTTCCTAATATCCAACCTAAACCTGCCCTGGTGCAACTTCAGACCATTTCCCCTCGTCCTATCGTCTGTTACCAGGGAGAAGAGGCCGACCCCCACCTCGTTACAGCCTCCTTTCAGGCAGTTGTAGAGGGCGATGAGGTCTTCCCTCAGCCTCTTCTCCAGACTAAACAAGCCTGCAGGCCTTGTTTTTGATACATACTCAGCATCTCATATTGCATATGTGTAGTTTTATCTGTGGCTGAAAACAATGTGTTCAGTGTAATTAGCCCCTGTTTATCACAATAGGAATATTGTCCTGTCTTTTGCTACGATGCTATCACCCTTTGTTTTACCTGCACAGTTTATATGTAATAATTGTTCAGTTAATTCAGGGTAGTGCTGAATGTACTTCAAACACAGCATCGATCCCTGTAGAATACCTTTGGGTTGTGCTCTTCTGCCTCACTTTTAATGAACCCTTCTCAACAGCTGTCAGGTACACCTTTCCTAATCATCTGATGTGCTCTCACAGTGCTGTGCAGCACTAACATTTAGTTGGCACACTGAATGATAAGCTTCATTTTTAAAGAATGGGAAGCATTCACAGCAGACAAAAGAATTTGTTTTGAAGAGTTTGTATTTTCAGGACTTCTGCTGCCTTTCTTCTCCCCCGACTGACATAACTCTTTGAGCCATCCCTTTCTTCCTCTCTCTCTTCCACCTTTTGGCTGCTCCTGGCAGCAAAAACTCCCATTAGGTGCTAGGTTAATGATGCTGCCAGCTTGGTAAGAGTTATTCCACCTTGCTAGTCTGATTTATTTTATACCTAAAGACCTAAAGGAAAGAGTCCCTGCTTTCCATTAGTAAGCTTGTACTAATCGCGCTTGCTTTTTTGTAAGACCAGATTAAAGGACGTGGGCCCTGTGCTTTTCTCCCTCTCTGTTCCTAGGCTGTCCCCAACAGACTGCTGTCCTCTTCATGAACTTCAAAGGATGCTTCTCTTTTGCATTGAACTACTTTCTCGTGAACTCTTAATTTTCTCTTTTCACAGCTCTTTCATCATCTTCCTTCTTCCAGTGTCTCCCATTATCCCTTTTTTGTTTCATTTTAATTCCCAGTAGGCTAGACATAAATGCTTCCTCCAGCGGGATTTGCAGTAGGTTTTGCACCCTGTCTCCATACATTTACCGTTCCTCACAATGAGTCCCTCTTGAGTACTCACCTAGGGAAATAAAAACCTTGCAATATGTAATGCCCAACTCCCATCAATCTCCACTAATAAGTCAGAATTTGGTTTTGGTGAAATTGAGGAGATGGGAGAGAGCTGTTCAGATGGGAGAAATCAGTGCAATCACCAACTAAACTATTATTATCAAGCTCCACGTCACTTCTTTAATGCTCTTTCTTGCGGGTGTGAGATTAATTAGTTTATCATAGTGATATAGGAAGGTTCCAGCAGAGCAAAGAGTTTTTGCTATATGCAGACTGCTGGAGAAGCTGGTTTCTAACACGTCTCTTTCCTTCTCTCTCCTTTCTTTGCTGCTCTTTTATTCATCTAATTCTTTTCTTCTTTCAGCTTTGGAAATACAGAGTGCGAAAAGATGGAGGGAGCAGGGTGTTTGGTAAGCTTTGAATCAGTGAATGCAAGAACACATGAAAGTGTTTTTTGTGTTTGCACTTTTTCTTCCCATTTCCTTCTGAACTTCCCTGTACTTGAGGCGATCAGGGACTTCCTGAACTTGTACAGAATTTGATTCTGATCTTGCTCAGACTGAGGTAAACAAGAGTTGCACTTCATGGTATTAAATTAGAGGAAGATTTGGGCAACTGACATTAGAATCAGGCTTATACTGTACATCCAAACTTCTGATTTTCTGTTCAAACTGGTTAGAGGAGCTTCCTCTGACTTTCTGCAAAACCTGCTTGAGGATCTTCCTCTGAATTTCTGTAATCCTGAGAGAATTTGCAGTTCCTTCAGAACCATAATTGTTTTGGATGATTTTCCTTAGTGCATTTGATGTGATACGATTGTTAAGACAACATTTCATTTCATGTGAGTTCTTTGTGACCTTACCCCAGGATACCATGAACCTAGTTAACTTTAATTGAATTAATGAACGTATCATTCAAAGTACTCTTGTGGAAATAAAGGGTTTTTTCTTTTCTATTCTTTTTTAATCTGTGAGGTAAGACAGTCCTTTTCTGGAGCAAATAAAGATTCTTGTTGCCAGGCAGGAGCAGAATCAGTACTTTTGCTTATTTGGATGTAAAATGTATTTGAACTGACCTCCAGTTGCCTATATTTCAGTCATTTAGACACACGTGCAAAAATTAAATTAAAGCCAATGTTGTCTTGTACAGTCCAACATAATTAAAAACAGTAGTTATATCCACACAGAATCACAGAATCACAGAATCACAGAATCGTAAGGGTTGGAAGGGACCTCAGGAGATCATCTAGTCCAATCCCCCTGCTAAAGCAGGCTCACCTAGAGCATGCTACACAGGACTTCATCCAGGCGGGCTTTGAATATCTCCAGAGAAGGAGACTCCACAACCTCCCTGGGCAGCCTGTTCCAGTGCTCTGCCACCCTCAGAGTGAAGAAGTTCTTCCTCATATTCAACTGAAACCTCTCGTGTTTCAGTTTGCATCCATTGCCCCTAGTCCTGTCGCTGGACACCACTGCAAACAGACTGCTTCCGTCCTCTTGACTTCCGCCCTTAAGATATTTGTATGCATTGATGAGATCCCCTCTCAGTCTTCTCTTCTTCAGGCTGAACAAGCCCAACTCTCTCAGCCTTTCCTCGTAGGGGAGATGCTCCAGTCCCTTTATCATCCCAGTAGCTCTCCTCTGGACTCTTTCTAGGAGTTCCTCGTCTTTCTTGAACTGGGGAGCCCAGAACTGGACACAGTACTCCAGGTGGGGTCTCACCAGGGCAGAGTAGAGGGGGAGGAGAACCCCCCTCGACCTGCTGGCCACACTCCTCTTAATACACCCCAGGATACCATTGGCCTTCTTGGCAACAAGGGCACATTGCTGGCTCATGGTCAGCTTATTGTCCACCAGGACTCCCAGGTCCCTCTCAGCAGAGGTGGCATTGCTCAAGGAACAACGTCAGGGCCGATCCTGTTCAGCATCAGCATCATCAGTTACCAGCACAAGGGGCGGAAGGCACGTCAGCAAGTCGGCGGCTATCCCCTCGTCCAGGTCATTGATGAACAAGTTGAACAAGACCGGGCCGAGTACCGAGCCCTGGGGAACTCCGCTAGCTACCGGCCTCCAACTGGACTCTGCCCCGCCGATCAGAACTCTCTGGGCCCTGTCATTCAGCCAGTTCCGAATCCACCTCACTGTCCACTCATCCAACCCATACTTCGTGAGCTTCCTTATGAGGATGTTATGGGAAACAGTATCAAAAGCCTTGCTGAAGTCAAGGTAGACAACATCCACCGCTCTCCCTTTGTCTACCCAGCCGGTCATGCCATCATAGAAGGCTATCAGATTGGTCAGGCATGATTTCCCCTTGGTGAATCCGTGCTGGGTACTCCTGATGATCTTTTTGTCGTCCACTTGCTTGGAGAGGTCACTTAGAATGAGTTGTTCCATCACCTTTCCAGGGACAGAGGTGAGACTAACCGGCCTGTAGTTCCCTGGGTCCTCCTTCTTGCCCTTTTTGAAGACTGGAGTGACACAGTTAATAGGTGCTTAATATGGAGCTTATATTTAATTTCTGGGCTTTTGCTTGCTTACAGTCTTGAAACCTGAGGCACCTGCAACCAAACGCTAGATATGCCTTTCTGTACCTTTTACCTTCGCAGGTTTTACTTTGATATCTGAGAATTTTTCTGTGCATTCCCAGAAGTCCTCTGTTTTGACAGCAATGCAATTTCTCCTCTCTGAAATCTAAGGCCAGTAGTATTTCTCTGAGAAGTAAGTGAGTATCTTTTTTTTTCTGCTGGAAAAAGGGAAAATGGCAAGAAGAGAATTTGCAACGTGTTCTTTCTGAATCACAGTTTAGATAAGTGCTTAGCATATCATTTAGTTTAGTATAGATTTGCCTTCAAATGCTGAATTCAATTATCATGAATGGCAGTATTTATGATTAGCTTTAATATCTCTAGTTTTTAAAAAGTAAACACACATGTATGATATAAAAGAAAATAATCTTCATCTAAAGCTTCGTTTTAGAAGAATCAATATTTAGAAAACTGTCTACCACTGTTTAAACAAAGAAAATATTCTGATACTGTATTTGAGGTAGTATTGGACATAATATGTTCCAGACATTTTAAGACATTTAAGAAAGCCAGATTTAAAGTCAGTATTATACCACTAATATAAAATTCTTCAAGTATACATCAACAGTTTAATAAAAGTCTCAGTTTATAATACTTAAAAAGAATGCATATTCAGCCTTTGGTCTAGATTCAAGATTGAAAATGTCTTGAAAAGTTGATTTCTTTGTCAAAGACTGTGTCAGAATTTGATGAAAGTCAAGATAGTAAGTCAGGTATGTAAGAGCTCTTATATACCAAGGAAAGAAATCTCTTTTGATTTTTTTCCACTTTGTCACAGTTTGTTTTAAAGCAGTATGTTTTTGACCAGAGACTATATCTTAATTTCTGACCTTTATTTTGCCTTTTTATTAATACAGTCTTGTCCTAAATTTCATACTGAACAAGATCAGATTGTCATGATTATGAGATTACTGCATAAAAAAATACTTGCTTTCAGAAAGTGAGTCTCCATCCCTCGTACTCATCCTTCCTTTAAAAAAAATTTAAAATTCTACATGGAGTCCCTTAATGTTCAAAGTAATTTCTAATAACTGGAAAACATTTTAATGTTCTTTAATTAGAAGGTGCTAGCCAGAAAGATTGCCCATTCTGAATATTTTCTGGAGTTTTGAAAGTCTTCTGATGACTGAGAAAAAGTGTTTGTGTATCAAAAAATTCAGTTTTCAAGAGCAAATGATAACTTATGTACAATGTACTTGGTTGTCTTAAGCAGATCATTAGCTGGACAATTAGCTAGAAGCAAAGTCATCCCCCTTTGGCATTGATTTGTATATAGAACAGCCTTTCCATCTCATTTGCAACCAATGATGTTTTGCCAAATTTCAGAGCATTTAATTTTAACACCCCTTTTCTTAATATGATTACTATGCTGCTGTTTTCAAAATAAACAACCAGACAGAGTACTGTTATTCTTTCAGCGGTATTTTAAATAACATATGTTGGAAATATTTTAATACTTTATGTTTTAAGACAGTAGCAATCATAAAAAATTAATTTCTTAATTGATTTTTGTTTTCTCCACTCATAGCGTAAGCGCAATTTCAAAATACACAGCTAAAAATAAGTATTTCCAAATGTGAAGGGGAAAAAAAAATCTAATCTGAGTTACTGTCAACACATCAGCTTTGGCTTTTCTGGGCTCTGAGACTAGCTATATGAGAAAAAGCTTGAGATTCATGCAACAGGCCTAGTTTCTGGTGAAAGTCTCACTAAAATTGCCACTTTCCCGTTAAAGATGTCAGATTCAATAAACAATTGTATGGGAATACAAAGGATATAGAGACCATGGCATTTCTAGAGTTGTTGATTCTTAAGCAGTGCTCATTCCTCATTAATTGCAACTACACAGAGTGATATTTCAGATGAGGCTGTATAGTAACTTGCCATGTACAAATACTGTTCAGAGGAAATACTATAAAAATGAATAAACTGATGGCATTTTTTATTGGTTAAGGCCCTCCCCCCAGATGAGAGAAGGCCAGGAAGAATCTCTGCTCCAAATAATATTTATCTGTTCATACTAAGAGGAATAGTTTCAACAGGAAGAAAGCATCACACTGAAAAGTGGGAGCAAGTGCACTCCCTTGGGAAGCAGATGATGAAGGTTTCTGTAGAGGCTACAGTCTGAAATGGGTACAACCAGACACAGAGAAATGGATGATTATCATTCTCAGCTATCTTTTGTGCAGATAGGCAAACCCACAGCAAGCAGAGTTTTGAGGATCTCAGCAGTGTGATAAATTTTCAGGTAATTTTATCCACATAGATTCTTCTCTTCCTTGTTGAAATTTTCCTATTTTTTGTATCACCACTAATATTTCTTCATCTCTAACTTAATTGGAAAGACATTTTTGAAAGGTTTTGTATGAATAAAAAATCTTCCAACTAAGTGCACTAGTGGTTTCTGCTGGAGGATGGCATGTTCCTAAAGTAACTCTGCTGTTAACAATGAGGAGGAGGGAAGACACTTCTCCACAAATCACTATTACCATCAATACTTTTCTGTTGATTAAAAGCTGTATAGTGGCTCAACAGTTACCAGTGCCATTTGACCTTTTGCTTGACACAGAAAGTGGGTTGATGATCATCATACTTTAATTGCTACATGGGGAATTGCTCTGCCAAGACCATGACTCCCAGTAGCAATATTTTGTTATGATTTTAGTTGTGCAAGAGAGAATCTTCTCCAGTAGTTTCCACTCACACTTCTAACATCAGGGCAGAAACAGGTCAATTTTTTTTTTAACAGGCTCAATAACATTATGATGAGATTCATGGCATATGTCCTATGGAAGTGAGACTATGATTCACTGCAAAACATTAAAAAAATACAAAACAATTTTCTGGAGCTCATTTGCTTTTCCCAGAAGTCTATTCTGTTCTACACAGGTTTTTTACTTTACTTACTTACTCAAATTGAAGAACTTGAAAATTTTCCAGTGTTGTATTTGTCTCCATGACTAATATCTATCTCATAGCATTTCTTCCTTATTTCTCACATCTTCTCTAGAAGCAAAGTAACATTGTGGTCAGTGGACTGGTTTTTTTGGACTGTTTTTCACTGTTGGTCTGAAATATCTGTTTTCTGTTTCCTATGTCTACGTTATTGGAGGCAAGGTCAAAACTATCTTTGAATGTAAAATGAAAAAGTTGTGGTACTTTTTTATTTCATATGGGAGTTTGTTCTACAATCTTGGAAAGGCTCCCAAGGAAGGAGTCTCCATAGTTATAGATCTATTATTTCAATATACTGTGATGGATGCACTCCTCTTGTCTGAACTAACTGAACTTTGGTCCAGGCAGATGCCCAGCAAGTAGGCTTAATCAAAGTTAATCCAGTTGTGTAAGGTTATCAGTGACAACTCAGCACCAAACTCAAAAAAACCCCCAGTTTGGCTGGAGACTGGGCTGATAAAGAGCTGAAACTACATTAACACAGCAGAAAATCTGTCTACAAATTAGCCACTTTACACTATAAATACATGCAACCACCAGGGCCTGTTGAGTTGTCCCTACAAAGCAGCTGGCTGTGCGGCGGTGATCTCCCCTTGAGTAGGGATGGTCCTCAAGGTTGCCCCTTGAGGCTGAGAGATCCCTTACCTGACACCAGACACTGATGGGTTGGTAAGTGACATTTTTTGCATGTGTGTAACATTTAAGATATTTACAGTAAGCTTAAGCGATAATCTGTGTATCCCATACTAACTTTTAGTAAATACTAGAGTATTGACCTCCAAGCCATCTGTACTTATTAAATATTTTACATACCTAAATGTACTCATTCGAACTCTAATAAACAAACTGCAGGATCAGATCTGTCTGAGTGATCTCTGGCTCTTCTCCTGCAACACACCCAACAACTTTGCTGACCTTAGGTACGTCAGAGCTTTAAGCAAACCTAGAGTTGTAAGTCATCCTTCAAATTAGATCATTAAATACCTTGAAAATATTTTTGTTGGCTAATTCATTGATTTCATGTTAATTATGTGAGATTGATATCCAGTTTGAAGTTTTTAGGGAAAAAAAGGGCAAATATTTCACCCAATGTTTATGCTCTCATGTAAATTACAGTGTAGGTTCCTGAAGCACATTCAGCACTTTCCCTAATTCTGCTAGTGCTGTAGTTCATCCCAAACTGCTATTGACTTCAGTGGGAGCAGAATTAGTACAGTGTTGATAACTTTCTGGGAAAACAAAAAAAAAATTTCTTGACAGACCCAAACCAGGAAGAGTTTAATGGGGAATCTAAGTTCAAGGATAAAAAAAAGGGAAAAGATTGCTGTTCATGCCTTTCCTGTCTATTGACTCTTGCTTTCATTTTCCCCACAAAATTCAATCAAAACTTATGGACAAATCTTAACTTTAACACTATTGATCTTTGTGAGCTTCTGCTCTTAATTTCAGTTGAGATCATATGTGGGAACTTTAAGAAAGTACTTTAACACTCTACTTGACTGGAAATGTCAGAATGAACCGTGTTCTCATCTGATTTATGACACAATGTTTCAGATAGCTCAATTAACCAAACCTTTCTTATGATTCAGGTCCAAGCACTCTATATCCTCTCACAGGCAAAGTTTCATTAGGATCAATCCTTCAAAGTAACATACCTGTGAATGTCTCTCTGCAAGTCCGGGATAGTCAGGAGGGACTCAGTGCCACCAGGGATTTAAATTGCTCAAGAAATGTGCTGCTGTGCTAAATCATATGCTAAATGATTCATCTCCAAGATACTATCCAACATTGTCAAAAAGAAATAATCAAGTCTAAATGGAGCTGAAGCACTATGAACTCAAGTGTGTATTTGTGAGACTGTCATATATTAGTGAAAGTCTTATGAAAACTGAGGAAATCAAGTTCTAAATCTATTGAGAACCACTCCATTGATTAAAATATATTACAACTTCAAAACTGAAGTCCTGTTTCTTCCTAATGGTAGATTGATCAGGAACTTATGAAGGGTCTCTCAGATTAAAATCATTACAACTGTATAAAGTCTTTGCTTTAGTTCTTGCTCACAGTTATTTTTGCCTTTTTCTTGGTTAGCCTTTATCTTTCTTTTCTACAAAGCAGTTTTGCAGAGACAGAATTAGGTTAAACCCCATTAATGACTATGTATCCAGAGCAGTTAGCCAGTTGGAACGCTCTGTATTTTACAATCATGAAGAGCTGGCATGCAAAGAATTATTCTCCATGGAACTGAGTATCTCTTGGCAGCTTGCCTACCTCCTCCAGCACCTCAAAACAGAAAGAAACCATCTCAGCTTGATACTCTCCACAGATGCTTCCTGTGCACACTCTGGGCATGCATACACAGTGGTGCTCTGTGGTAGTATCCTAGGTAGATTTCAGTGAAAAACTTCAGAAGGAGCAAACAGGAGAACTGTAGTCTTCTCCTCCTGCACACAGCGCTTTCTCTGGCTCGAGAAACTGTGCAGTGTTGGCTAGTACCATGCAAACACACCAAATGTACCAGGAGCACCCACCCAGTTTAGAGCAAGGAACGTTGTATCATGGTGCAGGACACAGTCCGCTGTGCAGACTAGCCCTTGATTGTGGTAACAGCTGTGCTGAGGGCAGAAACTGCTAATTGCTAGATGCTTTGTGTGTTGAGTCAATGGCTGAGGGAGTGAAGAGAGAAAAGTGGTGTGCCAGGCCATGTGGTCTGGAGGGTGAACCACCCCGCTCACAGCAAAGAGAGCGCAGTGGCCCTGTGAGCTGTATGCTCTTTGTTGTATAGTACCATGGTTTCCACAGCGGGATGGGAGATCTCTGCGCACAGCTCTAGTTTAGCAACATCTGAGCATTGCAGTTTTGACATTCTAGAATAGAATAGAATAGAATAGAATAGAATAGAATAGAAAAGAAAAGAATAAATAGTTCAGTTGGACAGGGACTGTAATATTCATCTAGTCAAACTGCAAGATCTGTGGATTTGAACCTTCTTGGACTAGGAGAATGATGAACCAAGATGTCCTGTCTCTTGTGTGTGTACTCACATTGCTAAGCTGCCTCGGTGCCTCCGGCCGCAAGTTGTGCCCATTTTCAAAAGGGGTAGAAAGGAAGACCCTGGGAACTACTGACCTGTCAGCCTCACCTCTGTGCCTGAGAAGATCACAGAACAGATCCTCCTAGAAGCTACGCTAAGGCACATGGAGGCCAGGGAGTAATTCGAGATAGCCAGCATGGCTTCACCAAGGGCAAGTCCTGCTTGATGAACCTAGTGACTTTCTATGATGGTGTGACAGCAACAGTGGACAAGGGAAAACCAACGGACATCATCTATCTGGACTTCTGCAAAGCCTTTGACACGGTCCCCCACAACATCCTTCTCTCTAAATTGGAGAGCTATGGATTTGATGGGTGGACTGTTTGGTGGATAAGGCAATGGCTGGATGGTCGCATGCAGAGGGTAGTGGTCAATGGCTCGATGTCCGGATGGAGACCGGTGACGAGTGGTGTCCCTCAGGGGTCCGTACTGGGACTGGTGCTGTATGTGCAAATCTAGGTATTTTGGGAGCTTTCAAGATCAACTGAGGATGTACCTGATGAGTGCAGATACTTCCAGGGTTAGGCAGCAGCTGTATAGGTGATGAACAGTTTAGGACTTAGGTAGCTTTTAGCCTCTATCTTCTCTGTGTTTCTGTTTGGTTATTGTTTTCATTTGTTTATTTATTTTTTTTTAATCTAGCCCTTACAATTTTCATCTACAAACAATGGAGAGAAAGGGGAGAAGTTGCCTGAGTCATAATTAGTGAGTTAATCTGCTCTTAGGGTGCTGCAGCTATGTCTTTTTCATTCTCTCTTTGATGTTCCATTAACTAATAATTGGAAAATATGACAAGATTTGTTTGCTTTCACATTAAGTTATTTAATTTGATTACTACAGTAGTAAATTATCCTTCAACATTTTCATTGCTGACAGAGGTCTGAACAAAAGCGTGCTGGAACCAGTCCAGACACTACTGGAAGCGGATGGAGTTAGAGGCAACAACTTTTCCTCTCAGTCAAAATACTCCAGGGCAAATATTTTTATCTGATGTGTAACATTAAATAGTCTGTTATCTTCTCCCTCCATTTTCAAATATAGTCTTCAGACCACCAGACCACATAAATCCATTAACTGGCAAAAGAGAACTATTACTCGTTACCCTTTCATCTATGTATATATATGAAAAAGATTAATGTTCATACTTCAGCTGGTTTAGCCTTTTTTTTTTTTTATGTAGGACTAGTTAGTTAGAACACTGCTATGATTTTTACTGAGCAAACACAAATATATATCAGTGGCTTTTGCTTTGGACTGTAAATTCCAGGTAGGGAAAAAAAAAACAAATTTCAGAAAATGCTTAGTATTTCAAAATTTCTCTCAGTCCGTGGTGAAAGGAAGATAATCTGAAATGTCTACAACTACAAGCTTGGACGTCGATAGCAGTAACATGATGTGGAATTTTCCTTAGTCAAGATTAGCTCATTAAGTATCTGGCTACTGCATTGCTGGATCAGTTCTGCTTGGATTAAACACAAAAAGATTTGAATTTGTTTTCTACATCTGTCTCATTTCAAAGAATAATCATTTATATGAAGTAGACCACCATCATTAGTTAAGAATGAGACTACGGGTTCAATTCATTTATCATCTGTGGTACATTTCCAAGGGCATCTGAGCTAAGTTAGCCTAGCACATGTTTAGCAGGGCTGAGAGGTTATAATACAGGACTTGCAAAATTTTCATGATCTTTTGGAGTGACATCTAAAAGCTGGGTAGGAGGTCTGTAACTTTAAATTACTGCCCTGGTACATGAAAAGAGGGATATAGGGGATGCCAGTGCAGCAGGTAGGCTGCAGTCCCAGTCCCCTTTAGTGGCCTTAATCCTTCAGAATTGGATCCTTTCAATATCTCTGAGGGATTGTGGATTTTTATGGTGCTTTTCCCAGTATCTCTCTGGAATAAAGAATGCTTTCCCAGTTACTAATAGATGTATAAAATATTCCTTACTTTCCGAAGGGCAGGGATGTCAGCTGCCCATCCAGTGCCTGGGGTGTGCATTCTGTTTATGTTTGGATGCTTTGCAAATTATGCTTTTTTTTTTTTTTTTTTTTTTTTTTAAAGATGTTTCTAGTGCTCTGATGTTAAACTGTCACACCCCCCAGAAGAGAAGTGCTTTTCTGTTATTCGGTTACCTTGAAATCACTTTTAACTTGAGCTGATTCAAGGTAAAATGCATCTTAAAAGTATTAAGCTCACAATAGCTGAATAGACAGACTTGCTACAAGCATTTTTAAAAGTCAGAGGTGGTGGAATGAAAATTCTCACGTGACTTCCTAAAGACTTTTCTGACATCCATTTCATCAAGAATTCTTTCTTTCTGTAAACCTTAGATCTCAGGTTGTGTCCAATAAAGAACTTCTCTGAAGCATGCCAGCTCTTACTTTATAAAAAAATAAAACAAACCCAACACAATAAAATCTCGTTCTTGAAATCCATTCAGGTAAGTTTAATCTTTCTCCATGAAACTTTTTAATTTCTTTCTTATTCACAAGGCAGTCTTACTGTTCCTTTTAATTAAAGTAGTGTCAGTTCCTATCCTTATAGACATTAATATTTTTGTAAAACCAGATACCATTTCCTGTGCGTGACTGATCAATTAACAGCCTTTTGTCTCAGGGGGGATCAGTCCCCGTCTTTG
The DNA here is from genome assembly GCF_000687185.1 of Egretta garzetta. Lineage (NCBI taxonomy): Eukaryota > Metazoa > Chordata > Aves > Pelecaniformes > Ardeidae > Egretta > Egretta garzetta. Next base: position 282,993 of record NW_009260073.1, read on the forward strand.
ATAACGCAAGATATGTCTTTCAGTGTGAAGTGTCTTTTCTGCTGAATCTTATATTTTATAGTAACCTGTGCTTTAATGAAAATACTTAACACAGAATCTAGATGGGTGAATGGATGTAGCTCATTAATGGATTTTAATTAAAAACAGGCATGATGGCAGGTAACCTCTTCAGAATGACAACAGGCTTGAGGTGATTAATCTGGAGAAATTTCTTTTAAGGCTACTGTAAAAGACCTTTAATTTCTTTGTGCCATTCCCTCTTTCCACTTACACTTACTAGTACCGTGCTTCTGAAAAGAACATCAGGAATTCTACAGAAAGAGCCTCAAATAAGGGATACCTGGAGTTTGGGAGGAAGAGGCTTTCTTTGGGTAAGGAACCTTGGGTAAAAAAGGTCTCTGCCTATGAGCAAGGATTTTGTCCAAGGGTTGCTTTGTAATTCTCTGCATGGGGATCTTGTGCTGAGTTTTGGCAATCTAAATCATAATGGAGGGAGCACTGAAACCGCACTGAGGATTAGTTCAATAGTACAAGTATGATTTCAGACTGGAGATTAATTTTCACTGTCCTATCCTGCAGCTGTGGAAACAGATACAAAATCATGGAGTCCTGCCCCACAGTTATTACTTGGGAATCGATACATTATTTTTGACCAAGCACTTGTTATCGAGAAGCCAGCTACCCCCCTGATTCTGTCAGATTTGGAGGTGACCAGTCAAAAAAAGCCACTCTGATTCTCCTTTTGTTCATAACTGATAGAACTTATGGGTGAGTGCAGTATGCACTGGAAAAGGCTCTCACACTCTGTAACCTGGATACTTATAATTAAAAGGTGGATAATTACTTGATCCAGTGTTCAATGTCTTGATTGATATTTTGTCTTTTCCTCATTTCTTACACATGACTAGCTGTAAACCCTGACTTCATATATTTGTTGGGGTGGTTTTTTGTGATGATTTTTTTCCCCACTGACTTAAAAAATTGTTGTAGTTAGATTGCTCGATTTCCAAATGATGCCAGGTGCTGGAAAAATAAGCCTCCTGCAAAGGATTTAGTTTGAGTCACCTGAGTTAGAGATGAGAACACTGGTGAGAAGATGTCCACTGGTTAGACTGGTGCAGACATCAGCCTGCTATTATCCAGAAGTCATCTGTGTCCTGAAGGAGTCTGTGTCCTGATCACAAATGACTCTGCAATGGGGTGTCCAGAGCCCAGTTTTCTGTTTTATATGGTAAAAGAATAGATTCTGGTTTTCAAGTTCAAGTTTATTGAAAGCCACGCTATGGGTCAAAAATCAGTTTGGCTGTTCTCGACACTCGGTGAGGGTAGATTCTACAATGGTTTAACAATTAATATGAAACAGTGCAACTGAAGTCTATTTTAAAATCAGAGTATTTCTCTATGTTTGATGTTTCTATAAAAGTATTTCAAAAATTATTTCATATTTTATTGGGTTTATTTCCTTGGGCAGGGAGAAACAGCTTGACATTTTGTATCTTTCTGTAGAGTCAGACCTTCTGCTTCTGTTTCTTTAGTGAATAACTTGTCTACACGAAAAATTACCAGATTTCTTTAGTCAGTTTAGATGTGTTCTGTTGCTTTGCCTAACCTACCTTGGTACACGTGTCTGAATTATTTTGCTTTCTGATATTTCACAGAATCACAGAATCGTAAGGGTTGGAAGGGACCTCAGGAGATCATCTAGTCCAACCCCCCTGCTAAAGCAGGCTCACCTAGAGCATGCTACACAGGACTTCATCCAGGCGGGCTTTGAATATCTCCAGAGAAGGAGACTCCACAACCTCCCTGGGCAGCCTGTTCCAGTGCTCTGCCACCCTCAGAGTGAAGAAGTTCTTCCTCATATTCAACTGAAACCTCTTATGTTTCAGTTTGCATCCATTGCCCCTAGTCCTGTCGCTGGATACCACTGCAAACAGACTGCTTCCATCCTCTTGACTTCCGCCCTTAAGATATTTGTATGTGTTGATGAGATCCCCTCTCAGTCTTCTCTTCTTCAGGCTGAACAAGCCCAACTCTCTCAGCCTTTCCTCGTAGGGGAGATGCTCCAGTCCCTTTATCATCCCAGTAGCTCTCCTCTGGACTCTTTCTAGGAGTTCCTCGTCTTTCTTGAACTGGGGAGCCCAGAACTGGACACAGTACTCCAGGTGGGGTCTCACCAGGGCAGAGTAGTTGGTATTGAATACTGCATATTTTATTCTACTATACTCTTTTCCACTTTAATCTGTGAGAAGACAGCAACCTGGAAAGATTTAAGGTTGACTATGACTTGTGCTGGGACAGCAGCCTAAGGAAGAGGAAACTGTGTTCAATGAAAGATGCTCTTTCTCCTATTGATGGAGGCATGTTCTCTTGGGGTTTTCCAGATATGATCATCCGAGTTACTCAAACATTGCATTGTGGCCTCCTGAAAAACAGATGGGGTAGAGAAACTCTGCCCCAGCCCCACTCATGGAAAAGGCTGGCCAGCTTTCTGCTGTCACGCTTGGTCCTCACAGTCCTAGCACGGCTGCATTGCTTTCAGTGAGGCAGGGTCTGCATCAACTCTGCTTGAAAATGCTGCTCCCAATTCCTGAAACCTTGTAGCTTTAAGCGCCAGAGGAAAGGGATTTTTCTTGCTCTGACAGTAAAACGTTACATCATACTTTGTCTTGTTTACTTTCTGGCATAATGATTTTGTTCTTCAAAAATATCCGTATTTGTTGAAGCCTTTTAATTATTTTAGAACATACAGATCTTTTTCTAAATTTGCAAAATTAATTTGTACTTTGTTACCAATCATTTAGTAAACAAACTAGCAAAATGTCATACTTTAGTTCATACATACATACACTTTCCATTTTGATGCTCTTCCCTGTCTTGATTTGTTGGTAGAGGACTAATTCAGTGTGCAGCCATGAAACGCATGGAGCCAGGATTATTCTTTCCACTTGAAAATAAGTTTTGATACAGTTTTTGGAGCTAGGAGACTGCTTAATTTTCTTCATCACTGCTCTTTATGTCACACATCATAACCATAATCTGTTTATCTAAGGGCTAATTAGGTTTTCATTAGCAACTCCAGTGTATCACTTTATCAGCAGCAATGTATGCATTCAACATGTAGAATGTCTTCTATATAAATTGCTTTAGCAATATTGTATATTACTGAGTTATGCGATTATAACGTTAAACATTACATGCCCAGGTAAATTGAAATTCTGAGGAATACAAATGTGTACTCTGCCTAAACACTTTTATTCAACTTTCTTTATACTTGGAAACTCAAACTGGGAACTCTGCTAGGTTTAATTTGTATTTCTGTGTGTTTGTGTGTATATAGGACAGTGTACACATACACATGCAGAGCTACAAGTTAAGATCACAGGTTTTACCACTATTAACTCAAAGTCTTAAAGCACAGGAATCCCAAAGATTAGGACAAAGGATTTTCCTGAATTTGTCGATAGGTGCTGGAGAACCGTGAAACTGTGACTTGTTCAACAGACCTTTTGAACCACATACACTAAACATTCCTTAGGATACATCCTTAGAGATAAGTAAAGATGACAGGAACTGGCAAGAGAGATGGTTATTGCATTGTAGCAAGGAGATGTAGAGTCAGAACAAAAGAAGCAAGAAGGAGAGTAAAAGGAGGATTCTGGATTCTGAGTTTTCTGGCAGAATTTGAATTCTCTTGGGAGTAGAGGCAGGAAATTGCTGTTTGAGAGGCAGTGACATGGTGAACTTCCTCAAGTGTTTGGTGGTTTGGCAGGAAAAGAGGTATTGGAGAAGTAGATAGTTTCAGGTGAGAGGAAATGTCATTGTAGACTGAAGGTTTCAGCAGAGTTGGCATCTAAGCAGGCAATGTGCTCAAATGAGAAATCACTTTGATGATACTTTTTAGAGAGGGGGGAAGAAAAAAAAAGGTATTCTATTACAGCAAAGATAAACCAGAGGGCAACATCTAGAAAAAAGAAAGGATTTGGGTTGGTGGTGGGACTTCTTTTCTGCTACTGAACCATATGTACTGAGCTTCTGAAGATGTACTGTGTTCCTTATGTTACACCTTCTTGTGCTGCACAAGTTCGAATGACTAATTGACTGATACATGGAAAGAAAAAGACAAAATAGCCAGTAGCAACAATACATTTGCACAGCACTCATAAGGTTGTCAAAGGATTTTATTTTCATGGAATCCCTGCAAGGTAATATTTTCCTGAGGGAAAGAAACTAAGCTGGGCAATAGCCTTGGAAAACCGTCATATGACCGAGAGCTGATCTGGGGTTACAGTGAAAGCTCTAAAACATCCTGTTGACAATATTGTCCAAAGATGTGTGTGTTATATACTACTGAGAGAACAACATATAAATCTCAATAACATACATGTCTCAAGATTAATGTGGAGTTGTACTATAACATTTCTCAATAACAAAATTAAATATATTGCTAATGCACTAATGGCCAAAGTAGAACAAAATAAATTTGCATGAAAAGGTAGGTAGCTGAATGTGAATTGGCTGCGTGATGCTAAAGATTTAGGCTCAAAGGTCTGATAGTCACATTTTATGGATTTCGCTTCTAGTAAATCATTCTGCTTGCTGCTGTGGCTTTTTCTGCTGCCAGGTGGTAGGCTTCTTAGCGGTGTCTGAAGAGTGAAAATAACTAGAGAAGGCATTTAATGTAGAAATAGAAAGTTTTAATGAAGAAAAGTGAATTGGAGAAAAAATTCCTATTATGTAAAAAGAAGGAAGAGTTAATAGGAGTAAAAGGAAGAAAAATGAAACATTAAAAATAAATATATTCATTAACTAATAACTTTAAAATACTAAAAGTTAATATAAATGAGTTTAATAAAATGAAAGAATTTGAAAAAAAATGATACAATTAAGCCTTTGCCTTGAATTCTGTTCAGCTATGATTGCCAGTTTAAAAAAAAAAGAAACCAAAACCAAATAGAAGTATTAACATGAGTCAAGGTTCTCACACACATTATTCTGTTTATGAAGAGTTTGTGAATATCAATCTGTTTTTCCATAATTGAATAATTCTGTGTTTTTAATGCTGTGTTACATTTCATTATTATTTAATTTTGTTACCTCTTCTGGACTAAATTATTTTTCCTCCAGTGATCAGTAAAAATATATCTGCATTATTCATGGACTGTATTTTTTTTAAATAAAACCCTTTTCTGTGTTTAAATCTCATTTGCACACAAAAATCCTAAAGCCTCTGTCTGGACTGTAGCAATGAACTTTAAATTGTAGGTTTGTAAAGCTGTGGCCCTACCAACTCTAATCACGTTTGTTAAATATTTGTAAAATCTAGTATTCCTTCAAAGTAATTTGTTAAGATTTCTTCATCTTGCACTAATTTGCCTGTTATTCTTGTACCAGAAAAAGGTGCCATTCACCAAAATCTGTGTTTACTTGTGGAGAGCAAAAATATTGCAGTTTCCTGCCAATACTTGGTTAACTTGGAAGAAAAACATCTTTGAAAGACTATCCTGCAAATTTAACTTTCTTGTTATGGGTGTTGTTTTCACTGCCTTCACCATTGCTATAGTCATGCCATATAAAATACTCCTTTTCTGCTGGACACATAAAATTATAAGTTCAGAACACGGTAAGTTCATTTTTATAACTGTGACAGGTAACTGGTCTTTGCTGGAAGAAATTATCTCTGTGGTGATGGAGTTTGTTGCCAAATTGTGTCTTTTTCCCAGATGCAGCCAGTAAACTACCCCATACCACTGTACAGGGTCCACACTGTCTTTATTCAGCTCCTTAGAAAAGTCTCTTTCCTCACCCTAATCCCTCAAAGAGTGGAATTCTCTCCATGTGAAATTGGAAGCATTATACAAACATTATTACAGTTCTGGTTCCTGACTTATGTATTCCTGGCTACTAGAAAATAATATTAATGTGTCAATTGGTAGACAAAAAGCCCGTTGAAGGAATTGTTTGAACTGTAAAGCAAGATGAGTTGTGTGAAGCCCATGTGATGAGCACCCAGGTTCATATCACAGAAGTTTCTGGTATCTCTGTTCCTTTACAAGAGTCTAAATAAATTGATAACTCTAGTACCACATGTAAATAACTTACCTTGATTGTCCCTGGCTGAAGTTTCTGGGACAGGCAAAATTTCCAGGAGTCTTGGTTTTGTAATTTTCAAGTTGTCATGTGTTGTTTTCTTCTGAATGCAAAAAACAAAAGGTGGCAAAAATGCAAAGATTTGTTAAAAGTAGCTCTAGTTTAAATCAACGCCTCAAGGGCCATCTGCCAGGAGAAGAGCTGTGATGAAATATGAAGACTCTTAGTTTAGACTCGAGACTAGTGTTATATTACATTTAATGTATTTCAGAGCTGTGAGATAAGGTAGCTCCTCCTCACGTCCATGTTACCCACAGCACCTCAAGTTACATCTTGATGATTCCTCTTGACAACATCCATCACCTCTTTGGTGATATAAGTCTTCTCTCAAAATGTTCGTGTTTTCCTGCTGGATGGCTGTTACGGGTGTACTATGCTGCTCATGTTCCATACTTATCAGGGTGTTAAATAACCTGTCATCTTTTGGTGCTGGTTGTTGTTCATGGCTATAGTGCTTAATTACAGTCTGGGCTGCTATAGGTTAAAAGCAGAGAACAGCAGAGTAGATTATCTGGTAGCTATTTTGGCCAGCTGATAAAGCATAACTGAATTAACTTAACTCAAACAAACCCAAATAAGTAAAATAATCTAACAAAACCCATCAACTGTAATAATGATCTTACAATGGGAACTGTAGGCAGCTTATTAGCTTCTATATTATAACCATGAGGCCAGACTGGACCACATCCATTACTCCTTTATAAATCTTTCAGCTGAATTACAGAAAGGCAAATACTACCACCCTGAGTTACTCTGACTTAGAAGAAGGATCCAGACCAGAAGCACCCAATAGCATGTGTGAAAATACTATATAACCAGGTTGAGCCTACCATTTTATAAATAGTTATATATGCCTTCCTTAACATGAATCATCAAGGAAAAGAAATCCATTTGCACAGATTTCATCCAAGCAAACATTGTCCTCCAAAGACTGAAAGATAATGCAAGTCTTAATCCAAAAAATAAGGGATGAATTCAGATGGTTGTGTTCTGAAGCATACACGATCATGTCAGAGACCTTTGGAAGTATTTCAGAAAGGTCAAAACAAGATTCTGTGCCTTTTAATAAATAATGTAGGAATTTCTGTTCTGTGGGAAATTTAAAAAGCCAGTTTTCTTTGAATCCTCAAAGATCTATTTTCAACACAATGCTCTACAGAAAAGAGCTTCAGTTTTCACAGGAGTCCTTAACTTTATCTAAAATACTGGCATGGAAACTAGTGGAAGAAGAATAAAATTATTGTTCTCTAACGCATCCCTGGAAATAATGTTTTGTATCCCTGTTCTGGCTATTAACTTGCAGAATAGCATTGCACTAGCCTCTATAGTAATGCATGGTCCCTGTTAAAAAAACATTTACGGTCTAGAACAAGAAGTACCTTATTGCACATTTTAGCACTGAGCATGATGTCCTGTCAGAGATCTGGTACAATCCCTCCAGTTCTGAGGCAGCTTGTTGGGCTGCATCCTCTAATCCACTCTTTATAGGAAGCGCACTCGATACTTTCTGCGAACTAAATGCATCTTTACAAAATTTGAAGCATGAGGCTATTGTGTGCACTTACAGCTTGACTGGCAAGGGAATGGTAAAGCCAGCATTACGTGACCGTTACAAAAAGGGCTCATTCAAATAATCACAGTTACCATGAAAGGCCTACATCTCCATTACTTACAATAATTCAGGGGAGGAGTGTATAGGAAGATGGTAGGGGCTGAATTCTTTGCAGGATTTTTATTCAGCACCCATAAACTAAACTACCTTTTGCCTTTGTAGTGTACTACCTCCTTGATTATAAAAGCAGATCCCTGCCTTCTCCCATGAAAGGTCCCTGCGTCTCTCCATAAAGTTTTTCTGTCTGGGTCCTGTTAAATTTATTTTTCACCGGTGTCTCTTGTTGCTCTGTCCAAAGCTCTTCCCCCACCTCACGTTTCTTCCCTTTCCATCATGAAAAAAGGGGATAGTTATTTCTGCACCTCTAAAGAACCCCTTAGCACAGCGATTATTGATCATAACTGGAGTGTGAAATTTAACTTCTCTCCTTTGTGGAGATGTTCTGATAGACAAAAGTTTAGGTGCTTTGTCAGAAAAAGAGTATTCATTTACATGTAGACATGTGTGATAATTTTAGCTGTAACAACCTCATGGTGTTCACGAGAATTCATACGTTTTGCCTGTGTTCCTCAAATCTTCCCTAGACTCAGATGACTTCAGTATGGATGCTTGCCGCTTCAAAGCTAAGCTCATGCTCAGATATATTTCCAGTTCAGGGCCTTAGTTAAGATACAGCAAAAAAGCGTAATAAATAAATGGTGCAAGGATGAGGAGTTTTAATCATTTATTGATTGTATGAAACTCAAGCTATTTTTCATTACAATTCTGTGTGCACAAAGCTTCTGTTTAGCAGAGAAAGATACTCCTGACAGAGAGATCATTCCTAGTTAGCTAAACAGTACTTGCAGACTCTTTAAAATTTACTTGCTGGTGAATACTTTGCTATGAAATATTTCTTAATACGGATGCTTTTTCAACAGTCATTATTCTGGGGTTTGTTGTGGTTGTTTGGTTTTTTTAAAATCTCATATTTATTCAATTACATTAAATTAAAATTCATTTCATAAGGATGAAAACATCTCATATTTTGGCTTCCAACAAATAACATTATCTAAATATAATTAGAAATTATTGATATTCCAAAGTGACTATTTGTATGATTTACTTGAAGATTGAACATCTTTTAAACTCAGTAGTATATTTTGAACGATGTCATTATCCACATTAAGTTTTGATATTTAACATGAAAATAAAATCTCAGTTGCTCTCTATAGGCACCTCTGAAATGAGCAGTTTGCTTCATGTTACCAAGGAAACAGATCTTTGCAAAGATGTAAGGCCACTTTGATGTCATTGTAAACCACTAAAGTGGAAATCTTTAACGTTTTTCAACCTCTTGAGAGTAAGCGGTTTGCTCTAATAAAAATGAATATAAAATTATTCTAAGCATGTAGAAATGCAGTATTCTTGAAGCAGGCACGCTCACTAGTAACTGCACATCTTTTTCTCAAGGTGATTCAGGACCAAAAATAAACCTGATTACCCTTTATTGAAAGGTACATGGATATCTAACCCTACATATTCCTGAGCTTTTTTGTTCCTGAAAATTTAAAATGGCGTATGTATAACAAGTTAAAAACAGTATATCATTCAGTTCAGCTGCATATTGTGAATTGCTCAAGGGGATAAAATATGTTTATTTTTGAAACTTGCTAAGAGGAAAATGGTTGGAACACAGAGGGGGGGGGAAACAACCAATAACTACTGCTGTTCAGGTCTACTCTGTGAAGCTGGAGAGCAAGCTAAGTCCCTTTGTATGAAATGCCCTCACAGGCATTTGTGCTTAGGGAATGAAATGATTGAGTAAATCACAAGAATAGTAGAAAAAATCTACAGCGGAAAAAAAAATAAATCTCATCTGAAATATAAGGCCATGTTGCTGCGAATATGGAAGGTCAGTTTCTGCTTACCTTTCCTACAGGAGTTCAATACAATAATAATAAAATCCTAGACCAAGACAGCTAGCTCTTTAATGTTCCTAAAAATAATTCTCTGGCTACAGTAGCTAGAAGGGAGTACCAATACACACATATTAAGGCAGCATTTTGTCACTAGAAATGTGGACTGTAGAAATGAAAGAAAATGTTTGAAAAATTAGCATCACTCTTTGACATCTTATCAAGCCCCAGAATCTTTCTGCTTGACTATGCTGCTCTCAGTGGGAACAGCTGGATTCATGATGAGGGAGAAGAGAGCAACAAAGTTGAAAAGTACTTTCAGGGAATGGGAAGTGAGGAAAAAGGAAAGTAAGAGAAAGAAAATGGAAACAAGTTGCAAGGAAGAGCAGTGGAAGCAACGAAAGCAGATGAGGCTTTAGAAGATACAACCTGAAACCATCAGCTATAGAAAGCTGGGACACGGGGTTGCATCCACAGATGTGAGACAAATAAGAACCAAGCAGTATTAGAGTTGAAGTAAATAAAAGATATGAAGAACTGATGGGAGTGGAGTGCCCTGGTTTACCAGAACAGTATGGCTGGTTGTACATGGTTGGTTTGTCTGTTGTCACTGCTCCCTTTGCCTTCCAGCCTCCTTGTTTATTTTGTTGAATGTAATGCAAAGATAGGACAGTTAAACACTTACTCCTTTGCTAAGTACATTCTGCTAAATCAACGCCTGAATACCTGAGTATGTTTGTGTGGCTCATAATATAATTAGAGGACTGTATGCTTTTGGTTAAGTAATACGTTTACGTCCCTTCAATACCATCAGCAGTATTAGGGTCACTGTATGTATTATTATCACAGTCTGACCTTACAGGTATGTTAATGCTAGTATCGGCACTGCTTAACTTCCTGAAGTTTTATGAGAGCACTTACTATTAAAATTACTTATAACCTCATGTACACGTAGTCCAAAACCACTAGAATGTTAATCATATGACCTCTTATGTTAAAGATAAATCATTATATATATGTTTCCTTTATATTCTTGCATCTGCTACAGCCTCCTGACAAGTCCAAGTAAATGTCCTGTTACATTCTGATTGATTTCTTTTTGTCTGCTGGAATAGCCATTATTGTCTAAAGCTATAATATAAGCAACAAAGTCACGACTCTACACAACAGGTCTATAAATTTCATTTTAGCCCTAAACAATTGCAAATGTATGAAGTATTTCCATGAGACAAAGGAAAATACTGCTGCCGCTCTACCTGGAGCTGTTAAAATAGTGTTCGTTTTAAATACTGTGTATGTGAGCACTTCAGTTCAAGAGGTACAGGAAGCCTGTGTTAAAATATGTTGGAAGATCTCAATTTGGTCAGCCAATAAAAACCAGTGCTCTGAAGACATATATATATTATTTATAGAAAAATTGGGAGTGTGAGATAAATGACAAAGAAGGAAAAGAAATATATATTCTCTAGGGCAATGACATCACAAAATCAGGAAGAAACTGTTGATTAAAAATATCTTAGACTGTAAATTAAAATATTCCAAATATCAAAGGAAAAAAGTTCTAAGATAGCCTTCCTTACAGGCATAGAGGGAGAACAGTGACTGAATTTTACAGTGCATCTTGCTAAGTTTCTTAACTGGATTGTCTACAATTACATGGAATGCTCTTTGATCTGTGAAATCACTTTCAGCCTTTATTCCTATTTAATATAAGAATCTGATTGGAAGTTGTGCCAGAAAATTGAAGGGTGATCAATAACAATCATACAAGAAATGCAGACTTTATAAATGCACTTACAGACTGCACCAGTTTTGGTTGGGGTAGAGTTAATTTTCTTCATAGTAGCTGGTATGGGGCTATGTTTTGGATTTGTGTTGAACACAGTGTTGATAACACAGGGATGGTTTCATTGCTGCTGAGCAGGGCTTACACAGGGCCAAGGACTTTTCTGCTCCTCACCCCAAACCACCAGCGAGGAGGCTGGGGGGGCACAAGAAGCTGGGAGGGGGCACAGCTGGGACAGCTGACCCCAACTGACCAAAGGGATGTCCCACACCATATGACGTCATGCTCAGCATATAAAGCTGTGGGAAGAAGGAGGAAGGGGGGGACATGCATGGTGATGGTGTTTGTCTTCCCAAGTAACCCAAATTATGCGTGATGGAGCCCTGCTTTCCTGGAGATGGCTGAGCACCCACCTGCCCATGGGAAGCAGGGAGTGAATTCCTTGGTTTGCTTTGCTTGAGTGTGCAGCTTTTGCTTTACCTACCAAACTGCCCTTATCTCAACCCATGGGTTTTCTCACTTTTACCCTTCTGATTCTCTCCCCCATCCCACTGGGGGCATATGAGCGAGTGGCTGCATGGGGCTTAGTTGCTGGCTGGGGTTAAACCACCACACACACTCAGTATTTTGCAATATCTGCTGCATGTGCATCAGATATACACACACTAAGCTGTATGCATAAAAATATTCCATCTCGTAAATGCACATAAACACCATCAGATTAACATGTACTGAGTTTTAAATACATATCTAGTGGCTGGGGCTTACCCCAGTTTTAGCTCTTTAAAAATGAACTGTCTAGTCTTAGTTTTGGCTCCTTCTGTGCTCAGTGCAGGCAGCCCTGGCAGCGTATTCATCCCCACCTGGCTTATACACTTATTTTAGGGTGCGGTGAATTCTTTTCTCTTTATCTTAACCACAGCCTTAGCTGGCTTGCTTAAATTAAAGATGTATTTTTAATTAGTGTCATAAATCAGTAATTTCCCTCTGGAAACTCTAAAAAGAACTTTTGAAAATCCCACACAACATTTAGTGGCAGTAGTTTATTTTTAGTAAAGGTTACTCAGCTAGGTGCTGAGTTAATACCCACAGTGAGACACAGCAAACGACAGTCAAGAACACTCTGCAATGAATTAAAGATTTCGGCTGTGTGGGATAGTGAAAGGACTTGACTGACAAGTCCATACTATCTGGTGCAGGCAGCACGTTGGCAGCATCCACAGATCAGCCAAAAACTTTCTGCTAATGAAGATGCAGTCCAGCATAAATCCCTAAACAGCTTCCCACCAGCCAGCAGGCAGCTGACCACCTACTCTAATGAGCGGAGTCTCTTGTAACGTGAAGCGCATCACATGCATCTGTGCTAATGAGGGGTGGTTGGGAGAACTTGCTCCTGCAGAAATGACAGCTAGATGCGGGCCGTATAGCCAAAGTTCATGTTTCCCCCTAATTCTGGGGGAAGGAGGGTGAGGATGAAATCCTACAGCTCTGCTTCTATTCTGACAACAAAAATGCCGCCAGCCAGCGACGATACATGTGCTCCAGACAATGATACAAGGTAGCTCATAATGATGTCCAAAGGCACTTCTCCCCTTGGCTGCCTAATACAAACAGCCAGTGTATTCCATAAGGGGAGCACTGGTGATAATAGAGGGAAGACAACACTTGGCATGGCTTGTTTGCAGAGGAATCCCGGTCATATCATGTGCCAGTCACCAGCCAGTACTTTTTGCTAAATATATATTGCAGACAGCGTTCAGCTTGCAGCTTGCAGAGAGTGTAAGTAAAGATGGTGAAACGTGTATCAGTCTGACACTTTTGAAGCTGTGTTCTGACATGAAATTAAAAGAAATGAGACATTGTGATTTCTATGTACATATATGTACAGCCATACCATGAACGTGTGTAGGTAAACTACCTCTGAAAATGAGCCCCACCCTGTGTTCCTCGGTGTTTCCTGGGTTTTGATCTTGCTTTGCACTGCAGTGCTGTCCTTTAGGGGCCAGGGGCCTGTGACACATTCTGTCCATCACTTTAGCTGCTTTGTGCCAGTTTGCAAATGCAACTTTTACTAGTTAGGGGCAGATTCCCTCACCATACTGAAATCCCTCATTCGCACAAGGCTGCCACTAGTGTCTGTTTTTCCCCTGTCTTGGCTCTTCCTCCTCCTATAAAAGGTTTGCACAGGGAAAGCTCAAGCACATTGGAGTTCCTAAGATTACTTTTTGGTGTCAGGTCTCCCAACAGCTACTGCTGCCAACAGCACTTCAGTCGATGAAGCTCATACTGGTGGTTTTCAGCCTGGAGCTTGTGGACACTACACAGGAGGGTTGTAGACCGTTTGGAGGTTTTCTCTTCCTTGGACAGCCCATTTTACAGCTTCTCATATGCAAGTTACTGACCCTCTTTTCCCATTGTTGGAGAGGAAATGCAGAAACTCTGTTTCTAGGGAGAAACTACAGGCTGCTGTGACTCCTGGGTGCCAACACATAAGCATAAATGCTTTCCGCTGTAATGAAGAAAACTGGATTTAGGCTCTTTGCTTTCTAAATTCATGTTCTAGGCTGCTCTATACAAGATTAGAGATAAGAGGTGAAAACACAGGTCACTTAAGTGAAGTAACACTTGCTGTTGCTTCCTTGCTTGTGTTCTGAACTGCAGATAGGAGCAATCAATTAGTGCTGAAGTGGAACATCATGTTCCAAGTGCTAAAGGGAAAACAATCCAAATCTACCTCATTTTAGAGCAACAAACCGCATGTAAAAGTGAGTGGATCATCTTCTGTTATTTGTAATTCAGCCCCAGCTCTGCCACACCTGCAACAGCAAGGAAATTCCAGAAAACACTAGTATTTCTTAACTGCCAACACTTTAAGTCTGTGCATTTTAACTTCAGAAAGCGATGGCAGGTGCTGAGGGACTTGAAGATTTAATGGCTCCATTATTCTCTAGCTAGTAGTGTACTTTGTTTCTAATGTTGTTGGGGTACAAAATACTTTTAACAGATTAGCTGTTCCACAATACAGATTTTTCTAGCTGGAAAAACACAAAGCAGAGAATCTCAGTGATACAGCAGCAGGATACCATGCCAGAATTTTTTATTCTCTCAGAAAAAAAAGAAAAAAAAAAAAAAAGAAAAAAAAAAGAGAAGGGGAAAATTCTGCTGGAAGTATTAGATAATATACATTATATTAACCAGACAAACTTTGTGCTGAAAGACTAGTGTACAGAATGTCATGCAGAAAGAATCAGATGACACTAGGAAATGGAGTAACAGAGGACAAATTTTCATGAAGCAGCAGTAATACTGGTAAATTTGAGTAAAGTAGTAATGAAAAAATGGTGCTTTTTGCGTAAAGGGTTTTGTGCTAAGAAGAATTTCTGATATAAAATTCACTACATGGAAACCTCTTCACATGGAAATAACATAAAAGAGGAGATCTAATGTAATTAGTGACAAAGGATCACTTTAAGCTACTGGTATGATGTGAACTAAAAAAGGACAAATGTAATCACAGCAATCCAGTAAGATACTTCTAGTACAAACAGAGAAGTTTAAATGACATGTAGATGGATATAAACTGGCCAGGCTAAAAACCCCCAGAAGGACTTAAAAAGATTAGATGGGTACATCATCTTCTTGTGGAAGTTGTAGAAAAGAATAAGAATGAAACAGGAACAAGCAAACAAGATGACTGGATTTAAGTTTAAAAAATGTAAATTAATGAATTTATAGACCATAATTCTGGAATAACAAATTACTAGATCTGAGGATTAAGGAGATCCTTTCCAGTCATACATCTGCATTTTGAGGAAGTTGGAAAATATATCCTTATACGTCAAAGATGCCTGTGTCTTTATTCAGCACTACATGCACTGCACCCAGAATACGATATGAATATTTTAAGGTACCTGAGGATGAATCAAAGACAATTCAGATGTCTTGTTATTTGGAATGAGATAATGGAAGCCTTGGGACCAAATTGCAACAATTACTTTTGAAACTATTCCTAGGACGTGGTCTATTTCTGCTGTAATACAGATTTCTACAACAAAGAATGGCTCTATTCAGCTAGAAGCCTTCTCATTTCAGAAGAACGCTCTTCAACTTCTGCAGGTAAGCTTAGACTTGTGAGGGTGCACAGGATGCAACAATGGAAAAATGAGGAATCGAGCCTATGGAATGGCAGCAATTTTAGCTATCTCCATGGTGTTTCAATTACATCAAAATTCTTGAATCTTCTTGAACGGTTAGATATTTCAGCAATGAAGATCAATCTTTTATTAAAATCACTTTCAATTAGCTTTAGTCCAGTTGAATAGAAAAAAGCTACAAATTTAGCCAAAATTAACTGTAAAGATAAGTAATTGAGCTATTGAGAATGTTTGGATATTTCAGGAAAACTTCCCCAGATAATAAAAACAGAGGCAGATGACCACCACTAGTCAAGTTTGGTAAAGACAGCTTTCTTTCAGTGTAAGTTATTTTGCAAAGGCCAGCATTCCACAAGGGTTTGAAGTGAAAGACTAAAATCCTAATAGTCTCATAACAACTCCAACTGTGGTATAAGGTTCAAGATAAACTTCAGGAATGTAATCCCAATTTCCAGCAGTGCAAGCCACCACCCAGCCTACAGAAAGATCACTGATGTGAGCACAGACTCAGCTCCAGCTCCAGCAACACAACAGTTATGCCAGGGCCCTGAGTGCACTAAAGATTGTAATAGCCCTGACCAGCCTCACCTGGGGCCTCCCTGCACCCTGCTTATGGACCATGCCACATCCAGCCCTGGACTATTAGGGCTATCAGTCCCTGTCTGAGCTTCTTTTTAGAACAGCTCTGACTCCCATCCTCTTTCTGGTCTTCTCCCCCTTTGCTCCTGACTGGGTTTCCTGATGGACCCTGGATCGTCACTCTACCATGTCTGTGCATGTAGAGAGACCCTCTCACCTACACCCAGCTCTGTCTGCTCTTTTCAGGCTTGGCATGACTGTGTCCAAGTACTGCCTGACCTCGGCTCCCAGCCTGGAGGAAGCAGCTGGGTCTTATAGCTCCCTGAGGAGCTGTAGCACAGTGACACACTTGATTTAAAACAAACCAACCCCAACAACAACAACAACAACAAAACCCACCGAACAGACTGCTGCAAAGAGGTACTGCTTCAGCACTGATTTGTGTTAAAGCATGCTCAAATGCTTGGTGGGACAATCCTGACTGAAGTGTAAAGCAGAATGAAGCTGTTGAGTTACACCTTAGAGGTCTTCAAGAAGTGTTAATCTCAAGATATACTTGCCATACATCATGGTTTATTTTGAAGACTTTTAGAATTGTAAGTAATGCTTTAGTTTTATTTAAGTAATGATTAGATAGGTTGGGGTTAAATTTGTATACTTTTAATTAAAGAAGCAACATTGGTTCATCTTCTAGTTCATGTATCCCCTTATTTAGTACAGAATTGCCTCCTCAGGTGCATAGGCCTGGACTCTTTTTGAGTCTCAGGTTACTCATTTTATTTGTCTTTAGAACTGTACATTTTTTGTTTATTTGTACTTCTGATTTATCTTTGGCTTCTACAAGCATTGAGCTATCATCCTTAGTGTCATAGCAAAATCTTATTTTAGATTTAAAACATTCCTGTGAACTGCAACTACTGTGGCATTTATAAATTGCTCTGTTTCTACCATAATATCCACAAGGCTGCTAGTAAAGAGTATATGAAATGAGTTAAGAGTACATGTGTCATGAGGTTGAGACCTCACCTCTAAAAGTCTCAAGATTTTACAGGATACTCTGCCTTTAATAAGATCACTGAGAAGGTTTAGTGATTCATCAGAGAGTTTTGGCATTTGATATTGAGAAATCCTTCAAAAAAACACATTGTGAGAAATACTGGGCAGGTGATAGCACAAGATGACAATAACATTACATTGGTGAAATTAATGTCTACAGCTGTTTTCCAAGTAAATCATGCTCAGATCCCAAGTTAGAGTTGAGTGGGGACAAACTTGCTAAAAATAAATCTGTACAATATAAAAATCATGGTGGTAAGTCAGGGGAAAATTCACTCTGAGCAATGGAGGAACATATTTTTTATATCTCTGCAGTCTTTTCCTGAACACATTATAGTCTTGGTTCTTAGTACGTTTTTAAGAGTTCACTTCTCAGAGTTATTTATATACCTGCAGAGCAAATAGATGCTAATAAGGACTAGCAATAAAGTCTATGACTAGCCACAGTCACCTTTTATCATTTTGATGTTTTGGGAATTAGTACTCGATTTGTTTCTGAAGCGGGCTGGCTATTCTGAGCTGACCCACCCTACTGGTCAGGTTACTGTTAGGTCTCTGCTGATATGAAAGGCACCTGATTAAAAATTAGTGGGGGCGTCAGAAGGATTTCCCCGTAAGTAAATGTTTTCTTTGTGTTTTTTGTCTCCCACGCTCAGGATGTCTGGTTGTGTGATTTAAATCACTTCCAGAAATAAAAGCACAAAATGACTGAAATGCAGATTCATCAGCATAGTCATGGTAGAAGGAGAATTAAATTAAAGACTCTGTGCAACTGCATTTGCTGGGCGTTTGTCCTGGTAGGCAGTGTGGTGGCAGTTTGTTTCCTCTAATCTTATTGCTCATCAATTCTCATGTTTCTAGCAAGAAGACAAGTGAGTTGTGACTGACTTACAGATCTTTAGAGAGGCCTAAAGGTACAACCTTTAATTCCTTTTCAGGTTCAGACATTGTCTTACTGCTTTGAAATGGTTACTGCTGCTGCCCAACAGATTTTAAACAAATTTGCTGACTCCCTGTCTAAGTCTGTTGCTTTTTCTGAAGCACATTGTTTCCATGTCCATGTCAAACTGTTATCTCTTATTAGAGGAAATGGAAAACAATAGTTGCAAGTTTTGGAAGCTGTCACATTCATGTCATCGTTAACTTTGATTTATTTATTTTTATTCTGGAAGCATCTCTGTAAAAGGTAGGAAGGAGAAGTCAGAAAAATGTCAGATCCTATCAAAAAAAGAGAAGATTATTAAACAGGAGGAAGGAAATGAAAACAGCAATTTAAGTGCCAGCACCAATGACAAGCTTGTTAACCTGCACAATCCATGACAAATAAGAACGATTGGGACGGAAGTAGCAGTGGAGGCAGAAGAACCTCAGTCAAGATTTGAAGCAAAAATACAGAAGATGAATCTTCACATCTGCAAGCTTTACAGGAGCTCTTCTGCATTCTGTCTACAGATGGGACTGTAATTCTCACATGCACCCTCGAGCTACCTTTGCCGTCTGAAGTGCTTCATCCATTCATTTAGTGGTAGTCTAATCCAGCTTCTTTGGAGTTGTCTTGCTTTTCTTTAAGTTCTGGGTTGAAACAGCTGTATTCATAACAATATTCAAGCTATCTAGTTTAAAAGTAGCTTCAGGTATGACTGCTGCACTGTTGTCACAGAAAACAACTTCAGTATAGGATTTCCCTAGGGTTGAGGTCCCATTTTCTTTACTAGAAAGATTCACATGAACAGCATTCTCAAGGAAGTTTCCTTCTAGACTTTAAAAGTGTCAGACAAATGTTAAATGCTACCTATAAACAAAGTAGTGCTCCAGTGGAAGAAGCAGAATACCTTCTTCCAGCTCACTAGCAGAGGAAAGTTAGAAGTGTATCGTTTTTCCTGTCTGCCTTTACAAAGAGGTGTAGTTAAACCAAAGAAACGTTTTCAAAGTCTCTGTGAATTGGAAGGCCAAAATGATAAGAACTATTTAACATTAATATAAAGGTCAAGCATTTTAAAAAGGTAAAATGCACCCATATGATAGCTCAGTAGGAAAGAGCTAAGGAAGACTGTTGGATTTGGTTGTCTATTACAAGGAAAATAAAAATCCCAGAGTTAATACTGCCCCTAACACAGTTGCCTTGGTAAGAGCCTTTCCATTAATTTCAATGGGAATTGAATCTACCCGTCTGCTCTTTAGGCTAAAGCAGTCAGTCTTTAAAATCAAGATTTATTCTAAACACAGCCTGCAGCATGTCAGCAATGGAGCATTTCTTTGTTCTCAAAATAGGGTCTCTTTTCAGACAGCAAATACAGAATCTGCAGTCAGCAGCAGCACTGGGCTCATGCTTGCATTTATTGCTACTCACTTCTAAAGATGTCAGCCTTTCATTGGCCAGAATAGGCTACTGAAATGGGCAGCCAAACTCCCTGGTTCTAAGTTAGGATAACATCTGTCTTTTCAACTTGCTTTGGCAAGGGAAGCATGCACAAGTTTTTGTTATTCCAGAAGCCCTTGAAGCATGAAGAACATGAAGTTCCAATGAAGTGGAACTTCCCATTCCACTGATTCTGTGAAAAGTTGATTCCTTTTCTTATCTTTTTTTTTTTTTTCCTCTGCC